>NC_057864.1:490664215-490979215 GCF_019393635.1 Dromiciops gliroides | reverse complement strand
GAGAAAAGCAAGGAGCCCAGTTGGGTCACCATAAACGGCTGGAGGGACCAGGATGTGAAGGACTTGAAATGTTTTCATTAAAAATAGTCAGTGGGACAAGATGGGAACTAGACCCATGACTTTAGTGAGAGAGGGAAGGCGTCTCCCAGCATGGGTCAGCGCTTCCTCTGCAACTCTGCGTCTTTGAGAATTGTCTAGACCAATTGGATCAAACTCAACAGGAACAAGGGCCCCTGATCTCTCCCTAAGGATCCCTTGGGCCTCATATTGACTTCATTTTAAAATGTAATGTTATCTATAGTTTATGATATTTTTATTAATTTTGTTAAACATTTCCTGATTACATTTTAATCTGGTTTGGGCTGGGCACCCTAACACTGCCCATTAGGGAGTGCTGTGGGCCACAGACAGCCCATGTGGAGTACGTGTTTAACAGCTCTGGTGCAGAGTGCTGAAAGCCTCAGTGACTGGCCCAGAGTCACCTGGGCAGGATTCCTGATCTGGGCTGGTTCTGCTCTCCTGATTATCCTGGGGAGCCTCCACCATATTGATGCCAGAATTCAGAGTAGATACTGAAGCCTCAGTCCTACTTCAGCTCAGACGTCTTCAACCCGTGATCAGCCTGAGTGTGACCACCATGGCCAACCTCTAGTTATCTGAAGATGACTCTGATGCCCTCCTCCTTTCTCAGCTGTCTTTTCACTCAATGTTTCCCACCAGCATGCAGAGCTCTGGGCTTCTCCTCCATGCCCCAGAAATCTTTGACCCTGGAAGATCACTTCTGGCATGGAACTCAAGCCTTGGAAGCATCCTCTGCCTCTGGGGTCCCACCCTTGACTGGTATTCTCCTCCAGGAACCTCCATTTAAAGAGGGCACCCAGGCATCCATCTCCTCACTGCCCACCAGGCTGGCCACCTCTGGACTCCTCTGTCATCTCCCGTCCCCCACTTTCAGCTTACATCTGTGGGACCCTTCCCCATGAAAGAGTAAACTCCTTCAGGGTAGAAACTGTCTTAGCTGGTATTTATATTCCCTGTGCTTAGCACCCAGCCTGACTCATAGTAAGTGCTTTGTAAATGCCCTTGCCTGATTGGCTAAACACCCTCTCTGCCCCACCCCCTTAAAACACACACAAAAAAGCAAAAACAAAAACAAATTGCAACAGCAACAAACCCAAAGATTTCACTTCTGTTTATAGCATATGGTTACACTTAGAGCAATCTTCCAACTGGTACCAGGCTCTGAGAAGCCTCTACAAACAAGGGCATTCACATGTCCACACACACGTGCACACACACAATTTCTGATGACAGTCAGGCCACTTATGTTGACAATACTCGCAAAAGTTGTTCTAAAAATAAGAGCATCCAAGGCCTTCACCAGGGATGATGGTACTATTTCGTCTCTTGTTTTCCACTCATGTATGAGGAAGTCTATTGTCAGTTTAAAGAGTAAAGGTCTTTTGCTGGATAGGAATCCAATGTGTGTATGTGTCTGTCTTTGTGTGCATTTGTGTCCATATCTGTGGATGTGTGTGTGTGGGGGGGGCGGGGGGGATTTATTTTGCTCTCTGTACTCTCTCCCTTTTCTGGGCCACTCTTTCTTTTAATGGTCATGTGTTTATTTGTGTAATTTTTCTTTCTTTCTTTCTTGGGTTTTTAGTGTCACGAGAAAATCATGCTCTCCAAGCAAAGACATTGTTGTAGAAACAAAGCTATTAGCGATGGCTCCTTCAGAAATGTTTTCATTGTGGACTTTATGATGGACTGAATGCTGGTCTTTCCAAAGGGACACTCTTGTGTTGTTGGTGAAGGACTCCGCAGTCACTCTGACCTCACCAAGAGTAATGGAGCCCGGCCGGTTGTTTGTATTGCTCGTAGTGAGTTCCATTTTGACCCTCGTGCTCTCTTTTATGTAACTAGGAGTGCTCTTGTTGAGTCATGTGGGAATCTCCAGGACCCCACTCAGGGTTTTCTTGGCAAAGATAATGGAGTCATTTACCATTTCCTTCTCCAGCTCATTTGTCAGATGAGGAAACTAAGGCAAGCAGGGTGAAGTGACTTACCCAGGGTCACACAGCTAGGGAGTGCCTGAGGCAGGATTTGAATTCAGCTCTGCCTGATGCCAGGGCCAGCACTCTATTCACTGTGCCTGGAAGTAGCAGTTTCCTGTTGTCTGCTGGGTAAAGGCACTGCCCCGTCTTTAGTCCTTCTGGGTTAGGAGAAAATATCAGAAAATTATGGCCATCCCATAATACAGGTTGAAGAATGTAAGCAGGGATTTGTACTCTTACCTTCACCATTTTTCATTATACCTTTTCCCCAGTGTCCTGTTTCTGGAATTTTCTAGGATGAAACTGAAACTGGAAATAAAAATAACAGGCCTTAATTTGCACCTGGCTTCCCTCGGGGTAGAGTGTGTGTGTGTGTGTGTGTGTGTGTGTGTGTGTGTGTGTGTGTGTGTGTGTAGGCTCTACCTGTGTGTACGAATGAGTGCAATGTGAGCTTCTTTTCAATTTGTCCTGATAGAAAAGACTGTTTGAGTTTAGAAATTAGCCAACACTTGCATAGTCTGTCAATTAACAAATATTTCTGCCCCCTGGGGCCATGGCTTTCCAGCTATCTAGAACATTCCCTAATCTGGAAGAGGTTTTCTCTAAAGGCTGTGACCAATGCCTCTTGGGCATGCCATGCAGTCTGACACAATGAAAATGTGAGAACAAAGTCATCTTTTGGCCAGTTTTGATAACTTGGGAGTTGGTATCAGTGACTGGCACAGAATTTGGAGGGTGGGGGCGAGAGTGGCTTCCTGGATTGTTACTGTGTACAACAGAAACAAGTGGAGTATGGTTTGTCCTAGACAATAGAAGCCTGGAACCAGAGACAGGAAAATATGGGTTCAAACCCTGGGTGGCCTTCCTGGGCCTCAGTTACTTCATTAGTTAAAATGGGGGGGGCACCTTTCACTTTATATTTAGGAGTCTGTGAGGGGGGTGGATTGGACCCAGAGCTACAGTGCTATGACACTCAGTTTCCTTATCAATTCAATGGGAGTAAAGGCAACTAGGTGACACAGAGGATAGAGCACCATTCCAGGATCTTTGCCAAGAAACCCCCAAATTGGGGCAGCTAGGTGGCACAGTGGATAAAGCACCGGCCTTGGATTCAGGAGGACCTGAGTTCGAATCTGACCTCAGACACTTAACATGACACTAGCTGTGTGACCCTGGGCAAGTCACTTAACCCCAATTGCCTCACTAAAAAAAAAGAAACCCCCAAATGGGGCCATGAAGAGTTAGGAAGGACTGAGATGACTGAATAGCTTGGCCCTTTTATCACAGGGTCCAGGTGAGGCTCAGAAGGGCTAATAGGCCAAGTGCTTGGCAGACTCCTATGCTATTGAAATGAGAGCTAATAACTGCTTTGTCTCCATCTAAAGATAATTCACATTTATGTTACCCTTTACAGCTGAAAACCAGGGAGCCGGCCTACAGAAGGTGGCAGCATTTGAACTCGGCCTCCAAGGCAGACTAAGCCAGGCCTCCCTCTTCCAAGCCCTCTCCTGGGCTTGACATGACAAGGAGTGTCAGACTGAATCCCATTAAAAATAAGCCATTAATTATAGCACTTGTTATTGATAGATCACTAAATATTTGCGATGCATTGCAGACGTCTTCTCGCTTGACTGAGAGCCTGATTACCTGAACCAGAATCCCAGCTTCCCCCTTAATTCCTTTGCTGTTAATCTATGAGCAAATGACTTGGCTTTTCTGAGCCTCAGTTTCCTCATTTGGAACGTGGGGGGATGGGGTAAATGGTCCTTACCAAGTGTCAGCATATGATCCTAACCACGTGGGGGTTCTCAGCCCCATTTCACAGAAGAGCAAACTGAGACCCAGTGATCTGTGACCTCACACCTCAGAATGGGAAGCCACGAGTCCTGTGTTTTGTTCTCTTTTGTTTTGTTTTCTATTCAGCCAGGCTGCCTCTTTCAAGAAATTTCCCTACAGATGCGCTTAAAAGGTGTAAGCGAGCTCTTGGCAACATATTAAAAACATCATCTTGCTTTCCTGCCTTTAATAAGACCCCGGCCCCTCTCAGCCCTCTTTGCTTGGCAAAGTAGACATTTTGCCTGTTCCCTCTGTGTCAATCCATCCACACTGTCCAGGGCCCCTTTTGGCACAAAGTTTCCTTTGAAAAGATCTGGTGACCTTGACATTCAGAAAAGCCTCTTTCTGAGGTGTGTGGAGACTGATCAGTGGCCTTTTTATTTTTAAAGGAAAGGAAACACCACCTGACCCTTTCCCTAGAAATACAAACCCAGTAGCAGCCTGAGAGCATCCCTTGCCCATTGAATGAGCTGGAATGTTTGTACTGGGGGAAGGGGGTGTTAAATTGTTATAGGCTCCTATCTGGGGCTACCCTATAATCAGATTTCATAATACTTGGGAGAATAATAACTACCTGGGAATGCTGGGTTGGAAAGCAATTCCACTTGTTTTTTAGGGGAGATAGCCTCGTGCAGAAACAAAAATAAAACAGACTTAATTTTTCTTCTTAATTTCTTTGGCTGGTGTCAGGATAAGGTGGTCTCATGCGCACAGAAGTCTCTTTCAGATAATGGCCAGGGACAAACATCAAAGCTGGCTGAGCATCACAGAGATGCTTTTTCAGGAGCTAATTTAGAAAGAGAGAGAGCGTAACCAGAGTCGGCCATGGGGTTTGGCATGGTTTTATGGGTGTTTTAAAGGAGGGTTGTTGCTCAGCTTTAGTAATTGTACATGATGACAAAACTCTTGGGCAATGACTAAGCTTTTTAATTAACTAAATAAATGCAGGAGGGAGGGACATAGCCAGGGTTCAGTGGCTCGGGCTAGAGGTCTTGCTTCTCCCTCCCTCCCCCACCAGCAGAACAAAGTCTAAGAATTAAGACGAATTCCCCAGTGGAGCTATAAATAAGGAGTTTTGGTACCTGGGACATATGACAGGAAACAGTCTTTGGTTGGGGGGGGGGGAGGAAGCCAGACATTGTCCTGCAAAGGAGAAAAGTCCCTAAATGCCCCTGATGGGGAAACCACCAGGCAGAGAAGGACAAGAAGCTCACCCAAGCTCACCCAATCGGTAGCTCTTCATTTTAACTCATTCTTGCTAAAAAAGCACTAAGTTCTGTTGTTTCTACTCTTCTGAAACACTGTGAGTGTGGTCAACACACTGAATTTTACACCCTAGGACAAAGCTCAAGTTGCCCCTCTCTTGTTCTGCCTCTGTTCAAGAGGCTTTGGAGACAAGAGGAAATTCCATGGAGGACTCGAACGTAATGTGGGAAGAGAACAGTCATGGCCAAATTTCACCCTGTGGCAAAAATGATTTTGGTCCCAGTTCTGGTTGTAAGTTACAGTGGTCAGAGCAGGGGCCCTTGACCTGTAGGGAAGAATCAGGGGCCATGGGAAGAAGGCTGGCCTGAAGTAGCATCCTGGTACGTGGAAAGAGAATCTGGAGTTGGAAGGCCTGGGCCTACGTATCTGCCCCTGATCTACTTGTGTGACATTGGGCTGGTCAGTTTGCCCCTTGGCACCTCGGTTTCCCAATGTGTAAAATGGAAAGGGTGGTCTCCAATGTTCTTCTAGATCTAAATCTATGCTCATTTGACTGACTAGCTGTGGATCTCAGAATAAGTCATTTGACCTCTGGTTTTCGGTTGGTGAAGGAGAGAGAATTCCTTAGCTCGGCAGCTTGGTGGTGTTCTGAAGCAAGTAGTATACACACACATTGCTGCATTTTGCAAAACAAAACAAAACTCCCGAGGCAGTTCCTACAAGCTGACTTCAAGGGCACTGGGAAAAACTTTCCCGTGTCTCGTGTCTCTCCCCTCCCACTCCCTCCCCCCCAAAAAAATGACTTCACCTGTGCAGTGATGCTTGGGATTATTAAACTGTGAACAAGCCTTTTCATCCACAATTAGATTCAGGGCTTACATCAAAATGCAAATCCCCCTGAGGGGGGAGAACAAGGTGACTTCACTTCACATTCAGGTATGAATCAGAGCCTCTGCAACTGACTACAGGTCTGACCTTGGCCAGTCGGTTCCCTATTCCCAACCTCAGATGTCAGACTATGATGTTCTGGGTCCTCATGTTGAATTGCCAAGTGGGAATTTAGGTGACTTCAATTGATGGAAATTACACTCGACCCAGGCAAAGGAAGAAGATAAGCATTTATTCAGTGCCTACTATGTGCTGATTAGTTTTGTGATGCCATGCTTGCATAGGTTCTGGATAATGGATGACACTCTCGTGCTTTCCCAGTCACCAAGGGAGAGACTCAGGGCTTTGTGCTTGCTTCCATGCCTTTTAGTGTGATGTTTTCAGCAATGTTGTTGGATGCTGTCAATGAGGACAAAAACAGCCTCAAGGTCACCTACCTCACTGATGGTAAATTGTTTAACTTGAAAAGGCTACAAGCCAAAACTAAAGTGGAGGGAGAGTTGGTGCATGACTTTTTGTTTGCAAAAGATCGTGCACTCGATGCAGCCTCTGAGGCTGAGCTGTTACAAGGTATGGCTTTGATTCTTGACTACTTGTGCCAGTTTTGACCTGATAATTAACATTGAGAAAACAGAGGTTCTCCACCAGTCAGCCCCACACTATCCATATGTAGAACCGTGGGGAACAGCAAATGGAGAAATGCTGAATGCTGTCGAGAAGCTTGCTCACCTTCACAGTATGATTTCCAGAAATGTGCACATAGATGACGAGGTTGATTCATGCACAGCCAGAGCTATCTTAGTGATTGGAAGGCTTCCCACTGAAACACCACCTATTTGTCAAGTGTTCAGTAAATATTAAAACCTACTGTGTTCTGGGCACTGTACTACATGCTAAGGATACAAAGAAAAAAGATTACGCAGTCCCTGCCGTCATGGAGCTTCCATTATTGGGGGGAAGAGCTGGAAGGGGCTTTGTGGTTGTTCAGCTGTTTCAGTTGTGTCTGACCCCATTTGGGTTTTCTTGGCAAAGATGCTATAGGGGTTGGCCATTTCCTGCTCCAGCTCATTTTACCAATGAGGAGACTGAGGTAAACAAGATGAAGTGACTTGTCCAGGGTCACAAAATGAGTCAGTGTCTGAGGCCAGATTAGAATTCAGGTCTTCCTGACTCCACTGTGCCAGCCATCTGCCCCTTTGATCCTAGAACCATCAGCAAAACCAAACAATCGTAAATCAGAGAGCAAACATCTGACCCCAAACCCTTGAAGTTTTATCAAGATAGAACCAAGCCAATTAACATGCTCCATTTTCCCCCTCCATGCATCTTCACTGGCTGTGCCCATGCCTAGAGGGGGCTCCCTCTTCTCCTCTCCCTCTGGGCTTCCTTAAGTCTCAGCTCAAGGGCCACCTTCTAGAAAAAGCCTTTCTGGGTCTTTCTGCATGCTGCCACTGCCTTCCCCTGCAGATTCTCTCCCACCTAGTTTCTCCACCACTCATTTGTACATGCCTGTTTGCATGTTGTGGCCCCATTAGATTGTAGGCTCCTTGGGGGCAGGGACTGTCTTTTGTCTCTTTGTATCCCCGTGCACAGTGCCTGGAACACAGAAGGTGCTTAATGAGTGCTCATTGACTCTTCTGCTCTTCTAGACATGCCTGTCCTTTCCTTTCTTTTCTTTTGTAGATCAAAATAATTAGTTCACAGGACTATAGTTTTGCTCATTTCTGCTGAGAGATATTTCCTGGCTCCTTCAGATCTGACCTTTTCATAGCAGCATAAAATGCCAGAGCATTAATATGTCATCATTTATTATTACAGAGAATAATAATGATGGCTAACATTTGTGGAATGTCTTAAAGGTTGCAAAGCACCTTGTATTCTATTTCTCACTGAGCCTCACAAGAATCCTGGATTTTTTTTATCCCCACTTGACAGATGAGGAAACTGAGTCTTGGAAATGTAAAGTGAATGGACTCATCATCATAAACCTAAGTAATTTTCAAATGAAACATAAAGCAAAATTCCCAGACTCCACATCCAGTCCTTGTTCAATTGCTTCTTCAGTGACTGGATGGATGGGTTCTTTGCCGTTCCAAATAGAGGAGCTATTCATATATGTACCCAAGGGTCCTTTTTGGCTCTCAGGATTTGTTTTCAGATGGAGAACTGCAGGGTCAAAAGCTAGGATCAGTTTTGAGATGTGTATTGCCAGGCTGTACTCTCTTCAAAATGTTAGCATAAGTCCATAGTCCCACAGGTGGTGTAATTAGTGACTATTTCCATTGAATTTTCTCCTTTCTCTCTGTCTCTGTCTCTGTGTCTGTCTATCTCTGTCTCTCTGTCTCTGTTTCTGTCTCTCTGTCTCTCTCTGTCTCTCTTTCTCCATCTCTCTGTCTCTCTCTGTCTCATGTGATTAGCTCGTGATCAGGGTATGGAGGCATACTCAGCTACATTTGAGAGCTGGGGGGAATGGGAGGGGGAAAGGCTGAAACCACTCCACCCATGTAAGGAGGGACAAGGGAGGAAGAAGGGAGAGATGGTACCAGGAGCTAGTACCAGGAGCTAGGGCTTAGGAATGCAAGAAGGGAGAGGTAGTATCAGGGTAGGTCTGCGCTAACAGGAGACAGATCTCCTGCTTGGCCACAGAACAAGGGATGGGGGGGGGAGAGGGGGGAGGATGTGTGTTTTATCAACCAGATGGAATATGGACAGAATGGTCTAACGATAACAGGGACTGGGGGGGTAGGAATTTTCTAGACCCCAGCCTCAGAGTCTGAACTGACTGAAGTCCACCATACCCCACTCAGATACCTTTCTCCTCAAGCAGAAGACATGAAGAAGCTTTTATAAAGGATCTATGGTGGTCCAATGAGGTGATCATCTGACTGTGGAAAATTCTCTTATTGGGGGAGGACCATCCCCCACTGGTGGTGTCTGAGGGAAGTTGGGTGAGAGGCAGCTCCAGATCTCTCAAGATATTTCTCTCCCACTCATGCCACAAAGGCAGCAGCCACACCTAATCTTATCTCCCCAGGCATGGGAGAGACTGGAATGAAGTGTGGTGGTCCTGGAGCTAACTGAGTCCCAATCCAGTGCCACTTATCTCTTTAAGTGTGTCTGTCCTTTGGTTTAGTTTCTCAAGGAGAAAGTCCTTTTGATTTACCCCAGAAAACTTCTGAGTTACCCAGGGGTCCATAACATCCCCTACTTTTCTCTATGTAAGGAAAAGTGGCGAAAATTCTTCTGTAACTGCTTCGAGCTGAGCATGGTCTAAGAAATCACGGGGTGGGGAGAGGAAGGGGGAAGGGGGAAAGTGGGAAAGGCCTGATCCGGAGAGTTCACGATGTGAGGTCCAGAGGGTGGGAGGAGATGTATAGGCATCGGCTATGGCTGCCATGAGGTTGAAACCTTGAGCCTGGATGGAATAGACTTTAATAATAATATAAAAGAGACCAGGGCAAAATAAAAAAGGACTTAAGGTGACAAGAGTGCATGTCAAATAAATTGTACTTAAGGTATTTCTGATTCAGTTTTAAAATGCATAACTCATAGCAGACAAATAGCAAAGCCAGATTCTTATACTAGAATTTCTGTAGCTGCATCTCACTATCATCCAGATATAAGAGAAAATGCTTTTCCACTATAGTTGATACAATTGTTCACCCATTTATACATTATAAGAAAATTTAGAAACTTAATACCTTAAAACAATATTAGGAAAATTTTTACCTTGAAACAAAACCAACCAATTACCAATCAGGTGTTCCCAATTCAGTGGAATGTGCTACACTCCATACACAAAACTTTCCACCCATACCTCAGAAACTTATCAGCTAGGGAGCAGAGTTAGAGAGTAGCCTCTTTTTTCAGCCTTAATGCAAGACAGGGCGTGACCTGCTTTACCAGAGTTAAATAATCAAACCAAAGCCAAAAAAGCTGTTCTTAATTCAGTGCAGTTCAGTGATTAGGGACTTAATTTATTTTTCTTTGAAACATTAAAGGCAGTGTCAGCCTACATTTAAGATGTCTTCCCTATGACCAGCATCTCCACCTGAAGAAGATAATTTAAAGGACCACAAGAAGTTGTTGGCAGCTTTGAAATGCTTGTCAACAATGTAGATTTCATGGATCAAGTCCTCCGTACAGATAATTCCATATTTACTTAGAGATTTTACAATAAGAACATTATCAGTCAGGGCAATTCTCTGTTTCTTTATTTTGCTTTATACTGTCCAGGTTGGATTCAGACCCATCTCCCTTCCTGCAGGTGTCCAGCCTTCTCAGGAGTTCTTATTGATTGATGATTCAATTCCTTGGGGGTTGGGAATGGAGGTTCATCAAAGAAATCTTTTTTTCCCTATCCATTGGGATCCAGAGCTGGCTTTCAATGTTGCTCACTGACTCATTCCTCAGTTGTCTCCAGTATCAGACAGTTTGTTTGTTTTAATAATTGAAGCCATACTGTCCCCTATATTTTAGGACCTAATTGTTGTATTTGCCTTTCATCCATTTTTCTTTTTCTTGATATTCTTATCCATTGATTATTTTAATTTGAATTTTGTTATGATATAACCCATTGGTATTTTGACTGGCATAGCATTCAATCTATAAATTCATTTGGAATCTATCTAGTCCAACCTCCTCACCTTACAGATACAGAAACTGAGGTCCAAGGTGTTAAGTAACTTACTCAAGGTCACATAAGATAAAATGCATCAAAGGTAAGGTTTGAACCCAGGTTCTCTCGAGTCCAGAGACCCAGTGTTCTTTTCACCATATCTCATTACCACCTGCTAGACCTGAGAGGAGGGAATAGATTGGCATTTTTTCTGATTCTTTGTTGATTTCTATCAAAAAGTGTTGTTGTTGTCCTTTCATTCTCAAAAAGGACACCAGGAGGGTGATGTCTTGACTTGATAGTAAATTGGACTTAAATGGGGGTGGGGGCGCTGTTCAAGTCATCAACCTCATTCTGAGGTTACCTTTGTTAAGTCTTGTCTGTCTTGAGTCAATGTCAAATAAGGTTACATTTTGTCGTTGTAAATAGTGTTTTCTTTGGGGCAGCTAGGTGGCACACTGAATAAAGCACCGGCCCTGGATTCAGGAGGACGTGAGTTCAAATCCAGCCTCAGACACGTGACACTTACTAGCTGTGTGACCCTGGGCAAGTCACTTAACCTTCATTGCCCTGCAAAAAAAATAAAAAGTGTTTTTCTTCCTATCAGTCCCTTTGGTTTCTTTGTAGTAGTGAAGAGAATTTTTGTGGATTTACCTTCTATCCTATTTACAAAAGTAGTTTTTATTACTTCCATTAACTTTTTTTTTTTTTACTTTTTGGTTTTTTTGTAGGTATAGTATAGTTACAAGGTCTGCAAGCAAACATATTTTAACTCCATCATTATTGATTCATATTCCTTTGATTGCTTTTCCATATCTTATTGTTCTTGCTTAGGGTGCTGATACAAATCATATTAATAATACAAATTAATTACACTATTAATAATAGCATTTATATAGCACAGTATTGTTTGAAAAGTGCTTTATAAATATTATGTTATCCTTATAACAATCCTGGAAAGTAGTTACTATTATTTCCTCCATTTTATGGATGGGGAACCTGTGGCAAACAGAAATCAACTAATTTGTTCAGAGTGACACAGAAATTAAGTGACTGAGGTAAGATTTGAACTCTGAACTCTCAGACTCCAGATTCATCACTCAATCCACCGAACTACTAGGCTAACAGTTTTGAGAAAAGCAGACATCTCTGTTTAGCATATGTTTTTAATGAGGATGCCTGGAGCATTTCTCCATTGCATACAATGAGCTCATGGCTTCAGAATCGCACTTTCATCCTATTCTAGAAACTGAAACTATGAAACTGTGGACTCTGCCCCTGAGCTCTGGCTCTGATAGAAGACTTCTGGGTTATTTGGGTCATTTCCAAACAGGGCTTCCTTGGATGCCTTCCCCTTCCCCTTCCTCTCACCTTTTTTTTTTTTTTTCTCTCCCTTTAATCTACTGTCTTCCTCATTAGAAGGCAAGCCTCAGGGGCAGCTAGGTGACGCAGTGGATAGAGCACCTGTCCTGGATTCAGGAGGACCTGAGTTCAAATCCGACCTCAGAAACTTGACACTTACTAGCTGTGTGACCCTGGGAAAGTCACTTAACCCCCATTGCCCTAAAAAAAAAAAAAAAGAAGGCAAGCCTCTTGAGGGCTTGCTTCTATTTGTGTCTTCAGCCCTTAGCACAGTGCCTGACACATAGGCAGCACTTAATGAATACTGCTGTCCTGCTGCTGCCCTATGCTGCCCCACCTGGACGAGTGACCCCAGCCCCAGCCCGAGCTATAGAAAGTAGCCAGGGAAGGAAGCCAGATGATGGTGCAGGAGGAGGACAGTCCCCAGGTCTCTCTCTCTGTCTCCTCTCCTCTTCTCCTTCCTCCCTGCCTTCTCCCTTCCCAGTCCTTCCTTCCTACTGTTCCAGCAGAAGTTTACAGGCTGCATTCTACCACAGGGTGGTGTCTCATACACTTTAAATTTGGAAAGACATTTACAAAAGAAAAGAATACATTTCCCTCCTCCCCCCACAAACACACACAAATCATAATCCATTTGCCGTGTGCCCAACAGCCTCCTTGCAGAACTTTAGACGGGGGCTGGTGGGAGGTGAGCTTTCATTGGAGAAGGCGCAAAACCAAGAACCTCAGCATTGGAGGGACCTCTGAGCCATTCCAGGCCAGGAGTTCTTGGCTGTTTCTGTGCCCTGGACCCCTGGGAGGTCAGCCTGGTCAGCCTGCTGCCCCCTTTTCATGGCCACGCTTTTAAAAGCATAAGATAAAATACAGAGGATCGCAAAGGAAGCCGATTACATTAAGACGCAGGGATCCCAATGAAGAGCTCATGGCCCCTGGGTGTCCGTCCTATGCAGACCTAGCCACATCTCTGTAACATCCTGGCCAGGGGCCTTCAGCATCTGTCCAAAGACAGCCAACATTGGGGGGCGGGGAGGGCTGCGGCCTCTCAAGGTGACTCATCTCCCTCTGGGACAAACCTCATGGCCAGGTGAGTTTCCTCCCCTCCCCCTCCATCTCCATCTTCTCCACTGAGACCCACAGCTCCCTGTGTCTGCCCTCTGGGCCAAGCAGAATCCTAATCCTCCTTTTCACGGATTGAGGCAGCTCCCTGCCTCAGTAAGCAGGCCCCGGCCTGGGCCCCTATCATCTGCTGAGAAAGAAGAGGAGAAGGAAGGGAGGGACCCCAGGAGCCCTCGGAGTCATTGTATTTGCAGATCACCCCATTCCCCCTCCTGGGGGTTGCTCTTGTTTCCATGGTGGTAGCCACTGTGTATATCCATATTCTGCCTCTGTTTACTTCACGCCTCATCGGTACCTATAAGTTTTCCCATAGCACCACTGAGTTGACTATTCACTAATTGAATGTATGTGTATTAAAGTCCCATATTTTAACCGAGGGAATGTCTAAAGGGTCTGACTCTCCCATGAATTGTCGCGTGTGGGTTAGACCTTCATAAAGCCCATAATGGTGGCCCTGTGGACAGAGAACAAGACTTTGGAGTTGAGACCTGAATTCAAACTTCAACTGTAATATGCCCACGCTATGTGAGCTTGGACAAGTCTACTTATTCCTCTCAAACTTGGTATCTTCATCTTTAAAATTAGGAAGTTAAAGGTTCACAGGGTTGTTCAGTGGTGCAGGGGATGGAGCTCTGGGCCTGGTGTCAAGAAGGCTTCAGTTTGGGGCAGCTAGATGGCTCAGTGGATAGAGCACCAGCCCTGGAGTCAGGAGTACCTGAGTTCAAATCCGGCCTCAGACACTTAACACTTACTAGCTGTGTGACCCTGGGCAAGTCACTTAACTCCAATTGCCTCACTAAAAAAAAAAAAAAAAAGGCGGCTTGAGTTTGAATCCAACCTCAGATACCTACTAGCTATACGACCCTAAGCAAGTCACTTAACCTCTGTTTGCCTTAGTTTCCTCATCTGTAAAATGGGACCTACTTCTCAGGATTGTTGTGACAATACAATGAGATAACAGCTATAAAATGCTTCTTTTATAATTGTGCCTGGCATTTTGTAAGCACTATGTTAACGTTAATTATTATTATTATTACTATGACAGGGAGAACACCTCTTAAAGCACCCCATAGGTAGGACTGTTCTTGCATGTGGCATAAAGGATATCTGTTCAAAGATCTTTTTCAGAAAGTATTCCTGGTGGGTGGTCACATAGACAAGACAACTTGTCTGCAAATATTCATTGAACTAGATTGCTCGACACTGTCCTAGGCACAAGGAGAGAGGTAAACATAGGAGAACAGACCTTTGTACTCAGAGAGCTCACTGTCCATTTGACGAGAAAAGGCTACAATTTAATAAAAAGCCTACTATGTGCAAGACATTGTGTTACATGGTGAGCATTGAGATCAAAAGGAGACAGCTACAGGCCAGGCATCCAGGACTGCCCAGAGTTTGGTGCATTAGACACAGCCTGTGACTAACGAGGGAAATTGAGACAAGGGGATGCTCAGCAACCCTTGTATATTAACAAAGGAAAATGCAATCAGTTCTTGGAGCTGCCCAGAGGTAACTCTGCTCTCTCCTTATGGGAGATGGGGGACATCTTTCAAGGGTGAAATACACCCTGGGCTGGAGGCCATCAAACCTTTCCTGCTGACATCAGGGACAGGCATCATGAACTTGCAGAGTAATCACTGGAAAGAGTCAGTGACCAACCAAGCAGGTAATAGCTGATATGACAAGACTTCAAGGATTGGTGATTCTAGCCATGTGTGTATCTCCTCCCATGATGCTCATAGCAGCCTCCCGATGCCAGGTCAGGTAATGAGGCCAAATAGAATGAGCAATGAGGAAAGAGTCAGGGTGTGAATTCTGACTCTGGCTCTTATTAACCGTGTAACCAGAACCTTCAAATCCTGGAGCCTTAGTTTCCTCATCCATAGAATGGGTATAGTATTTGGGATGCTCACCTTACAGTGAGGTTAGACTCTGTGAACCATACTGTTCTGTGGAAATAGGACTTATCATTGGCGAATTGTGCCCCTGGGCTCCTGGTGATGAGCTCAGCTCTACTGAGACCTCTTACCAGAGGCCTGCCCACACCTCCCAGCTCCCTCTCCTCCAAACCTACCTAGGATTGGCTTCATATTCATTTTATTTTACTTTGCTTTTTAAAACTTATGGAATAAAACAAGCATATTGACTCATTTATTTGAATCTCTTCTCAGACTGTAAGCCCCTTGAGGGCAGAACATGCTTCACTCTGTCTTTGTGTCCCCAGGGCCTCACACAGTGCCTGTCACCCAGTGGGTGCATAATGTTTGTTAAGCGGTTGATCGAGTCCCCTCTAACAGACTTAGCTAGAATGGTCTTCAGGGGGCAGACCTAAGGCCTGTCACCAGACCCTTGCTTGAACCTCCTTCCACCTACCCACCCCAAGTCCCACTCGTGCTCCCACCTTCAAGAAGCCAGGGGCACCTTCAAGCCTCCACAGGACATCAAAGGAGAATGTTGGTAGAGGAATGGGTCATCATCTCCACATACATTTTGTTCCAAGTTCCTGCTTTCCTTGGATCCTAGATTTAAGGCTCCAAGGGAACCATGAGGCCATGCAGTCTAATAACCCCCTCATTTCATAGCTGAAGAAACTAAAGCCCAAAGATTAGAGTGACTTGCCCAAGGTCACACATAATAAAGAGTGAAGTCAGGATTTGAATCCAAGGCCTCTCACTTCAAATCCACTCCCTCTCCCAACTGTGAAAGCAAGGCATACACGGGAGGTATCAGAGCCCTCAATGGGGCCCACAGCTGACCCCTCTGGGCAGCAGCAGCACAAAGGAGACAGATGGCTGTTCCCTCCCTCAGGTCACTTTATTTTTTTTTTGGGGGGGGGGTGAGGCAATTGGGGTTAAGCGACTTGCCCAGGGTCACACAGCTAGTAAGTGTCAAGTGTCTGAGGTTGGATTTGAACTCAGGTCCTCCTGAATCCAAGGCCAGTGCTTTATCCACTGTGCCACCTAGCTGCCCCTAGGTCACTTTATTAACTAAGTTCTACATGCCAGCTGTGCTGCTCGGAACTGGGAATGCCAAGCCAGGGATAGGAACTAGGAACTGTCCTTGCGGTTTCACTGGAATAGGGGGAACTCCCCCTACTGATGCAGGTTAGTGCTATCTCAGCAGTCTAGACCAAGGTCCTTCTGCCCTTGTGTGTCAGAGAAAGACTTGATCCCTGGACTTTCTGGCTTCAAGGTCAACTCTCCCTCAGAGTACAAAGGTAAAGCAAGCATGATCATCCCCATTCTATAGACAAAGAACCTGAGAGGCAGAGAGAGGTTAAGGCAATTGCCCAAGGTCACACAGCTGTTTGGTGGCAGGTCCAGTGCTCATGCCTCTACAATCCATATCACTGAGCCTTGGAACCAATAAACGAGGAAACCAGAGGGCGCAAGGTGACACACAGAAGATCTGTGGCTGGGAGCCCTTCTGCCTTTGATGCTACGGACTCAGGAAGTGACACTAGGCTCCTAGACAGGAGGGATGAGTGAAGCCTGAGGCCTACTGAGCCTGAAACCAACAGGTGGGCTTGGGAGGGGCAGGAGAGGAAGGCCATGCCTCGGTACCCCTAAGAAAGGCAAAAGCACGGAATGTCCACTAATGCAGAAATATGTTTCATGTGATTGCGCACACAAACCTAGACCAGACTGCTTTCCGTCTTGGGGAAGGGGGAGGGAGGGAGAAAAAATTGGAACTAGAAATCCTATGAAAACAAATGCTGAAAACTATCTTCACATGTAACTGGAAAATAATAAAATACTTTTATGATTTAAAAAAAAAAAGCACGGGATGTCCTTGTGGCCTGGGCCCAGCTGGCTCTGAAGGAAGACACCTTCGGCTCTTACTATCCTCCAGACTGATGCAAAAGATGTCGGCCTTGATGACAAGCTTAATGTCCTGTAACCAGCCCTCCTCATCTAATTCAATCTTCCTCAAGTGATTTTTGAGCTGTATTTTATGGGCAGATTCAACCACAATTTGTCAAGCACTCTCTCTCATGTCAAGGGACATGGGGGGGGGGGCGGGGGGCAAGCAATCAGCCTGGTGGGCCCCAAGTGGGCAGCAAGAGCACTCTGGCTAGAACCTGAAGGTCAGTAGTGCAGTCATAGCTGTTTATTCCACTTACAGGCCAAGTTCTCCCCCAACAAGCCAGACCCCACTTGGGTCTCAAATCCTGGGATCACAGATTCCAAGATGGAAGGGATGCCAGGGACCATCTGGTGCAACCTTCTGTTTGATGAAGGAAGAAAACCCAGTTCCACAGAAGAGAGGTGACTTACCCAAGGTCACAGAAGTCGTAAGTGATAGAGCCAGGATTAGAACCCAGGCCCTCTGACTTTAAAGTCAGTCTCCTTTGTACCACACTGTCCCCAAACACTTGAGCTGGTAGTTCAGGGACTGTGATGGTGGCATAAAGGCGTGTGACCAAGGAGCAAGAGGCTACTAAGGATGTTTTCTCTGTCTCCATCTCTGACTCTGTCTCTCTGTCTCGCCGTCTTTCTCTTTTCCTCTCCTCTCTATCTTTGTCTTTCTCCCCCCTCCCATCTCTGTCTCTCTCTGTCTCTCTCTGTCTCTCTCTGTCTCTCTGTCTCTGTCTCTGTCTGTCTCTGTCTGTCTCTGTCTCTGTCTCTCTCTCTCTCTCTCTCTCTCTCTCTCTCTCTCTCTCACACACACACACACACACACACACACACCCCTTCATGCTGGACAGAGCCCAGCACAGAACAGCATTAAAGGAACAATATTTGCCTTCCTGATGTCTCTCAGTTCATGTCAAAGTCCCTCCAGTCAAAGGGAGGTATGTGCTAGTGAGGCGGCTGCCACGCTTAGGGACGGTCCTGGTGGCTGGGGCTTGCCTTCCCTTCAGAGCTCCAGGCTCTCTCCCAAACAGCTATGGCTCCCTTGGGTTTCCCCGAGTAGGGCCCTGCTCTTTTCCCTGGCATAGGCCAGAGGTGCTGACCCTCCCCCATGCAGCCCCTGCTCCTGAGGGCCCTGCAGTCCTGATAAATGATGAGCATGTCCCATACAAGCCTGAATTCTCTCCCCACCCGTTGGCCCCTTCTCCCTGCAGCTCAGACCGTCTGGAAAGGGAGAGAGGGCGCACAGCCCCCAAGGATAACACAGACATAATAAGTACAAAGGAGAGGACCGCTGAGAGTGTTACAACCACGGCTCGATGTCGGCAGGAGGAATGAAGGTAGGCTTCGTGGAAAAGGAGGTGCCTGAATTAGCCCTTGAAGGAATTCGGCAAATTCAACTCAGAAAACACTCCTTAGCTGCCTGCAAGGCCCGAGGCACCGTGCCAGGCAAGGGCTCTGATCAGCCTCTTCCAGAAGGTCCTACCTCTGAACCTTTGCCCACACTGTTCCCCAGACCCAGAAGGCCTTCCCTCATCACCTCCAATGCCAACTTTGGCCAGAGGACTTTCCTGACCCCCCAGTGATTAGTGCCCTCCCTGCAAAATGTGCTCCTTGTACTGATTTAGCCTCTATTTACTTGGCCGTCTTCCCTGGCAGAACGCCGGCTCCTGAGAGCAGGGACCACCTGGCAAGGGGCCAGAACGAAGCAGGCAGTTACTGAGTCTGTTGGTGGTTGAACCTGTCAGAAAGCACCGGACCCGCTTCAAACACTGTCAGGGACACGGGGCTCCCTGGGACGAAGACCAAGGGAGGCACTGGGAGATGCCGACAAGCAACCTGGTCCTTCCATAGAGACTAAACACAAATATGAAGTGGAAATAGCCTGGGCTGGGCTTCCGGAGACCTGGCTTCTTGTCCTTGTCCTCTGGGACCTTTGGTAAGGCCCTTCCCCTGCCTGGGCCTCAGTTTCCCCCTCTGTAAATTGTGTGCCTCGGCCTGGGTGAGCTCTAGGGTCTTTCCCAGTTTATTGTACTTTAAGATCCCATAATTCTACATTTCAGGAGGAGGGGGAGGGAACCAGGCCCCTTTGTTTTTCTCTCGTCCACACTTCACTCTCCTCTAGCCTTCAAGGGGGAAGCTGAACGTTTTCTCTAAGTGTGAGAAGTTTTCTGTGTAAGTTTTGATCTTGGCAGACGGGGAAAAGGTGCTTTCTCCTGCCTGCAGCCTAGGGAGAGAGGTCCAGCCTTCCCCACTGCACAGGGAGCTATCAGCCACACTGCATGAGTGTGTGTGTGTGGGGGGGGGGTGAGTGTGTAAGTGTTCCACTGTGTGAGTGAGTGTGTGGGTGTGTGTGAGTGAGTGTGAGTGAGAGGAGGAGTGTGTGTGAGTGTTCCTGGGGGCAGAGGGGGAGGGGGGCTGGCCAGTCGGAAAGGAACGTCAAGCTGCCGCTGCCACCACCACCCACAGAGAGGCTTTGGGGCGCTCAAGGTCACCTCCTCCTGTCTCCTTTGCAGCCCAGGTACCCCCAGCCAGGCCAGCCTGAGAAGCCGCAGCAGATGGCCCGCAGTGCCCGGGCATAGGCAGGGCCTCTGGGAGGGGAAGGTGACATTGATGCGAGGGATGGACACCTGGCCTCCTCCATGACTCAGCTCTCCGGGGGGCCTGAGGGCTTCCTGCCGCCTAGGACCGGGCCCAGCCGACTGTCCTTCCCGTGCACGTCCATTTTCCTCCCACTCCAGACTCTATTTCCTTCTCCAGCTCAGTTTACAGATGAGGACACTGAGGCAAGCGGAGTGACATGATTTGCTCAGGGTCACCCAGCTAGTGAGTGTCCGAGGGCAAATTTGAATTCAGGTCTTCCTGACTCCAGGTCTCACACTCTGTGCACTCTGGCGCCACCTAGCGGCCCCTAGTGAGCTTTAGGGACCATTTACTTCATAGGCTTCTTTTTAAGGATCTTAGGGAAACTGAAGCCTTGCTGGGTAAAGGGGGCTGCCAAGGTGACCCTGGGAGGTGCCTTTTGAATTCCAAACTCTCTGCCCTTTGCAGGGCTCATGTCTTGTTGGATGGGGCTTCTGACCCCTCCCCACCACCCCACGTAGGCAATGACAGCTTGGCACACCAGCTCCTGTGCTCTCAGCTCCAAGGCATCCCGAGCCATAGCCCACGATGGGTTTGGACCCTGCCTGGGCCCAGAATGAGGGGACAACTTGTCTTTAGAAATTCACTGCTCAGCCTCTTGGGACCCTCAAAGCTGCCCCTGGGGGAAGGTAGCCTCTACTAGGTTAGGGTGAATGGAGGCCTCAGATAGCTTCCGGACATTGTTCCCCCAGGACTTTACTGCCCTGTGATCCAGGGGCAGCAGCCTCCTTGATGATCTTTGCCCTTCATTTCCCACCTCCAGGCATGTCTACTGGCCGTGCCCCCTGCCTGGCAGGCTCTCCCTCCTTGTCTCCACCTCCTGGCTCCCCTCAACCCCCAGCCAGTGGCTAGGCTGAATTCTCAGAACTCTGAATTTGTACAAGAAGAGCTCTCCTAGCCTCAGCCTGGCCCTCCCTGGCAATCCAGGGATTAAAGGTGTGGCCCAGAGCCGGCTAAAAAATAAAACAAAACAACAACAACAAAACAAAACCATTGCAGTGTCTGTGGCAAGAGATCTCTGCACTTCAGCAAGACTCCTCAGGGAAGGGATTGTGGTGGGGGGGCCGAGTCCTAGCTGGAACAACTTAATCATTTGGCTACCGAGGGCTATGGTAGTTCAGGAGGCATGGGGAAGGGGCTGGACTGGGGGTCATAGAGGAGCCTTAGAGAAAGATTCGAAGAGTGAGAATGAGGACAAGATCAAAGGGCCTGGGTTTGAATCCAGCCTCTGACTCTTACTTCCCTGCAACCTGTTGAATATTAAATATCGTTTTCATGCCCATCCTCCTACAAGATAATAAACAGGTCAGAGACATCATTAATATCTCCTACCATTTGTTCACCCAGATCAGAGACGTCTATTTCTGCCTCTCTTACCAGAAGTAGGTACCTCACAGAAACCAGATCGTATAATGGACAGGAAAAACATAATATCAATTTAATATTTCGTCCCAAAAAGAAATATATAACACATGATCATGTGGAGGCTCCCCTCCTAAGAGTGAAGCATAGAGATTCCCCATTTCTGAGGGTATAATGGTTTTTTTGTCCACTGATTACAGGGCGTTGTCAGTTTCATACTGTGATACAGAAGCAAAGGCAGTTTGACAATTTCAGTTATAACAAGTATGGAGGAAACACAAAAGCATCGTGATAAGACTACACGGTTCCAAAAAAGGGTTTGGCAAGGATGAGGATGCCCAGATGTTACCATATGATAGGGATGTACTATCCTGAGGGAAAAGAAGTCACTCGGTAGGGTCTTTTATCTGCTAGCTATCTGGGCTCAGTTTGGAGTTCAGTTGAAGGACATTTTGTTCCTCTTAACCCATGGTTTCATAAAAAATTGTTTTGGATAATAACGAGCCTCCATCAAATCCAGGTGATCCATATATTTATATTAACAAACCTCAGGCAAGACTCACCCCCCCCCTCCCCCGCCCCAGTCTCCTTTCCCTTTGTGAAATGAAAGGGTTTTGCCCTGGCTGCTACTCATGCCCAGGATGCCTCCTTCCTATCTAACCCCCTGAAAATACCCCATTTCCATTAAAACTTAAAAGAAACATTCTATAGGAAGTCCTTCCTGGTACCCCAGGTGCTAGTGTCCTCCCCACCCACCCGCATCACCTAGTGGACAGTTTTTATATACCCATATAGGCACACATCACCTCCCCTTTTAATAGAAACTTCTTGGGGACAGGGCCTCTCCAGCACCCAACACGGTACCTTGTGTTGGTGTCTTCCCCACCCACCACCCCACCCCTCTCTCTCTGTCTCTCTCTGTCTCTGTCTCTGTCTCTCTTTCTCTTTCTCTCCCCTGTTTCTCTGTCTGTCTTCCCCCTTCTCTCTGTTGCTGTCGCTTTCATCCTCCCTCTCTCTGCCCCCCTCTCTTCCAGTATTATTATATATTCATGCACACATATAGTACTTAATGAATGCTTAAGTGATGGATTAAATGAAAATGGTCTCTAACGTCCGATCCTGTTCTGGGCCCTCACATCCTGTGTGCTAAATGTTGGCAGTGTCTGTTACAATGGGCTCTTGGGGTTCAGTTACCAAGGTCAGGTTCAGCCCTTTGGCCCTCCCTTAACCATCTCTAACTTAACAATTGTTCCTCCTTCCCAGGACTCTTGTAGGATCAAATGAGAGAATCACTTTGCAAACCTTAAAACTCCCTCTAAATGAGAGTGATTGTTCTTAGGTGATGGCTTCTGAGCCTGCCTTCCCTCCTTTGCCCTGTGAGCCATTCCCCCAAATCAACATTCAGTTTAATCCGCCAACAGCCCAGCCTCCCTCCCTGGTGGGGCCTTTGCCCAGGCCATCATCCCCTGTCCCTCCTCGAGTCTGGCTCGAGGAATCGCAAGCTTCCTATGGGCTCAGCACAGGTGCAAACTCACCCATGAAGCTACCCCTGATTTCTTTTCACAAATCACCTTGTATTTAAGTGTATTGTGAACAGGGAATAGCTATCTTTCCTTCCCTCCCCACCAACCATAATAAAACACAAGCTTCCCGAGACCAGGGGCTCTTTTGTGGTCTCGGATTGATGTCCTCAGAGGCCAAGAGGAGGCAGCACAACCTAGACTCAAGTCCTGCCTCTGACACATCCTGGCTGTGTGACCCTGGGCAAGTCATTTCATGTTTCAGGGTCCCAAGCAAACCTCTAAGACTATAAGATGCAGAGTAAGTGCCAGTTCTCACCAGTGGAGGGCACTTCTTCACCAGGAGTTCCCCACCCTGATGAAATCACAGGATTAACCTGAAAAGAAAAAAGCACCCCAATGCCTGGGACACCCTAGGCTCTTAATCAATGCTGATTGAATTAGATCAAATAGGCAAGTATGTAAACAATGTCCCCGTTTATGCGCGGAGGCAGCTCTTGCTAGGCCGGCCAGAGAACCCCACATCACGCAGGGATGGATAGGACACAGATGGGGACAAGGCTGCTGCCAAAGGCGACCTGAGCCTGGGTCTCATCCTTCCTGCTGCTGGGCTGGGTTTCCTCTGACAAATCAGTTTCTCAATCGTCACTGAGCAAAGCATCACCAGCTATCCATCCCCCCTGGGAAACGCAGTCACCGAGTCTGCCACCGGGTGGGAAAAGCACCCCCCAGACACACACTGCTTAGTTCAGCTCAGAGGAAGATGTCCACTCACTCAAGGGAACTGGACATTTTTATGCTGAGTTAGTTGCTTGGATTTGTACTTGCTTAGGAAATAAATGTTTTCATTTTGCTTTAGGAACATTTTTACCTGCATAGTCCACATTCATCTACATTCAAACCACTATTTGTCTCAAAAAGAGCAAAGTTTTAGGAATGGCTGTGGACTGGGGCTCTAGAGACCTGTCTTCAGCTTCCGTACCTGCCCCTCGTTGGCTTGGTGGCACTGGGCAGGTGAGGCCCATAGGTGTTGAGTGGGACGGAGGTGAGGAGATGCTAGATGCTGGGGGGAAGTTTTGGGGGGCATTAACAAAGGGCACAATGATGTGTCTGTGACTTTGGCAGCCAGGAAAGATAATAGGCCCTTAAGCCCCCTTGAGATGCATCATGTCTCTGAAGCTGACAATCCTACTTTGTGGTAAGACCATGCCTGGAGTTCAGGTCCCCAGGGCTAGAACCAGGATCGTAAAGGAACTTGAGCTCACACCATCCAAGGATCAGCCAAAGAGTTCAGGACATTTCTGCTGGAGAAGAGGAGGCTTGGGGAGGGAGTCCGTGACAGCTGCCTCCTATCTGAAGGGCTATTGTACAGAGAAGGGATTCAATGGGTTGGCTTAGTCTCAAAGGGAAGAACTGGGAGCAGAGGATGGACATCGCTGAGAGACCAATCTGGGCTGATGTCAGGAAAGCCTGCACCATGATTAGAGCTGCCCCAAATGCCCTGCTTTGGGAATGGGCCTCTCCTCCATCCCTGGAGGTCTGGGAGCAGAGATAGATGAGCCCTTACCCCTCTCATTTCAGGGGTTTCTTGAGTGGGTATGAGTTGGATGGCCGGTGGCCTATAAAGCCCAGTATTAAGATTCTATCAGGAGGGGAGATGGTGACATTCATGAGATCCTAGTGGACCTTCCAGTCATAAAACTTTGGTGGTGTCTAAAGCTAACCAGCTCCATTCTGACCAGTCCAGATTCTTTCTTCCAATGGATGCTGGAGCTGCACACTAAAGCTCATTTATTCAGACTAAAGTGAGACAGACATTAATGTGAACCAAGGGAACTTGTCTCATGTAGACAAGCCTTTGTAGAGACTCTAATTTTCTTACTCCCATGAGCCGTTTGTTAAAATGGCCCAGATGGTTCTGAATCGCACCGTGGAAGCTGGCTTTGGGTTGAGAGGCTACAGAAGTAGTCAAAGCTGTAACAGCTGGAGATGTGGTCTCCTCTCAAGAGGGAAAATGGGTCAATCAATAGACCAGATTCTGACTCCAAAAGATTTTCAAGGTAATGATGTTGTCAGTCTTGAGAAAGGCCTTCAACTATGAACAAAGTATTTCAGAATTCCCTGAGTCAATAGAACTGGGAGTCCTGGGAAACCAAGGAGAAGCCACAGAAGGGGAAGCTGGCACCTGGGGAGATGAAGCCAACTGTTCAAGGACATGTAGGTCAATGGTTGGGCAAATCAACTCCGCTCATAAACCTCAAGGCAGAGTGACCTCAGAGGTCATCTAGGCCCACAGATGAGGCACCTAAGGCCCAGGAGAGCTAAGTGACTTACTCAGGGTCATATGGGCTCATTAGCCAAAGTGAGGGTTGGAGAAACAGCCATCAGGCAACCTGACATCTGAGCCTAATCAAGGGACCAAGCTGGGTCATTATAACCTTCTGGCGTTGACATGTTGTTGGTCTTTTCACTCACACGGATGCTCATTAAATCCTCCATATCAGTTAAATGGGTCTTCCCAAATCTATTTTCTATTCTTACATATGTGGGTTGGCTCCCTGTACATCACGAGTATCAGAGTTGTCCCCGGGGGCAGCTAGGTGGCACAGAGGATAGAGCACCAGCCCTGGAGTCAGGAATACCTGAGTTCAAATCTGGCCTCAGACACTTAACACTTAACTAGTTGTGTGACCCTGGGCAAGTCACTTAACTCCAATTGCCTCACTAAAAATAAAAAAAAAATAAAAAGTTGTCCCTGCCTCCCATTTTGGCCAGTGGCTACAGGTAAGTGATGTCTGGTGGCTCTGTCCCATTCCCACTATAGAGGGGATCCTGATCCTTCAGTCAGCCTGGGGAAGGGGAGACAGTGCTGGGTCAGGAGTTAGGAGAGAGACCCAGGCTTGCCCCTTACCGGCCCTGTGGCCATCGCCAAGTCAGGCCCCATCTTGGAGCCTCGGTTTTCTCATCTGTAACCAGGAATCAATAACATCTGTGCCTCCCAGACCAAGGCTTCTGAGGCTGCAATTTATGGGACACCCAAGGGGTCCAGAGCTGGATTTTAGGGGGCTCTATGAAACGGATGGGGAAAAATGCAAGTTTACTTCACTCCCTTTGGTTTTCTTTGTAATCTTAGGTATTGTGTGGCTGTTCCAGACAGAATTTTATTTAATGCCTTTATAAACATTATTCTGGGAAGGTCTCCATAGGCTTCCCCTGGCTACATAAGGAATCCGAGACACAAACAACCCATCCTATACAAAAAGGTTGTTTTGTGGATCAAAGGAGAAGGTTTCTCAAGCCCCCCTAGGTAAATATCTGTGGTTATTCTTTAAACCCGATGGCCCAGGACCTGGAGGGCAGCCAGAATCTCTGGCAGCTGCACGGTGACACTCTCAGCCCCCCTCCCCCCAACCAGAAGGGCCTGGGTCCAATATGTTCCCAGCGAGTGTCTACCGTGAACCTCAGCTGCCTCCTGGACTTATTCTCCAGACCCCATAGAGGTTACAGATAAGGGAGAGGCCCTCCGGAGCTCTACTCCCCCAGGTGAACTCCACATTCATTGGGCTTATCCTTGCTGGTCAGTTCATGAACAGGAAACTCAAGCGGCCCCTACAAAACTGAAGTAAGATGAGCATGGATCCCAATGTTGTGAAGGATGCAGAAGGATTACACATGTCCTGTGTTGCTATGGGCATGAGGGTGGGGACCAGGCTGTGGGGGAGGCATAGTGGTATAGTAGATAGTGGGTGATCTTCAGGGTCAGAAAGAACTGGGTTCAAATCCTACCTCTGACCCCTACTGGCTGTAAACCTGAACAAATTACATTACCTATCTGTGTCTCAGGCAAATCTACAAGACAGGTGGCAGTGGATAAAGCCCTGGCCCTGGATTCAGGAGAACCTGAGTTCAAATCCGGCCTCAGACACTTGACACTTATGAGCTGTGTGACCCTGGGCAAGTCACTTAACTCTCATTGCCCTACCCAAAAAAGCCAACTAAGTGGCAGAAAGAGGGCCAACCTGTATTAGGAGATGATATTTCCTCACCTGGAAGTTCTTTATTCCAAAAAATATCAAGTCCAGGCCCTTTGCCTCTTAATATGCATAAGAGGATCACTGAGAGGTTACTGGATAGAGCTGGTCTTGGAGACAGGAAGACCTGGCTTCGAATTTTACCAGTGAAGGTCACATTCTGGTTGGGTGACATTTCAGTGCCTTAGGAAAGTCAGCAATCTATGAATTGCAAAGTAGGTGCTGATGAAAACAAAAGGAGGGAGGGAGGGAGGAAGAGGCAAGGAAGGGGAGGAAAGTAGAGATGGTGGGGAGAAAGACAGAGAGGGAGAGGGGAGGGGGAGGGAGACAGAAGAGATGGGGATGGAGAGGAAGGGAGAAAGAGACAAAGAGGGAGAGAGAAAAAGAGAGAGGAAGAGAAAAGGGGAGAGAAAGAGACAGACACAGAGAGATGGGAACTAGGGACGGTGAGGAAGGAACAGAGAGGGAGAGAAAGAGACAGAGATGGGGAGAGAAAGGGCGGGGGAAGGGAAAGGGGCAGGAAGAGAAGGAGGAGGAGAGAAATGGGAAGAGGGGGAGGAAAGGAGGAACGCTTTGTGGAAATGGGCTGGCCAGGGCCCAGCTCCGAGGTCAAAGCCAGGTCGCCCAAGGCGCTGGCTCCAATAGGACTGCACTTGTTCTGCTCAGCAGGCGTCGACTTGTCCTTCCAGGCCCTCAAGGTCAGAATCAAGAGCAATGGATGAAAGCTGGAGAGAGATCAGTTTAGGCTTGATGGGTATAAGATGAGGACTAGCCCTGGGACTTCAGTCTATTACAGGGAACTCCCAAGTGAGGAAACTTCATCTACCAGTGTATGTTGGCACCTTCTCCAGGAACCTGTCACCTGCTTCACTGAGCCCTGAAAAATGGAGCCTTTGCCCAGATCTTGCCCAGTCTCTGTCAGAGGCTGGACTTGAACCCGGGTCTTCTGGGCTCTGCAGCCAGCTCCTGCCAACTCTAGCCATCCCAGAGTAGAATGAGCCGGTGTAATTGCCCAGCAAGGACCGCTGATGACCCTGAGCTTCCCTGCACCAACAACCAGCTTCTCCAGTGGCTTCAGGACAGTGTCCGGCCCCAGCCTCCAGGGGGCTCTGGCTACTCAGACCTAGTCCTGAGAGGCGCTTGGGCCTGTCTGAAGAGGGACGTCTGAGCTCTGGTCTCAGGCAGTGGCAACTGCAGACCAGGAAACTCGTCCTCTTCCTTTTTTTTTTTTTCCCTTTTTTGTTGTTTTCACTGAATCATTTCAATCAATAAAAATCCCTCTTCTTTCCCTCCCACTGCCCTGCTCCACCCATTGAGAAGGAGAGAAAAACAAAATCCCTGGTAGGAAGACGAATCATCAAGCAAAACAAATCCCCACTTTGGCCTCAGCCAAAAGATGTCCAACTCAGTCTGCTGTCTGAGCCCGTCACGCTCCGTCAGGAGGCAGGGAGCACGCCACATCTTCTGTCCCTTCTCGATTTTCCCCAAGATTGTTTGGTCTCAACGCTTTTTAAAAAAATTAAGATAACAACAACAACAATAATAATAAATAGCATTTTATAGTTTGTTAAGATTTGCAAAGTGCCTTATGTTTGTTACATGAGTTTCACAACAACCTTGACAGGTAGATGCTATTATTATCCTCACTGTATAATTGGGGAAACGGAAGCAGTCACCATGTGACTTGCCCAGGGTCACACAGCCATTAAGGGGATAAAGCAGCATTTGCACTCTGGTATCCATGACTCCAAAGCCAGCTCTTTACCAGACCAGTTTGGGGTCATTGAAACATGACTAAATTTTCTTTGGCTGTGAGCAGACCCTGCTCCTGTGCTAGTAAATAGAGGACAAACCTGCTTTAGCAGTGAAGAGACTTCCTTCAGTGCCCCTTCTCTTGGGCAGCAAAAATTGCTCTGACCCATTCTATGCATCCATGGAATTGTGAGAGTTAGGTTCGGAAAGAAATCGCATAGTCTAACCCATTCGTGTTACAGGAAAGACAACTGAGGCCCAGAAGGGAAGGGACTGGCCCAAGGTCACACACGAAGAGAGGAAGAATCAGGACCCAGAGTCAACTGAAAAGATGTGGTTGTCATCTTCAAGCCTGTGAAAGTCTTTTGAGTGGAAAAGGGAGGAGACTTGCTACATCTGACCTCACCACTGCAAAGGTGTGGAGGTGGGAGGCAGGCACAAAGGGGTGGATTGAAGCCCGGTGCAAGGACAGACTTCGAAAGTTGAGGGCTGTGCCCAAGTGACAGGGATGGCCTCCCAAGGGGCAGGGGCTTCTGAGAGGTCTCCAAGCAGCCAGTTATGACTCCTTGTTGGAGATGGTGAGAGTGGAGAGGATTCTTAGGGCATCATGGGCTACAGTCTCCCTCTGAGGTCCCAGTCAACACTGAGCCTTCTGACTCCACACACAGGCTCTTTCTGCTGCCCCACACTCTCGTTTCTTGATGCCTTGGAAAACAATTGTCCTTTGCCAGCTAGCCAGCCAATGGTCCAGACCTATCTGTACCAACCTTGCATGCAAGGACATAGTGGTGTCATTTTGTCATCCCCACCCTTGACAAGAGGCACATCTCTGTTTGAGCCACATGGAAGAAGAGACTTGAGAGAATGTTTATACCAAACTCCCTAGGAAGGGGTCAGGAAACAATAATCACATCAATGCACCCCATGCTTCTTAGGCTCTAGGGTTGATAATAACAATACCGCCTCTGGCCTCTCAGGAAAATCAAATGGAAATGCATTCCCAGCCAGGAGCCAAAAGGTTAGTTAAGGGTGGCTTTCCGCATCTTGCCAGGTCCTCTCAATGGCCCTGGGAGGCAGGTGCTATTATCACTGATATTTTCAGATGAGGAAACTGAGGCAGACAGGACCATACTAAGTTCAGAGTTGGAAAGAGCCTTAGAGGCCATTCAATGTGTCCACTCTGTCCTGTAAAACGAATTGGAGAATGAACCCTACGCAAGGGGTGTCACATGGGCTTACCAGTTCCCACTTTCAATAGCAAGCATGTAGAAGGCAGGAGCTGCCTCAACCAAGAGCTGCTCCCCAAGGAGGCCAGGCGTCCATTTGTTCCACAAGGAAGAAGGAAATAAAATCAGATGACAACACGTTCCCAGAAAGAGGCCGAAAGGTCACTTAAAGGGGTGCTTTAAACTGAGGGAAGAATTAATGTATGACAAGTGTGGATCCAAGTTTGCAAAGTCACCGTTCAACATTTATTCAGCAAACAGTGATGTGCCTGCTCCATCTAGGGCACTAGGAATACAACACAACACAATGCAGCATAACATAATGTAACACAAACAACACAGCATGGCAAAGGGTCACAGGATACAGAGCTGTCAGAGAGACCCCAGAGACCATCTTATCTAACCTCTTCATTTTATAGAAGAGTATCCAAAGACTCAAGGTAAGGCAACCGACCCTGGGCAAGTCACTTCACCTCTACCTGCCTCAGTTTCTTCAACTGTAAAATGGGGGTGATCATTATAGCTCCTACCTCCCAGGGCTGTTGTGAGAATCAAATAAGATATTTATAAAGTATTTAGCACAGAGCCTGGCACATAGTAGGCACTTAAATGCTTATTACTTTCCCCACTTTTTGCTACTCTAATAACTAAATCTGCACTTTAATGGGGCACAAGATTGGGCTGTCATAATAAATTCAACTTGATGGTTAAGTGAAATGATTCTGAGAACAGTATTTATTATATCTCTATAAACTGTATTATTATAGCATTTTGTGCCTGACATATTTGTTCCTGCTCCTCTCTCTCTCTCTCCCTCTCTCTCTCCCTCTCCTTCCCTCCCTCTTTTCCTCTCTCTCTTTCCCCTCTCTCCTTCCCCCTCTTCCTCCTCTTCTCCCTCCCAGCTCCTCCTCTCTTTCCTTTTCCCCCTCCACTTTTACTTTTGTGTTGGGGATTACAGGGAAATAACTCCCTCTTCCAATGTCAATCAATGTTATTTTCCCCTTGTAATTTATACTCTAAGTTGTTTGAGGTGGGGAGAGAGGACGCTGAGAGGTTAAGTGACTTAGCCAGGGTCTTGCTGTTAGTGTGAATCAGGGTCTTCCTGTAACAAAGGTGGCCCTCTATCATCACCACTTTGCCATCATATGAAGCACTGTTCTCACCATCTCCCCTCCCTATGCCTTTGCAATGACCACCTCCCATGCCTGGAATTCTCTCCCCCATGCCAGCCCCATCACTGAGCCCTTCTTGGCACCATGTTCTGCACGAAGCCTTTCCTTGTCACCCCCCCCCCCGCCATGTTAGTGCCCCCCCCCAAAACTACCTTGAAGGAGGACTCTCTGGGAAGTGAGCATCAGGAATGTGTTTGAGACCCTTTGCCAAGGGATCCCACAACCACTCAAGTCAATCCATGCACATTTTGGACACTAGTCATTGTTAGGTGGCACAGTGGATAGAGCACTGGCCTTGGAGTCAAGAATCCCTGAATTCGAATCCCACCTCAGACACTTACTAGTTGTGTGACCCTGGGCAAGTCACTTAACCCCAATTTCCTCAAACATCTGTGGCCATCTCTAGTCATCCTTGCCATTGGAGCCAGATAACTCTGGAGGAGAGAGTGAGGTTGGTGACTTTCACAGCCCTCCCTCACTTCAATCCCATTCACTGCAAGTCCTGACATCACCCTGATGTCATGGTCCTCTTCCACAATGAAGGACAAACAACAACATAGAATTTCAGAGTGTGCCAATTTGTAGCTTTTCCCTGCCAGGACCTGGGAGCTGGGGTAGAGTGGTAAGCCCTTCAACAGGATATCTGTTGCTTCGTATTTGATTATCTTTTTATCAATCCAATGCAACTGCTTCCCGAGATAGTGACTCCAGTGCAGAGGGAAGTTTGAAAGAGGAGTCTGGCTGGAGGTGATGTAGCAGTAGGATTGGGGGTGGGGCATGGAGTCAATAATTCTCCTAAATAAGAGCCTAGAAAGTAACAGTGGGGGCAGTCAGCGAGCTTGGGCAATAGCCCTACATTTATTCTCATGATCCCGACTAGGGGGAGGGGGAGGGCACAATTTCCTCCACCTTTTTCGCTAAAATATCATAGCCAGAACTGCATGCAAGTACCAGGTAGGGGTCTGGCCAGGCAGGCCAGCGGGGAGCCTCCACCTCCCTCTTTCTAGATGTTACATCAGCCCAATACAGTCTCAGACAATACAATCTCCCGTGGCTTTTGCTTCCTTTTGTGAAATGGACTCCAAAATGCTTCCTGTTTTTACAGCAAGAAATTCCTATTTTGTTCTATTTTGAGCTTTATAACTTATTTTACTTTTGAAAACTAGCTATATGTTATTTAACATTCATTTTTTTAAATGTTGAGTTCCAGATTCTCTCCCTCCCTCCAGCCCATCCCCCACCCATGGAGAAGATGAACAACATCTTCTTGATTCTACGTGTGAAGTCAGGCAGAACATATTTCCACCTGGACTGTGCGTGACTTATTTTAAAGACTAGCCCAGATTAGTAGATGGAAACTTAGATTTGGCTTCGGAAGGATCTGGGTTCAAATCCTGATTCAGATTCTCCTATGACTGCTGATAAATCTATGATCCTCTTTGAGCCTCAGTTTCCTTGCTTCGTGGTGATGAAATGAGAGAATGCACACACAACATTCTGTAAACCTTTAGGCTCTAGAGACAATACTGCAAAGGATTCTCTTATTCGGTCCTTCAAGGGTTCATGATTTCATCACTGTGAGGACTCCTCGTGCAGGCTGCTGTGACCTCTCTGCCTCAGGAGTCACCATCTCATGAGAAGAAGCCTCCACCACTCCATAGAGAACAGACACACATTCCAGTGAGGTAGGATGAAATGAGCTGGACCTGAGTCTGAGGGCACCCATCCCCTCCTCTGTAAAATACAGGGACTGAGTTAGAAGGCCCCCTAGGTCTAAGGCTCCTTAGCTCATCAGCAAGCCAGTCTTCCCCACACTCTGCACTCTCTTCATTACCACCCCAGGTGGGCAGGGGCACAATCTCTGCCACCAAGCCCCTGCTGCAGGGTACCTCCTTATGAATCTTGCTCTGGTTCCCTCTTTTTTACTTTAGAACCAGTGGAAGAATGCATATATGTTAAAAATACACACTGAGTAGCGTTTTCTATGTGCTGAGGACAAGCAAGCAAGCAAAAGTCCTAAAACAAAGCCCCAGTGGTCCCACCCTAGTTGCATAGCTAGGACTGGTTGGATTGTCTGATCTCTGGAGTCCCTTCTATCCCAGATGTTCAATTCTGGTACTGATTCTGCATCTGGTCCACACCAAATGCCGCTGGCCCGTGCCATAGCTTTGGCTCATCTAAAACTATTATGGTGGCCCCAGGGAAGACTAATTAAACATGTAATTAGCAATCATCTCACTGGCCTCGCTTTAGCATTTGGGAGACTTTTGCAGGGGTGAGTTAGTAGCCAGGATGTTTGTTGCCTTCAGTAATTTCCCCAGAGCAAGCAGGGGGTTCATAGCCATTGGGTCGCCCTCCCATCTCCCCCAAAGTACTCCCATCACTCTTCCTTGACGGTTGCTTGACAGCTATTAGTAGTCAAGGGTCCTCAGCCGAAAATAGAGTCAACCCCCGCAAAGAGCAGAGTGCCTCTCGGCCAAGAGACCCCATGCAGGGCTGAGGGCTGGGCTGGAGCCCCACCCACAGAGGGACCACATTGGGAGCCTGGACCAAGGAAGTGGCATCACTCGGTGCTGGCCACGGAGGAGGGATGGGCTGCTGCTGCTGCTGATCCGTTCCCACCTACCTGGGAACGTGATTCTGCAGTCAGGGGGATGATCACCTGGGCAAACTCTTTGACCCCAAGAGCTCTTTTCTCAGATAAAAACCTCAAGTGTCTTTGACAAAAGTGCGGTATAGATGATGTGTGTTCATTACCTGTCTATAAAGGCCACTAGTGGGCACCATAGTGCACAGAGCGAGGGGGCCTGGAGTCAGGAAGACTCAACTTCCTGGGTTCGAATCTAGTCCCTTACACTTACTAGGTGTGTGACCCTGGGCAAGTCACTTAACCCCGTTTGCCATGGTATCCTCATCCATAAAATGAGCTGGAGAAGGAAATGGCAAACCCCTCCAGTCCCTCTGCTAAGAAAACCCCAAATGGGGTCACCAAGGATTGTACACAACTGAAAAATAACTCAACAACAAAATAAATACAATTACAACTGAAACCAATTATATTGAAATACAATTATCAAAATACTAAAAAAAAAATCAGAGCCTCTGATCTCAGTCATTGATTTAAATGTTTATCAGCACACACAGGGCTTAAGAACAAAGCATAGTCTACTTTTTACTGGAGGGATCAAGGAAGGTTTTCCTGCACAAATTTGGGCCCTGAAAAGGGAGGGATTTCATAATAGGGAGACCAAGAAGGGTTCTGTGGATGGTGGATGTGTGGGGATAGGGTCAGGCATCCACTTCAATCCTCGAGGATCCAAGGCCAGAGAGAGGCAAGGATCTCACCAATGTCAACAAAGTGGAGAATATAACAGTGGCCGGGGAGCCCCATCCCCAGACGCTGCCTCTAAGTCCGGCGGGATAGACCCGCCGCCCACTCCCCTCCGGGCCCCCCAGTCAGTGCTGGCTAGAAGAACAGACAGCGAGATGAGAAGAGTCAGACCCGGGATGATTTAGAGCTCGGGATTTCCCATGAAAAGACCAACCTGGAAAAGCTTCCCAAGAGCTGTCCATGCCTCTGGGCCAGACAAGCCCAAATGTCTCCCTTTCTTTGGGGCTCTCACTGTAATTGCTACAATCACTCATGAGGATAGAGCCTCCTGCTCCAGGCTCCAGGTCACAGGCAGACGGCCTGCACCCAGGGGATTGAGGTGGGGGAGGGAGCTATTATCCCAAGCAACATGGCTGTTAGACATGAGTATGGGCTGTCTTTGGAGAGTAGGCAAGAGAGCCCCTTGGCAGGGAGGGTCCAAGGCCAGCAGAGGTTCCCCCTGGACATGGAGGCAGCCCCCTTCTTTCCCAAATCACCTGATTATTTCACGTGGTGGCCAAATCCTTTTTCTTCTTTTCTTTCCTCAGAAGACAGAGCTGACTGCAGCCTGCAGCAGAGATAAGGAAGGCGGTGTAAGGGGAGCCAGCCCATCTTAATCCAATCAGGCCTTGTCAGCGTGTCACCTGTGAGGAATCACCTCAGGTATCCAGAGGCTGAAACTACTTCTCCATTCATTTCCACCTGCAGGTGCAATGGTGATCATTGACCTTTCTGGGGAGTTTATGACAAAAAAAGAGATCTGTGGAGCCTATTCCTTCCCTGACAGATTTATAATTAGACTTGTGGTTTCGGGAGATGCCAGGTCATTTATACAATGCAGCTTATAGATCACGCCATGCTGTGTTCGGTTATTAAAACAGACAGTTCAACAAGTTTGGGGGAGGTGGCTAGGAAGGAAACAAGCATTTATATAGCAAATACTGTGTGCCAAGTACTGAGCTAAGGGGTTTACAAACATTTTATATAGCACCTACTATGTGCCAATTACTGAGCTAAGGGCTTTACAAACATTTTATTAAACACCTACTATGTGTCAAATACTGTGCTAGGTGATTTACAAACATTTTATTAGCACCTACTATGTATCAAGTACTGATCTAAGGGCTTTACAAACATTAATTCATTTGATCCTCACAACAGCCCTACAAGCTAGATACTATTAAAATCTCCACTTTACAGTTGAGAAAACTGAGGCTGAGATTAAGTAACTTGCCCTCAGTCACACAGCTAGTAAGTATTTGAAGCTATATTTGAACTCAGGTCTTTCTGACTCCAGGCCCAGCTCTCTATCCACTGGGCCACCAGTCATGGCAAAGTAGAGTAATAAATTCAGGGTCATAAAGATTCAGCTTCAAATCTGGCTTATGATAATTTTTTTTTTTTTGGTGAGGTAACTAGGGTTAAGTGACTTGCCCAGGGTCACACAGCTAGTAAGTGTTAAGTGTCTGAGGCTGGATTTGAACTCAGGTCCTCCTGACTCCAGGGCTGGTACTCTATCCACTGAGCCCCCTAGCTGCCCCCTGGTTTATGATAATTTACCAGCTGTGTGACCCTGCTCAAGGCACTTCATCTCTGTTTGCCTCATTTTCCTCATAGGGTTGTTGTGAGGATCAAACGACAATATTTGTGAAGTTCTAAACACTATGCCTGGCATATAGAAGGAGCTTAATAAATGCTTATTTCCTTCCCTTCTTCCCAGGACTGAACCTATTTTCAAGGAGATTATAAACTGCTTGAAGGATTAGCTGGAGGCTAAATTTTGTCCTCTCCAGCACCCAATAGTGATTCACATATACTTAGAGGTTCAAGAAGTGATTGCTAGATTGGACTGAATTGTATCCATGGGGAGCCATGACAAGTCTTACAAAGTGGTGCCATTTTCAAATAGTTATTTCAGGCATGCTTGTGGTTCTGGCTGCTGGGGAGGCTGCACGAGGCTGGTCGAATGCACGTCATGGGCAGAGGCTTGGAGCGTCGAGTGGAAGAGCTGGGTTCATCTTACACATAGTGATACCTGTGCGACTAATCAAGTCTGTGGCCTCTGCCAGCCTCAGTTTCCTCATCTGTAAAATAAAGGAGGTGGACTAGGTCATCTGGGAGCCTTTTCTAGCTCTAAATCTTTTCGGTCTCCTCTACTCTTTGACAATAACAGGGATTTTTCGCTCCTCTCGAAGCACCTTGACTAAGTCAGCCAGCGTTAACAGAAAAAACTCACACAATCCCCTAGAATCTCAGGTAAAAGAGAGGCCTCTTGGCACAGTGGACTGAGGGGCTGCCTGGGATGCAGGAAGACCTGGGGGTGAGATATACCAGGCATCAGAACAAGGATAAATCACTCGCAGGGCCCCAAACAACTCCATAAGATTCTAAGTCTGGGAGCAGCTGGCGAAATGCATCAGTGGAGGTAGTTTCCACACCTAGAGTTTCCTGCTTTCTTAAATTGCAACAAATCCAACAGGAAACTTTGAACCCCCACCCCACCTTCAGGTCTGATTCTAGTCTTTTCGGCTGTGAAAACATGAGTTGAACCTTTTAGAGAAGGAAAGATCCCAAAATCACAGACAGAGCTGGAAAGGACCTCAGAACAGAATTAGTGTAACTGCCTTTAGCTAACAGAACGGAAACCGAGACCAGAAAGGGATCGTGCAACAAGAGATAAAGCCAGGATTGGAACTCAGGATGTCTGGCTCGTAATCCAGCCACCTCTCCAGGAGATCAGGATTCCTAACCAGAGTGTGTGTGTGTGTGTGTGTGTGTGTGTGTGTGTGTTTGGGGGGGGGTGGTCTGGGTGTAAGAGAGACAGAGAGAGAAACAGAGAGAGAGAGAGAGAGAGAGAGAGAGAGAGAGACAGCGCACTAGTTTCAGGTAGTCTAGTAAAGATAATGGACTCTTGGGGCAGCTAGGTGGCACAGTGGATAGAGCACCAGCCCTGGATTCAGGAAGAACTGAGTTCAAATCTGGCCTCAGACACTTGACACTTACTAGCTGTGTGACCTTGGACAAGTCACTTAACCCCAATTGCCTCACAAAAAAAGATAATGGACTCTTCAGGATAATGTTTTTAATGCAGAAAATAAACCACAAATGATTACAAAGTACACCAATTATATTGAAGTAAAGTTGTATTTTTTCACTCAAGTTCATAGACCCCCTGACACTTACCCACACAAAGCTTGGGAGTCCCTGGACCCTAGATTAAGAAGCCCTACATTGGATACTTTCCAGAATCCCATGGAGCAGAACGCTGCTGCTGTTGTACTCATTTGACCAATAACTCAAATATTTTAGGCCGCATTAAAATTGAAGAGATTCATTGGATTCTAATTTCTTATTAATTTGGTTGATGGTCTTATGAATTTGTCTATGCTGAGGAATGAATTAAAAAGGAGCTCTCATTTTCTTTTCAAATTAATTATCCATAGCTGTATTTTTGCTTCTTTCTCTTCTGTGACTGAGACAAGGAAATCCAAACCCTGACTGAGAGGGCAGCAATCAGCTGCCACAGCAAAGGATCCATCACTCATCCTTTTGGGGGGCAGGGGACAGAGGAGAACAGAACTTGCTGATCCCTGTAGCCACCTCTTCCCCCATGGGTCTGCATGGAGGGCCTATGATGTTGGTTATCCCGAGGCTGAGGAATTACAGCCAGGATGCGCCAAGTGAAAGCAAGGTTGCTCTGAGTAGAAGGAAATGCTTCCTCTTCACACTCTCCTCTACCTGGGCATAGCCCAGCTCTTCCCACACCTGCTCCTTGTCCAACACAGGTAGCTTTGTGACTACCACCCCCATAGCCATCCCACTCACCCCTCTCTCCAGATGGTTCCAGGTGGGGAATCCCTTCCCCAGAGCCCCTGCCCCTGGGCTCCACTGAAGGGTAACCATATGTACATGCAGGATCACCAAGCACAATAAAACCCCACCGCCTATGCTGCCTTCCTGGGAAGGTTCTGAGGAGGGAAAATAAGGGAATAGGAACAGAGAATCGAGAGGCAGAAGGGGCTTTGAGATCACCCAGTCCCCTCCTTTGCCAGGTGAGGGCACTGAGGCCTAGAGAGAGAAAGTCACTCTCCTAAGGTCACCCAGATAACTAAGTGGCAAAATTAGGTTTCCAACCCAGAGCATCTAAATCCACCCAAGACGTAGGCTCACACTGCAGCCCTGGGAAATCAATTGTCCTTTAAAAAGTGATTTCTTATTTGTTAAAAAAAAAAAAGGTTAATGCTGCCTAACTTAGCCGTGCTATTTTGAGGAAGGAAAAATCCATGGGCCTGCAAAAGAAAGGGAGAGAATGAAGGGGTGTTAGAGAACCTCTGGCGGTGCAGCATAATTAGGATGAGCCCTTCTCCTACCCATATAAGCCAGAGCAGGAGTAGCCTACGCATGTCACAGGTATAGTCCAAGCAAAGGCTTCAGGGAAAGAGGTCTGGCTTTGGAGTCGGGGGCATGGGTTCAAATCCCACTTCTGTTATTTCATTTTCCACGAGGTCTGAACATCTTTGGGTCTCACCTTTGTCATGTGTGAGATAAGGGGATGCTTTTTGTGGTCCTTGCTGGATCCAGGACAATGCTATTTTAGTGCCCCTCATTTTATAAGAGAGGAAATTCTTATATTTCACATACAAGTAATAAATAATTAAGACTATTCACTCAGAACTCCTTCCTTCTTCAATTCCTATCGCTCAGATGCTTGCCCCACTGTCTCCCCTTCACTGCTGTCTCACACAAAGAAGTGGCCCTTGTCCTTGCCAAGAGAAAGCTCTCTCATACATCTTGGATGCCATCCCCTCCAGTCTTCTCCAGCAGACTGCCTCCTACTCCCTCACTTATCTTTAATCTTTCCCTATTTATTGGCTGCTTTCTCGATATCTACAGATATGCCCATGTCTTTCCTACTAGCAATGTATCTACCTCTCTTCCATTTTGTGGCTAAACTCTTTGAGAAGGCCATCTACATCCACTTTCTCCTCTCCCTCTCTTCTGAACTTCCTATGGTCTGGCTTCTAACCTCATATTCAACTGTAACTGTTCTCTCCAAAGTCATGAATGATCTCTTAATATCCAAATCCAGTGGCCTTTTCTCAATTCTCCTCCTCCTCGACCTCTCTGCAGCCCTTGTCAGAGTCAATCACCTTCTCTTCTTGTCCATTCACCCCTCTCTTGATTCTCATCACTTTTCTCTCTTGGTTCTCTTCCTACTTGTCTGACCACTATTTTTTTCTGTCCAGTTTGCTGGATCTTCATTCATGTCACATCTATTAACTATGTGTCCCCCAAGACTCTATCTTGGGCCCTCTTTTTTCTATATATTCTTTTCCTTGGTCACTTGGTTCCCACAAGATTAATTATCTCCATGTAGATGACTCTGAAATATGTTTATCCTGGCTATCTTCTGAGTTTGTCTTGCATTACCAACTGTATCGGGCAGTTCAGTTGCATGTCCTCTAAGCATCTCAAACTCAATATGGATAAAGCAGAGATCATTATCTTCCCCTCACCCAAGTTACAATTCTTCCAAACATCCCTATTTTTATAAAAAATAAAACCACCCTCCTTCTGGTTGCTCAGGCTTGCAACCTCACTGTCATTTTTTCCTCTCACTCTCACTCCATCTATCCAATAAGTGGCAAAATCTTGCCATTTCTATGTCTATAACCTCTCATTCATGTACCCTTCTTTCTATTAACACAGCAACTACTCAAGTATAAATCCTCAACCCCTCTCACTTGTACTAATTCAAGAGCCTCCTAATTGATTTCCCTGCCTCAAGCCTCCCCCTTCTCTAATCCATCTTCCAATCAGCTGGTGATCTTTATAAAGTGTGGGTCTGACCATGTCACTCTACTCAATACACTTGACTGCTCTCCATCTCTCTCATAACCAACACAAAACCCTCTCTTTGGCACTTCAAGCTTTGCCTGTCCTGGCTCCTTCCTACCTTTCCGGTCTGCCAATGTTCTATTACATATTCCCTCATGAAGTCCCATCCAGACATATTCATCTATCTGTTCTCCTTGACACTTCATCTCCTCTCAACCATGCCTTTGACCTGGCTGTTCCCAATGCCTTAAATACTTGACCTTGCAATCTCTAACTCTTAGAGTCTGGGGTTCCCCCAAAACTCAGCTCCAGCACTGCCTTTTTTAGGAGACATTCCCCAGCTGCTGGTGCCGCCCCCTCAAACATGACCACATATATATGCTATTTCTTGTATGTGTCTGCATATCATCATCCCCATTAGAAAGTGAGTGACTTCATGGCTTGGACCATTGTTATTTTCTCCTTTTATGCCCAAGGCTCAGCACAATGCCTGGTAGATAGTAGGGGTCTAATAAGTCATTTGTGATTAACTAGTTCATTGATTGAATGTCTAACCCAATCTGTATTCAATAAGCAGTGAGGGGCTGGTGAAGGTAGCTCTTTGTGGCCACTACATGGGGGGGGGGGTGGAGAGACAGGAGCTGGAGGGATGGCTCGCATTATAATAGCTATTCTGACATGTTAGGCCAAGGGCAATGAGTGAACAACTTGAGTGAGGGTGGCAGATCCTAAAGCAACGTCAGAAAGCCTATGGCCAGCAGCCTCTGCAGGGGTGGGTGCCCCACTGCCACAGCTGGTGCTCTGAATAAAAAGCTTGTTCTCAGGAACAAAAACACGGCACGCAGCCTTCCTTTGCAGAAAGAAGCCCGAGTGCCACCGTTTTGATCTTGGCAGTAGCCATGCACAGAAAGTAAGGGCTAAGAATTTAGAGTCAGAAGACTCATTCTACCTTGGTCACCTTGAGCAAGTATCTTTACCTCCTCAGTAAATCCAGGCCTCTGAGACTCCTCCGAGCTTTAGATTCAGGGTCCTATGTGTTGCCTTGGGGATGTTACTTGACCTCAGTTTCCTCTTCTATAAAGTGAGAGTGTTGGAGTTGATGCTCTCCAAGGCAGGTCCCTTCCAGCTGAAGAACTATGAGCCAGGGACCCCTTGTTCCCTGGATGTATCCAATGCTCCTTCCCACCTGGTATGGGGAACTCATGATGACAAACTCCCTCCACCAGTACAGGCGGGCACCTGCTCAGCAACTTATAATCTTCAAGAGTCATTTGAGTCACTGAGGGGGTAAGTGACTTGTCCAGGACCACACAGCCAGGATATGATGGAACTGGAACTGGAACCTAGGTCTCCCTTCCTCTGTGGCCAGCTCTCCAACCTCTTCTCCACACCATCTCTCTGCTAATGATGCAATAATGATTTGCCCACAGTTGCTCATTTGCAATGCACCATCTGTGCCAATCCCACACCTGCTTCCAAAGAGACCCTGAATCAATGGATCATCTCTCCATGGGCACCGGAGTCCATTGTAGCTTCAAAGTCAACCACTGACTCCTACAGAAGGAATCATGTTTGAGGGGATCCATCTATGGGTTTGGGGTTGGACTGGGTGACCTCTGTAGACCCTAGCAACCTGAAGATCCTCTATAGAGGCTGGTCCCCAAGATTGGCTACAGCCCAAAAAGAGCTTCCCTCAAAAGTTGCTTCTCTACCCTCATTCAAGTCTCAGCTCAGAGGTCACTTTCAAGAAGTCCCCTTTGATTCCACAAGTGGCTGGTGCCCCCTCCTCTGAAGTAAGTTGGTGTTTCCTTTGTCTTCATCCTGTATTGGCTCAGTAAAATGTAAATTCTTTAAGGGAAGGATTATTCCACTTTTGAATTGGTAATTCTAGCACCCAACACAGTGATAGGTCCACAGCGACAGAGAATAGATATTGGACACATGATATCACTGGTGTAGGGAATTTCCAACTGAGGAAAGTCCCCTAGCAAGGCAAGTCTTCTCCTTCTCTGTGGCCTATAACCCCAGAATTGGGCAGCTAGGAGGTGCAATGGATAGAGCACCGACATTGGGAGGACCTGAGTTCAAATCTCACTTCACACCTACTAGCTGTGTGACCCTGAACAAGTCTTCAACATCTGGAACTATCTCCAGTCATCCTGATATATGTATCTTGTCACTGGACTCATATAGCTTTGGAGGAGTGAAGTTGGTGACCTTGCATAGCCCTCCCTCACTTCAATTCATTGCAAGTCACGACATCACCTCGATGTCTGAGACTAGCTATGCATCCATAGTCCATACTGCCTGGTATCTATTGGGTGTGATCCAGTGAGCCCCTGCCCCATCTGCTGGAATTCTCTTATTCGGTCCTTCAAGGGTTCATGATTTCATCACTGTGAGGACTCCTCGTGCAGGCTGCTGTGACCTCTCTGGTACCTTGAATGAAGCAGGCTTCATTCAGGAACACCTCCTCCTCTTTCTGCACACACACCTTCATAGAGGCCAACCAGGAGCCCCTGCTCGTGCATACCCCTTAGCAAGAGGCCAGAGAACAAGACACTGGAAATGACTTGGACCTTCATCTTGGACTTTTTGAGTGACTGAAAGGAAAACTATGTCTTTGTCTCTACAACTTTGTCTCCCCTCCCCCTCAAAAAAGGCCACCCTCAGGTTTTAATCAATTCACAGAGTGTGTGTTTACTGATTGGGGTAACATGGGGTGAGGGTGCCCCTTATATTTGGACCAATTTTGTAGCTTACTGCATTTATGGGGAAAATATCTTTCCGCTTCTAGAGGACAGCCCTCAAAATATTTGGAAGCAAGCTTCTTTGCAAGTTGCAAATTATGATAAAAATATAAAGTGTGATTATAATCTCTGTTGGGAGTGTGCCTTGGGCCACATCTGGTGAATTAGAGCACCATACTATTCACCCAGAGGGGCCTTTCACCTTTTTGTGTAAAGCAAAAGGGCAGAATTCAGCTTCCTACAAATCACTTTTAGGAACCTCGGAGAAAAATAACCCTTGTTGGGCTGTTCAACTGTCTAGAGCAATCAAGCCATGGGAGGTCCCTTTAGAATCAGCACCCATCACCCCGGATCTGATTTTCAGCTTGATTTACTTCACTCTTGCTAATAATGCTAGAGTCTGGCCTGCTATGAGGTGATTTTTAACAATAGGGGAATCCCAATTACAGGGTTATTATGTAACCACAGAAGCTTTAGTCAATCACAGCTTTGCAACCTTCTGGGGTTGTCCATCCGAAATCATCCTTCAGTTTCCTCTTTCATTGGTGTGAGGTTTCCATCCTGGATCCTTCAAAGCCCAGTGAAGGTCCCTCCTCCTACAAGAAGCCTAACCTGATTTTCTCTTTCCAACCCACCTCAATCTTTCTCTCTCTGTCTCTCTCTCTGTCTCTCTCTCTGTCTCTTTCTCTCTCTGTCTCTCTGTCTCTCTGTCTCTGTCTCTGTCTTTCTCTCTCTCTCTTTCCATAATTAGGAGAATCATGGGGCAGGGGCGGGGGTGAGACACGGCTTCTCTTTGAGGCATGTTGAATTTAAGATGCCGATGGAACACAAGGTGGAGATATCCAACTGGTATCTAGTAGTGTGGAATAGGAACTTGGGAGAATGTTGCAGAATTTCAGAGTTGCAAGCAGCCTCAAAGGCCTCCTTTCTGCAACATCTCCCCTCAAAGAATCTCCCCATAACACCCCCAACAAGTGATCAGCAGCCTCAGCTTGACGGTCTCCCATTTGAAGAGGACAGCAGTAAAGATCATTCAAGGATACCTCGAGTTGTCCGACTGGTTCCTGACACCAAGCTGGAGAATCACTTAATTGCCTCTTCCTCCCATTCCTAGATCAGCCTCTGGGGCCAAACACAAGAAGCCTAATCCTTGGGCTTGGTGCCTTTCAGGTTCCTGCTCTTCCGTCCTGAGCCTTCTCTTCTCCCAAATAAACATTCAGTTCCCTTAACTCATCCTCATATGGTAGGATTCATGATCCCTAGCTGCCCTCTTTGGAACATTCTCCAGGTTACCAGTGTCCTGACTTCAGGGTGATCCTCAGGGCTGAACTCAACAATCCAGGCAAGCTCTAAATGGGATATTGTGTGTTGGGATTATCAGCTCCCTTGTCCTGGATGGTGAACCTGAGCACCCCCCTCCCCCCCAGCTGTCTTCAAGAATCTGGGATATTGTCAGGGAAGAGGATTGGACCAAAGGGTTCTTTACCTTCTTGGTGTCCTGGACAAGTCTATGGGCCCCTTCTCAGAATCATGTTACTACATGCACAAAATAAAATGCACAGGATTACAAAGGAAACAAATTAAAGTGAAATATAATGGCCAAAATATTTTTTAAATAAGTTATTGGACCTCAGGTTAAGAATTCCTGAATTAAAAGTAGGGACACATTTCAGGTAGCTAGGAAGGAAATTTTCTTCTCCATCCCAGGTGTCCCAAAGCAGAGACAGAAGGACAGAAGGTTCCTGCCACCTGAGTCTTCAGGCAAAGGCTGGATGGCCACCTGTCAGGGCTGCTACGTAGGGGATTCTTGTACAGGGAAGGGTTAGACTACCTCCTGAAAGTCTGAGATTCTGCAAAAATCTATGCACTAAACAAATGTCTTGGGACTAATTGAGCAGCTTACTAAAATTGCAAACTTGAGCATCTGGAAGAGAAGGGTTGTGAATAGGCAAGAGGGTTTGTAAGTCCTCAGGGTCTGTCTGTGGGCTGAGTCTCTGCTGATCTCTAAGCCATATTATATGCCTGTTATTAGGAGAAATCAATTAAAGAGAAATTAATTTCCCATAGAATCTCAAACAGAGCTATCAAGGCTCCATTCCACATCCTCCCAGCCCTATTGAGCAGGAAGACTAGAAAGGGAGGTCACTTGGAATGGGTTCTGAGAGAAAATATTTGCTTGAGGTTAGCACCAGTGTGATGAATGTTGAACCTCCCATAAATCAAACTGTAGAAATGGACAAAAGCTGAGTTTCCTGCACCTGAACCAAAAGAGGCTCTGTCTTTGTCTCCCAAACGGCTCCAATTTCCATAACTAAATCTCGGTGAAAGGAAGAGCCGGGACATTTATATTTGACTTCCAAGGCATAACATGAAGTGAATGTGCACGGTTTGTCTAAGATGGCATTGGAATCACCTCCCGGCTTCCATTCTAAAGGCTGGGTTATAGAGCTGGCCAAGCCAAAGCACTGCAGAAGACTGCAGTCCAGCCCTGGTCCTGGGGCCCTGTAGTTCCCCCCATGTACATTGTCTATGGATGCTTCAATAGTATTCAGTTCCATTGAACAAGGTTTAATTAATCCATCAGTCAATCCATAGATGTGTATTTGGAAATGGGTTTTGCATAACTTCAAGGAGGGAGGGAGGGAAAAGAGGGAAAGAATTTGGAGCTCAAAATTTGAAAAAAAAAAGAATGTTAAAACTGTTTTTACATGTAATGGGGAGGGGAATAAAATGTTAATTAAATGGATAAGCACCTACTACATTCCAGGCAATGTGCTAATCAATAAACATTTAATGAGCTCCTACTGTGTGCTAGGCTAAGGCTACCAAGACCTCCCCCAGAGCCAAAACATCTTATAAACTGCACCTGTGATTCTCATAGGAGGGATCTGGGAGGGTGGGGCTGTGGGAAGGATCTGGAATGTGGAGGCTCAGCTGCCTTCTAGCCTTGGTGTTAAAAATCAAAATGGGGCAGTTGGTGTTATTTAAAGAACCACACAGTTTCCCCCAAACCAACCCAACCTGCTCTTTTCCTCCTTCTTGTCCTCCAATTCCAGGCCTAGTTCACTGTCAATCAGCAGCCCCTGTCCCGGGTATCTGGACTGGCAGATCGGCCATCCACTGGCTCATCATGGTTCTCTAACAGACCTTTTTTAACTCATTTAGTTCTTTCCTACGTGAATTCTTCAGCCAATCTCCTTTAGGAAATCAGGAGAGAATAATTTGGCTCTGGACACTGCTGATGGCTCCGGACCCTCCCATAAAGAAGGCATTCCCCATGTACAGGTGGGAGGCCATGGGGGGTCCAGAGGACTTGGGCCCTTACTGTTCCTCATACTTCTGCCCTATTTACAAGTCACATGGCATCACAGGAGCCTATGTTTAGAGCTGGGAGGGGCTTTAAAGCCATTGCCCAATCTTCTCATTTCCGTAGAGAGCCAGAAAGAGGGGGCACGGCAGTTATCTCACAGGTTTAGGCTGGAAGACTCCTCAGAAGCTGGTCCGACCCCTCCTTGTACAGATGAGGAAACTGAGGGGTACAATACACCGGCCACAGATGTAAAGCCGTCTAATCCATCCTACACATTTTACAGTTAGGGAAACTGAGTCCTGGGGAGGGGGAGTACTTTTTGCCTTCCCACCCTCTGCAGCCAAGTCTCTGGGCATCAAAGCACATGTTGGGTTGATTTGGAGGCTCTCGTCCACCTCTTTGTGGAACAGTTCCCTTCTTCATCCCGCTCTCTCTTCCATCTCTCCCAGGCCTTTGAGGCTGCCTATCAGGGAAGCAGATGTCCTTCCTTCGTGGGGCAGGGATGCTGAGTCATGAGCAAGAACCCAGAGCCCTCCTCCCCCCTCTGCTGCCAACAGAATTCTATGGGTTACCACCTCTCCAGGCCTGTTTCCTCATCTGTGAAATGAGCACCGTTCCCCTTCTCTCTTTTTTTTGTTTTGTTTTGTTTGGTTTTGTTTTGTTTTGTTGTGAGGCAATTGGGGTTAAGTGACTTGCCCAGGGTCACACAGCTAGTAAGTGTTAAGTGTCTGAGGCAGGATTTGAACTCAGGTCCTCCTGACTCCAGGGTTGGTGCTGTATCCACTGCACCACCTAGCTGCCCCACCATTCCCCTTCTCTTAATAATGTCCTATTTATCCGGGACATAATTTGCTTAAACATAAGTGTTTGCTTGTATACAAAGTTATAGTTATAAAAATGATCAGTTCACAGACCCCAGGGTGGAGAGGTAGAAGGGATCCGAAGTCTTTTCTGGTACCACCAGTCATTTTATAGATGGTGACGGTGAAGCTGAGGTCCAGAGAGGTGAAGGGATGTCCCCAAGGTCACACAGCCAGGGAAAGGCAGGATTCAGCCTCAGGGTCCCTAGTCCCTTACTGTGTCTTCTCCCCTAAAAGCCACCTTTGCATCAGGCTCCTGACCGGACTGGCAGGAAGGCCTCTTTCGGGCTCTGGGAGGTGGGGGGAATTCACTCGGTGAAGCCTCAATTGAGGCTGCAATTCTTTGTGGTTCCAGGCTTATTCTGGGCCAATGCTCTGGTCTTGAAGGAGCCCACGACTGGCCATGGGGTTGGGAGGCACCAGAGCTCAGGTTTCATCCGAACACTTTTTCACTTGCCAGAAACATCACTATGCTATTTGCCTGCTTTTATTTAAGCCCCCTCTAGAATTTCAAGGGAAAAAAAAACCATCCCCCCCTCCCCACCCATATCTAGACTCACACACAGGTAAAGGGCAGATCATCCAGGGTGGCAAAGGTAGTATGCAGAAGTGTCTGGCAAGCCATTGGGCCATCTTCCAGTGTCTGCACCAATGTGGGCTCCATCCATCCACCTTCTGACTGAATGACATCTAGGAATCCATCAACAAATATTGAGTAAGCACTTACTCTATGCCAGGCCCTGGACGATTGAGACCTTAGCCTGTTTCCCGCACTGAGCATCCCCTGGATGGTTTAGATTGAATTTGCAGTGAAGTGGGCCCAGATGCTGCCTTTTGGCCAAAGTGCTGCAATTTTGGGAGACACTGGAGGAGTGGCTGAAGAGGTCAGTCCATAGACCAGGGCATTTTCTCAGTGACCAGGTAGTAGAGTGCCCCACTGTTATCAGAGCCTATGAGTATATATACATTCTGCAAATATGTGAAAGAAGTCCACATATAGCAATGTCACAGAGCTGTAACTAGCCTTGGGCCAATGGGCTTTGTGATATGGGGGAAGGATTGTGCTTGGGCTCATGCTCTTAAGTGATCTGTAGTACAATTGGCCCTTGATGGTCCTCACTAGTGACCTATGATGTAGTATCCCCTCCCAAAGCCTACCTTCCTCTCCCATCTGTGAGGTCCCAGTGGAAAGAATACTGGTTTGGAGTCAGGACCTAGAATCGGATCCTGCCTCTGCCCCTTACATTTGTGAGACCTCAAGGAAGTCACTTATCTAGGCCCCAGTCTCTCCATCTGCCTCTGGACCAGGTGAGCTTTAGGTCCTATATAGTTTAAGTGTGTGATCCTATGAACCCCAGCACCATGAGGACCAAGCTCTTGACAAGACAAGCTTCCCCCTCACTTGGCACATATTCCTCTGGTTGGGCAGTCCAGTGCACACCCCCATTTCCTCCTCAGGCTCCCTTATGACTAGTTAGAGCTCTGAGAGATTATGGAACAGTAATTATAAGGTACAAGGATCTCATTATTCATATGTCATCTGCAGGTCCTGAACCTGGAAAGGTAACTCAAAGCAGCAGGAAGGGCTTTGGACTAAGGGATAAGGATGCCTGGGTTCTGGCCTTGCTCCCAGGACTAAAAAGCCCTGTGAATCTGAGTGGGTTCTGGGCTCTCTCTGGACCTTGGCAGCCCATCCAGAAGATGACAGGCAGATGACTGATCCTACTCTAAGTTCCTCACCAGCTCTGAAATTCCATCATTTTCTTCCCACTCTCAGGGATGAGCTTTCACTGAACATTCCGCCTTGTGACTGGCCTCCAGCTTTGACCAGAACCAGGAGTCTGGGAACAGTAGAGTTGGATTTCCAGATAGAATGTAAACTCCTTGAAGGCAGGAAATGTTTGGTTTTTTGTCCTTGCCTCTGCAGTGCCTAGCACAGTGCCCGGTACAAAGTAGGGGCATGATGCATTCTTGTTCATCGATTGATCCTGCCCTCCTCCCACCCCAGTAGGATGCAATCTCCTTGAGTGCAGGAACCGATTCAGTTTTATCTTTGTACCCCTGATGCCCAGCACAGTGCCTTGCTCACAGCCGACACTTAGTGACCATGTGCTGACTTTCTGAGGCATCTCGAGTGGCCCTGAATCCCAGCAAAGCCTGTGAGAGTGCTGAGTCCATGACCCGATCTCCATCGCTCCTCCACAGATCTGAGCATGATGACTTGGTGACAGCTCTGTGGGCTCTATAAATACCTTTACTCCATTCCTGAGGTGCTCCTGAGACTGCCCAGGCGGGGCTAACCCATGAGAGTACAAGACTCTTATTCAGTGCTCAGTCCAAGGAGAGACATGATGGGGCCAGACCTAATATGGGGCAATGACACCGATTTCCTCTAATTGGTTTGAGAATGAGTTTCGCAACCTCCAGATATTGCTAGAGCTATTTCTCAGGATGAAGTCATCTGAGGTTGAGTAAAGGAAAAAGGGGCAGGAGAAAAAAAGGATAAGACATTGTTGTCTCTTAATGCATTGTCTTGATGTGACCCTACCCTCAAGAACATCAGAGTTGGCGATCATCTAGTGTTGCATATAGTTTAATACTCTTGTGGCTCCATGTATCAGAGTAGACTTCAACATATGGTGGGAACATATGGGATAGGAGAAGGCATTTATGTTCCCTGTGGATGACTGGGCAATTGAAACGGGTGTGTGTGTGTGTGTGTGTGTGTGTGTATGTGTATTACTGTCTACCAGCCTAAGGGTCTCAGAGAGTTGGATAGATCATGGAATTTGCACATGATCACTCAGCCTATATGCTTCAAAGGTAAGACTTGAACCCACATCTTCCTGACTTCTAGAACAATTCTCTACTTACTATGCCACCCTGCATCCTGTTGCAAATTCTAATGGGTGAGTTAAATGAGGCACAGAAAGAATGAATAAGTATCACTCATATGAAAAAGCCCAGATGGGTCATGAGCTATCTTGTTGCAGGAAGAAAGTATCCACTTGGATACTGAACCATCTAGGTGCTGCTAGCTACAAGTCATCCTTTCTTGAAAGCCTTTGTGTGTGTGTGTGTGTGTGTGTGTGTGTGTGTGTGCACTCGCGCGTGCGCGTGCACCTGTGCACGTATGTGTTCACATGCATGGGGCAATGAGGGTTAAGTGACTTGCCCAGGGTCACACAGCTAGTGTCAAGAGTCTGAGATTGGATTTGAACTCAGGTCCTCCTGAATCCAGGGACAGTGCTTTATCCACTGTGCCACCTAGCTGCCCCGGAAGCCTTTTCTTGATCAAAAAACTAAGGGCATTGGAGTAGTTGAGCGTGTAAGCCCCCTTGAGCTCTAAATCCGTTATCTAATTAAGCTGGCAAGATGAGCTCTTCCTGTGGCCTCACGAAGTTAGTTTCAGGGTGTAACTAGGCTACTAAATAATGCCCAAGGAAGATTTCAAAGAAGTGACTGTGTAGCCCTATTTACAGCACCTCCATATGCTATTTTCTAGACCCTCAGGCATGATAGCTCAGGACAAATATAGAGTACATTATTCAGTGTCATTCAACAACTTAAAAAGCATCTCTGGCTTAAAAAGCATTGTTTAGCCCCTCCCCATGTTCTAGAACAGAACCGACAGATGATAAAAGCCAGAAAGATTTGTGGCAACCTTAACAGGAAGGATTTAAGACCAGATTCCAGAGGAAGGGAATAGGTCAGGGCCATTTGCCGTGATTATAGCAGCCACGCAGTGCTTACGGTGACAGATTTACTTCTGTTTTATAGGGGGAAGAGAACGGGAATTCTCTCATGCACGGAGCAGACGAGTCTGGGGAGAATTTGATTAATTAAGCAGGATAACTCATCACTGAGAAGCTTACATGGTTGGCTAAAAGGAGCACCATCATTCAAGCCAGCCCCAGACTGTAAGATGCCAGAGAGGCTGAAATAGAGCAAGAGAGTTGGACATTTGGGGCTGAACCACTCTGAAATCAGCTTTGTTATTTTTATTTTTTTAATGATCTGCTGTGTTTTCTTTGGATGGGCAAATTTCATCAACAGAGAATGAGTTCCCCAAGCTGTTTTCCCTGGCTGTTCATCCCCTGACACCAGGACTGGACCCACTTGTCACTGGTGGTCCAATGACACGGATGCACACATTCCAAAACAATGATATACAACAAACATTTATTAAGTGCTTACAGTATGTAAAGTTTTAGGATCAGAAGGACCCAAGCTCTTATGTAAAGAGGGTGGAATTTGGAGCCTGAGGACCCAGGATCAAATCCTGACTCTGACACTTCCTACCTGTATGACCTTGACCCAAACAAGGGAACATAGCTTACTGTGCGCCAAGCACTGCGCTAAGTACTTTCCAGATATGACCTTAGTGGATCCTCACAACAACCCTGTGAGGGAGGTGCTGTTCCGATCCTCACTGAGGCTGGAATACCATAAAAGACTTGTCACACACACACACACACACACACACACACACGCAGAGGAAGAATTTGAATTTGCATCTCCCTGTTCCCATCTCCTCGGGGGATGTGAAGACAGAAAGGGGAAATAATAAAATAAAACACTGCCCTCAGGGAACTCAGATTCTACTGAGGGCACAAAGTAAAAGAGATTCTAAATAAATCCAACACTTTGAAGAAACAGTAACAAGGAGAAAATGAGGGAAACTTCCCATGGAACCAGACACTTGAGCAGAGTGAAGTCTCTGGGCTCATGGGGTCCAGCTGTTCTGATATTGCTTAACTGTGTGAACATGAACTGATCCTTGGTTTCCACATTTGTACAACAGGTATAATGAAATCTGCAGTTCCTACTTTGAAGGGCTGTTGTGAGGCTCAAATGAGATGATGCATTTATGAGCTGCTCACTGTATACCAGGCACTGAAGCTATATGGATAAAAATAAAATAACCCTTCCACCTGGAGAATTGACAGTTTATGTGTGGAGGGGAGAGAGGGCATTTATGCAGATGAGTCAATAAAAAATATAAAGTAAATACAAGCTCCTGCAGTGGAGCAGGGGAGAGGATTAATTAATGGAGAAATCAGCAAAGGCCTCATGGAGAAGGTGGGAGCCAAGAATTTCCAGGGGTGAGGGTTGGGAGGAAAGACGTTCCAGGCATGGGAGACAGCCTGTGCTTGGAGGCTGGAGAGGTGGGAAGGACTTTAAATGCCCATGAGAGGAATTAGCTATAGTTCCTCTTGAGCAGGGGAGTTCATCTGTGGCCTGTTTTGTGCTGATTTATATAGATATACATACGTGTGTGTGTGTGTGTGTGTGTGTGTGTGTGTGTGTGTGTGTATGGTTGTTTATCACTCAAACTTACAAGATTGTGCTGAGATGTACTCAACCAAAATCCCGTTTGGGGGTTGAGTCTCAGGAACCGGAGGCATTGTGCTTCCCTGCCTTTTCTAATCCATTTCCTGGTCTTCTCTGTGTCTGCCAGCACTCAGGCAAAGATCCCGAGTCTTTCCTTCCTGTCCTTTCATACTTCTGTGAAAACAGGCGATTTCACACTCAAGGGCCAGCTGCCATCAGGTGAGTAATGCTTGAGCATTAGAAAGGAGAACCCCGAGCAATCCATGGGCATCTCTAGAACAGGAGGAGGCTCTCAGAGAAGGCTGGGGCTGGAAAGGGCCTGATTGGCAAGGATACCAATGGCCCCCAATGCCAGTCTCCATTTATAGAGCATGCCCAGGTTTGCAAGGAGCTTCCTATGAATTATCTCATGGAATCATCTTGTCCAATCCCCTTCTTTTACTACTGGGGAAAATGAGGCTCTGACAGTAACACCCAGGCATATTGATGCCAAGTCCCCGGTGCTTTGCAGACACCATGTCATAATGACCTCACCACAACCCCCTGAGCTCAGGGCTATTAATATCCTTTTTTTCAGAAAAGGAAACAGGGGGACTTGCCCTGACAGTATTTCCTAAATAGTAAGTGTCTAAAGCAGGATTTGAAACTACCTCCTGCTGACTTTGAGGTCAGCAAGCCCTCTACCCACCACACCATCCTGCCTGTATAGAGGCCAAGTCTTTAGAGCAGAAGGGACCCCTAATTCTACAGAATCTCTCACCAAGTGTGCACTGTTTCCTCTAGTCACACACCCTCCTAGATGCTGTGGGTACAAAGACATAAATGGAGCGGTCCCTGACCTAAGGAAGAAACAGGGTCACATCAAGTGCCTCCCCCAGGTGCTCACGGCTAGTGGCCATGACCAGACTGGAACCCAGATGTCCTGGCACCCAGTCTAGTAGCCTTCTCCCACCTCTGATTCTGCTGGTCAATGGATTCACTCTGTGTTGCTCCTAAGCACAAAGCCTTGGTAAGCCTGAGAGGTGTCTGTGGGTAACCCCTCAAGACAAACATGGATTCCATGCCAGCTGAGGGCCTGACAACAAAACCTCCTTTATCAAGGAGGCCTCCTGGGACACCCTGGGACCCCCGAGCCTCCAGCGGAGGCTGGGAATGACTTTCCGGAGCCCAGCGTGGAGACGTCTCCAAACTCCTCACCTTCTCCTTCACTTCCGCTTCTAATGTTGCTTCTCCAGAATCAGGACCAGCATCCTGGCTCCAGAAATAGCCTTTGTTTTCCAGGGACTGGTTCTTTGGGGCCCTCTCCTCTCTCCTCTCTCATAATACCAGGCTCTGGACTGAGGACTCTCAGCCACTGTGGCCTCCTGTATTTGCTGCCACTCAGAGTTCGTCCAGAATATTTACCCAGAAGGCTTTTCTTAAGTCTGTCACCCAACCTTTTCCTACTTGTGCAAACAACTGTTACTTCCAAGGTTGACCCAGGCCCAGCATGATGGGGAGGCCACCATCTAAGTCATCTATGTAGTGTGACTTAAGGGGCCCTCCTTTTTCACTTTGGTGTGGCTGTGGCCCAACAGGTAACCTTCCGGGGCCCCTTAACTGCTTTTGTATTGTGTTTGTTTTGCATTCATTTGCATGTGCTCACTTTGTTTTCCCTGATAAAGTGAAAGCTTTCTGAGGGCAGGGCCAGTTTTAGTCTTGTCTTTGAATCTCCAAAACCTGGCACAGAGCTTGGCACAGAACCTGGCACAGAGCTTGGCACAGATCTTGGCACCCTGCGGGGGCTTAAGAAATGTTTCTAAATTTATTTTTTCCTCAATGACACATTAAAACCACTTTTAAACATTTGGGGCTTTTTTATAAAAAAAATTTTGAGTTCCAAATTCTATCCCTCTCTCCATCCCGACCCTCCCTGCCTCCCTTAGACAGTAAGCAATCAATGCGTTAGACGTCTGCGATCATGTAGAATATTTCCACAGCCTATAGATATCTGGGGATTAATGGATAGGATCACGCAAAGATTTAGAGCCAGAAGGAAATTCAGGATTGCCTAGTCCTGTGCTTTTTACTTTACGGCAAAGGAAGATTGGGAGGCTTGTCCAAAGTCACGCCAGCAGCATCCAGTTTTCACCTTTGGTCACCAAAAGGATGTCCTGTGGGTGGGAAGGCCAAAAGCTCTAAGGGTTCAGCAGGGCAGTTACAAGGCCTGGGGAGGGGGGCGTCCATCAGGAGGTTCACCCTGGGACACAGTCTTGGGGACATGAACAGTTGTGTCTGAGGTGAGTCAGAATGTTGGCGTGTTAAAGGGCCGCGGGAAAGTGGAGCAGCTGAGAGGAGCTGCCCTCTATAGTCCATCCGAGAGCTCTCATCGCTTACCTACTGTGTACAGAGACAACGACTGACCCAGGGTCTGCTCTCAGGCACAAGGGACAGCTCTTGCTGTTACCCTGGCATCAAGAAACAGGAAGAACAGGCTGTGCCCAAAGGTCCCCGGGCTTTTGGCTCTCTCCTAGGAAATAGGTACAATAGACACATGGCAAATGTGCTGTTGTTGGGCATGAGAGGAGCGAATATTCCTTGGGCAATGACTGACCAGGAGACACTTGGAAGTGCTGTGGTTCAGAGGGGACCTTGGTGTTTGTGCCTCAAGTCGCCCCCCTCTCCATGGTCCTTGTGATGTGGTGGCAGAGTATTCCTTGGTGCTGGTGTCAGCTTGAGTCGTTCCTGGGCTTGCTCCTGAGACCCTCTTCCCTCCCTCCCTCCCTCCCTCCCTCATAAACGCACAGCATGCAGCTGTGCAGGGAGCAAGGTAGGGTTACCTGGGGAGTCTGATCCAGATTCACCCCAATAACTTGAATGGTGCCCGTCCAGTCTGCGCCCCACCCCTGATGGCCACGTGGAGAGAAGCAAGACTGACTCATGAAACAAAACCACCACACAGAGCAGGCAGATGGCAACGGGCCAGAACCACTGGGACTCATCTGCCAAAGTGGGTAGTTCTCACTTCTGCTTTTATTCCCGTCAGAGCAGTCAAAGAGGGGATGAAGTTAGTCCTTGGTGCCTCCCTTCTCACAGCCCTCCCCCAGTCATCCAGTGACCTCATGCTTCCCTCTTCTTGTCTAAGTCAACCACTGTTGGCCGCTACCCAGGGGATAACATTCTAAGGATTGCTCCATGCTCAGAAGTTACTCATCTACCTTCAGCCCCACATCTCAACCAAAACTCTTAGCTTGGAGGAGGGGAAAAGGGAAGCTGATTCCATTCATCTATTCTAATGTGTGAATTATTGATAGACTTAATCCTTCCAAGAGGTATATGTACTATAAACTAGGAGCTTATTAACTGAAATGATTCTCTGATGTCTAAGAGAAGGGAATCAGGATGATTTCTGAGACTCAGGGGCCACAAAACCCTAATCAATCCTCTTCAGTTCCAATGCCGAGATAGAAATGGAACCTAGACTTATGATTTTATCAGTATGGGGAACTTCCAAGTGAGAAAACACTCTCTGTCAATGTAGGGAGACACCTTCTCTATAATTTGCTTTCTTAGAAGATTAGAACAAATCTTTTCAAATAGAAATGGGAACACTAAGTCATCACTGAAGTCAACATATTTACTTAGAAAGCCACATATTAACATCATCTATGTTATATGGTATTTTTATTTATTTGGATGAATATTTCCCAATTACATTTTGATCCAATTTGGGCCACACTTGGAAGTGTTGTGGGTCTCATGGGCTATGTGATTGATACCTCTGGTCTAGAGCACTGAAAAATTCAATGGTCTGGGGCAGCTAGGTGGCGCAGAGGATAAAGCACCGGCCCTGAATTCAGGAGGACCTGAGTTCAAATCCAGCCTCAGACACTTAAGACTTAATAGCTGTGTGACCCTGGGCAAGTCACTTAGCCCCAATTGCCCCTCAAAAAAAAAATTCAATGGTCTGGATAGGATCACACAACCATTATGGTCCAGAAGTATGGCTTGAACCTAGATCTTCATGCCTTTTGAAGGCCAAGGATCTATTCACTATGTCACAACTGCCTACCTAAATAAAAGGATTCAACACTTAGCCCATCACTTTTGAAAGTTTGATCACAGTTACAGTGGGCAATATTATGAGGTCTATCAATCAATAAGCATTTATTAAGGACCTACTGTGTGCCAGGCACTGTACAAAGCTCTGGGGGATACAAATAAGAAAAACAAAAATAGACTCTACCCTCAAGCTTACAATCCAATGGAAGAAGACAAAACACAAAAGAAAGATAGAAAGGGGAGGAGGGGGGACATCAAGAAATACACAACAAAAGGGCATCTTCTTTCAAGGAGTGGAAACCAAACTGAGCTGCAGATGGGAGGTGGAGTGAGCTGCCAAGTTCAATTCTGCCCTCGATAAAGGAAGGCTTTAGGAAGAGTTTAGTGTCTATCAGTTCATATAAATCTGTGTGTGTCTCTTGGAAATCACCTTTGTCCTCATTTCTTATAGCATGATAGAGCTGCATTATATTTCTATACAGGTGGGTAAGATTAGTACAAATGATGAATCCCCTGAAGTGGATACATTTTTTTGAACTTGTACTGAATATGTTCATTGGGCTGGAACGAATTACCCTGTTTTACATAATTATAACTTTAAATAGTATGATTTCAAATATATGTGATCACTTCAGGGAACTGATTATCCACACTAAAGAGTTAGAAATTTGTTCAGCCATTTGTCAATTGATGGCCATTCTCCTTAGTTTCTGGTTTTTTGTCCCCACAAATATATGTGTGTGAGCTCATGCATGTGTGTGTCTATGTATATACATATGTACATATACACATACAAGTATACATGTATATGTGTGTATACACACACATATAAAATTTCTAGGGGCCTTTTTCTCCTTCTTTAATATCTGTGGGGTATTAGCCTAGCAGTGGCATAGCCAAATCTAAAATTCTGTGATTGTATGAAAAACAAAAGAGGGGAAGCATGATGATCAGATATTTCAAATGAGAAATAACCTGGAACCTTAGATCCCAAATCCAGTGCACATTTTACCATTCCCCACTTGCTTTTTCATGGTGATCTTACCCTTGGAAAAGACCCAGCTGCCTAGCCTTTGTCTTCTAGAAAGCTCTATTAACTTGGTAGGAATAACTACCCAAATTCTGGGCATGATGCCCAAGGGAAATCAACCAGCCTCTCCAGTGTGTGTCCTGTGCACTTCACTCTATCAAAGCATCATAAAATCATAAAATTAGAATTTTAAAGCTAAAAGGGATCTTATGGATCATCCCCTTCATTTTCCATGGCAAGATGCAAGAGGATGGGTAGACTAAGCAAAGAGAAATGAGTTTCATGGTGACAACTGATGATTAAATAGAGCTTTAGAGGTTACAGCATGCTGTCTTTACATCATCTCACTCCAGCCTCCAGACAAAGGTATTGCAAGATCCCCATTTGGCCAGTTCAGAAATAGAGGTTCAGAGACATAAAGTGACTTACTTGTGTCACACAACTGGTAAGGGTACAAGAAGGCTCCAAATTCTGCTCAAATTGAACTCTGCTCCAAGCCAGGCTGCTTCTCAGTACAATGGCTGATGATACCTTGCCAATTGATCCTTCAGAAAAGGCCCTTGATCATTGGCTACCATTCAGAAGGAGAGAGGGGCATGGAGTGGAGCCAAGATGGTGATGTCTTGGCAGAGCTGAGATGTCCTCTCAGCTCTGCCACTTCTGCCTGAGCCTCAGTTTGCCTCATCTGCATAGTAGTTAGGTTGGATGAGCCCCCTTTCAGATCTGTCTGTGAGCCTAGATGTGGTTAGTGCTAAGAAACTGATATTTCTTGAGCAAATAACAAGGAACGAGGGTGTGAGACCATCTCTCCCGTTGCTACTCAGGCCTGTGGTGGGTAAGTAGGCATGTAGGAAATGTTCTTGTAGGTTCCCACGCAGCCTGAACAATGCTGAAAAGTACCATACACATTGGCAGGGCCTTCAGGGCTCCCATGATTCCTTCTACCCTCTCTAGGATTTTTATTCTTTGTTTTGTTGAGACACTAAACATTCTTCCTCCCACATGTGTGCATCTGGAGACATATGGACAATGCAGCTACAGTGAACAAAGGCACCAAAGAACGCATATGTGATGAGAAGACAGGAGCGTTTTAGGCCTTTAAAGAGGAAATGAGCACATTAAAGAGCTCACCCAAGGTCATACAGGTAGAGGGAGGTGTGCTTCATAAGTTATCCATTCTACCAGACTTGGCACGTCGAGATCATCTGTTACAACGTCCTCATTTCAGAGATCAGCAGATGATGTACTGAGAGCCCGAAAGGGCTTTAGAGGTCATCCGGTCCAACCCCTTCCTTTACAGAGAACACCAAGGTCCAGAGAGGTGACGCCATTTACCTAAGGTCATGTAATTAAGTGTCTGGGACACTTAGGAACCTTCAAGGTCGTCTAATTCAACCCTTTCTATTACAAGACGAGGATACGAAAGTCCACCTGAGCTTCACTAACTTCCCCAAGATATCACCAGTGACAGGTAACATAACTTGGATTTGAACCCAGCTTCTCTGCCTGAAAATCCTGTGTTTATGGTTCTTTGCTTATGGACGTATTAAAAATAGATATGCTGTAACTGCAGGTTTCCAAACTGTAACTAGAACCTTCTAGTATGTGGTCATTCTTCCCATTACACAAGAGGCTAAACTGAGGTCCAAGTGGGCTAGACCCATGAGAGACTCCTAGAAGGAAGGGAGAACTTCAGAATGGAGGACACAGTAATGACCTAATGAGACGGAGCTCAATTATGTTCAACGTAAGAGTCTACGGTCGGGTTCAACAAATCAACTTCCCCAAGACAAGGCAGATGCAGTTGGACCCAGGTGGTTGTGAAGGCCACTCCCAGTTCCCTGGGTCTAGAAGCCCCTTCTTCAGGATGTACAGTGGGGAGGTAGGTTCTTCTCCAGCCCTTCCTCATCAAGGCAGCTAAGAGCCACAGAGACAATTCCAATAGATTCTGACTCAGTGAAACTGTCTCGCTGCTTTTCTTCTCTTTTGTAAATCAGTCTCAAGGCAATTAAATGGCAAATTCACCTACACATCATCCCCATATTCAATAAGAATAGGTTCTGCAGCTTCTGTGAGTCTCCTAAGCCATGAGGCGGAGCAGGATCTCAGATACCCCCACATCCGACCCTCACTCCCTTCTCTTGCCTTTCCCCCACACTTGTGATCTGCCCCATATGCTTGCCTGCTTGTCCATCACCCAGCCCAGTTAAAGGTAACAGATACCAAGTAAATGTCCCTGGAGAAATGAGAGCTGACCTCTCACGAAGATGAGGGTAGTTAGCTATCTCCAGCCCTTTCTTTAATGAACTTTACATTGATTTTAAAGGTTAGACATGATCCCACAGTTACTTTGCCTAACACCTTCTTCTGCCTAGTGGGACCTGCAAGCATTTGAGGCTGTTCAGAACTTCCCTGCTTAGCCTGGAGGGGGCGGGCTTAGGAACCATCATCACCTAATATCTCCTCAAGGCCACAGAATGCTCCTTGTTGGTCCTTGCATCAGAATAGAGTCAGAGGATCCAGGCTCAAACACTGCCTGTGTCACTTATTACCTCAAGTAAATACTCAGTCTTCTCCAATGTAAAAGGGGTGGTTTGAACTAAGTCAATTCCAGATCCAAACCTATACTATTTCGAAGCCTTAGTTTCCTTAGTTGCAAAATAAGGGAGTTGAGCTGGAGGTCTCCTGAGGTCTCCTGGTCTATACTTATAATCCGATGAATGGATGAATGAATGGATGAATGGATGAATGAATGAATGGATGAATGAATGAATGAATGAATGGATGAATGAATGAATGAATGAATGAATGAAACATTTTTTACATTCTTACTATGTGAGGGAGATGTAGAAGGTAGCATGTGACCAGCAGGTCAAACCACCACCACCACCTTGAGGACCATCATCCCTCAGACTCTGATAGGGATCACCAGGAGCCTTGGCGATCATAGTGCCTCCTGACCAATGCCCATCACATTGGGAAGCAGCCCCAGGGAGATACAACCAGGTCACTGCTCCTGCAGGGCCTGCAACCACAGCTACTGAAGACCCAGAAAGGCAGGCGCTGGGCCCTGTCAAATGGCCAACATCAGGAACTGCTAGGATTTTATCAATGGAAATAGCATCAAAGAAGAGGCCTTGGCAGCCACTCTGCTGCTGTACCCCGAGGACCAGGGAGCTTTCCTGTCTGACTGGCAGCTGAAGCCCCATTGGAAGGGAAGCTCTTTGAAAGCAGGGATGGTCCTGCTGCTCCAGCCAGGCTGGCCCACCTGCCCTGCTGCTTGTGGGCATGGCTGGTGCCTTCCCTACGGGAGCACCTTCCCCAGAAGATGGCAGTGAGGGCTAGCCTAGAAGCAGGACCAGCCATCTAAGATGTGCTCTCATGCTAATTTTCCTGTTGTGGTGGCTGGTCAGCAGTTGCTGCTGGTGGTGATCAGGAAGGCAGGCTTTCTCTCCACAATGATTTCTCCCCTCAATGATGCCTGTAGGGACTGGCATGAAAACAGCTCTGTGATCCCACAGAGCCAGGACATGAGTCTGGGTCTTCTGACTCCTCCAGCATCCTTCCCATGCCCACCTAGGGCTGAGTATTTCTGCTTTAATCATGGAGAAAACCAGAGTAATAAAAAAAAAATGGGTCAAGCACTTTGGCAGCTGATGAACAAGGTATTGCTCTACCTTGTCCTTGAAAATCTGATCTGAATCTGATTTGTTTTTTGTTTTTTGTTTTTTAGGGGTTTTTTGCAGGGCAATGAGGGTTATGTGACTTAACCAGGGTCACACAGCTAGTAAGTGTCAAGTGTCTGAGGCTGGATTTGAACTCAGGTCCTCCTGAATCCAGGGATAGTGCTTGATCCACTGGGCCACCTAGCTGCTCCCTGAATCTGGTTTAATTTTAATCCCTGAAATTTGCTTTGCTAAAAACCTATTTTGTCAAAGTTGTAAAAATTTTCTTTTCCAAAAAGATTGAATTTGTCACATTAGTGCCTTCCCTTCAACGTTCATCAAGAGACAGAGAGGGGACGGCTAGGTGGCGCAGTGGATAAAGCACCGGCCCTGGATTCAGGAGTACCTGAGTTCAAATCCGGCCTCAGACACTTGACACTTACTAGCCGTGTGATCCTGGGCAAGTCACTTAATCCCCATTGCCCCACAAAAAAAATAAAAAACAAAACAAAAAAAAAAGAGACAGAGAGGCAGAAAGAGACTTAGGGTGGGGAGAAGGAGGGAGGGAGAGAGAGAGATGTGGAGATGGAGAGAAGAAGAGACAGATCCAGAAGGAGAAAAAGATGTGGAGGAAGAGAGGGGGAGGGAGAGAGGGAGGGAGGGAAGGAGAGAGATGTGAAGATGGAGGGGAGAGACCAAGACAGAAGGAGAAAAAGATGTGAAGATGGAGGAAAGAGAAAGCGAGGGGGAGGGGGGAAAGAGAGAGAGAGAGAGAGAATGAATTTATTAAGTACATACTGTGTACTGCATTGTATTAAATACTTAAGATACAAATAGAAGCAAGAGAGTCCCTACCCTCAAGGAACTTATCTTCTAGTGAAGGGAGAAACACAAAAGTTGAAAAGGAAGGAGGGGTGCTAGGGTGACCTAGTATGGAGATGGACAAGAATTATGGTGGAAGCCTGGTTTCTCCTTAAGATAACGTGAAAACCCACCTATCAGGGCCATTGCACAAAGGAACAGAGTCCAGAATACCTTTGAGAGAAAGATTAGTGGAGAGCAGAAGGCATGGAGAAGAGACACAGGAAGGTCATATTATTTTTTCTTTCTTCCTTCCTTCCTTCCTTCCTTCCTTCCTTCCTTCCTTCCTTCCTTCCTTCCTTCCTTCCTTCCTTCCTTCCTTCCTTCCTTCCTTCCTTCCTTCCTTCCTTTCTTTCTTTCTTTCTTTCTTTCTTTCTTTCTTTCTTTCTTTCTTTCTTTCTTTCTGATGAGGCAATTGGGGTTAAGTGACTTGCCCAGGGTCACACAGCCAGTAAGTGTTAAGTGTCTGAGACTGTATTTGAACTCAGGTCCTCCTGACTCCAGGGCTGGTACTCTATCCACTGTGCCACCTAGCTAAAATATGCCCCCAGGTCATATTTTCTTAAACTAACAGATAGATGTGGCTGAACAAGCTGTGGTATGCGACTATGATGAAATACTATTGTACTATAAAAAATGACAAGCAGGGTGGTTTCAGAAAAACCTGAGAAGATTTATACGAACTATTGTAAAGTGAAGTGAGCAGAACCAGAAGAATATTGTCTACAGAGATGGCAACATTGTAACAATGATCAACCACAAAAGACTTAGCTACTCTGATGGACACTATGATCAAAGACATTGCCAAAGGACTCACAATGAAAAATTCTATCTATATCCAGAAAGAGAACTGATGAACTCTGAGTGTAGATCAAAGCATACTTTTATCACATTCTTTGTTTTTCTTGCGTGTGTGTGTGTGTTTTCTTTTTCAACATGGACAATATGGAAATATGTTTTGCATGACTTCACATGTATAATCAATATCATAGTATTTGCTTTTTCAAGGGATAGTCAAGGGTGGTTTGGAGGGAAAAATATTGAACTCAATTTTTAAAAAAAATGAATGTTAACATTTTAAAATGTAATTTAGAAGTTTTAAACAAGATAAATAAAATAAATTTTAAATAATCTTAAATATATATAGTGGATGTAAGTGATAATGCAAATTAATGATGTGTAATTTCTTTCTGCTTTGACTCCACCAGGAATCCTTCAACTGTTATAATAATAGTGCTCACCTAAAGAAATACCTTTGATAAGAACTTTTTTTGTATAAAGACATTTCCATTAAAAAGCCAATTCTATCTTGCTATAAACTGCAATCTTCTGATCCAAGTTAAGTCTTTTAATAATAAGCCTTAAGACTTCTGCACAAACCCCAATCACAGTTCACGTGGTAAGTGAATTCTCCTGAAACCTGCCTGCCTGCCTGTAACCTATAATTCTACCCACGAGCAAGCTCAGTTGCAGGCAGAAATCTTATAAAGAGAAAAACTTGATTTAAAAGCTGCTTGTTTTCTCTTCTTTTAATATTTCCAAAGGAAAGGATTTCCTCTTTCCCACGCCTATTCTTTCCCTAAAAACCAAAACCGAAACCTATGCAAACAATTGGAACAAGCCTTGGGACATTCCTGCTTTTGTATCGTAGTGAGATCCATGAGCATGTAACATAGAATCACTGAAAGCCAGGAGAGATCTCACTTGTCCAATTCATTCATTCATTCATTCATTCATTCATTCATTCATTCATTCATGAAACAGTGATTAAGTGCCTACTATGTTCAGGCACAAGAGGCCACTTAGTTTAGTTGATAGATGACATTGAAGTCAGGAAGACCTGGGTTCAAGGCACACCTCTGGCCCAGTGCCCAGGTGATAGTCCTCCAGGCAACACCCTAGGATTATACATCACAGGGCAGATGCTCTCCTGTGTCATCACGGGGAGATTCCTCAGAGATTGGTCCTGAGACCAGTGAAATCATGACTCCCATCCCTCTGCTTATGCCTGGGTACAGGATGTCGGTCCCGAATGTACAGGGTTCAAAGAGAGAAGTTAAAGAGTCCTTGGCCTCAAGGACCTTACATTCTACTAAGTATCTCCCTTCAAGACCTCGGTGTCTTCAGGTCTGAGACTATGCTGGAGAACATCCAGTTGATCACCTACTATGTGCCAGACCCTGCAGTAGGCACTGGGATACAAAAGTCAGATTGAAACAGCCTTTGTCCTAAGGAGCTGACATTCATTTTTCATGAGCAAGGGATCCAGCATACAAAGAGGGTCTTTCAGTTCTGAGACCTCGGGTTCTCTGGCTGTGAGGCTCCACTGGCAAAGACCAGTCAGTAGGGTGAGCCAGTGTGCACCGTTTCTGCTGGGCCACTTCTGTTTAGAAGCAAAGGGATGGTCAAGGCTGTTAAGGAAATGGCCAAGCCACCAGTATCCTCTCTATAACAGACCTCTGCTCATGGTCACCAGCAAGGGGGAGTCTATTGCCTTCCAAGGAAGCCAATTCCACTTTTTAACAGCTCTCAGGATCAGCGAGGTGTTCGGGGGTTTTTTTTGTTATATCAAACAAAAATCCACCTCTCTAAACCTTCCACCCATTGCCCCTATTTCTACCCTTTGACTCCAAGCAGAAATGAATTCCCTGTTTGGTGGGGTAGCCCTTTAAATACATGAGGATTCTGGCATATCCCTCCTGAGGCTCCTGATAATACAGGATCATAGGTCTGAACCTTCAAGTTCATCAGGTCCAATCACCTCAGAGAAATGTAGGTGACTTCCTCGGGGTCACACAGCTAGTGCCTCAGCCTGGGTTCAAAGCCGAGTGTTCCTGGTTCTGCATCCAGCACCCTATCCACTGGGTCAGCTTTCTGCCCACTTTCTTCACCCAGTCTTACTATGGTTTTGTCCTTCTACCATTCAAATTTAAAAGTGGGAAGACGATGGGAATAGTAAACAATTGGAATAACTCAAGAATATCAGATTTCAGCAGTTATGAGAATTTCACTAATTATATATTAAACGTCATAACTGTGTGAAGAGGGGGGAGAAAGGGGGAAAAGAGAGGTGGAGATAGGGGAAAACAGAGGAAGAGAGGGGAAGGAGACACACACAGACAGATTCAGAGAGAGAGAAAGAAGGAGGAAGAGAGGGAGAGATTTTACTGCTAAATACACAGTCGAGTCAAAATGGAAGAAAATTCATTTAAATCAAGGGACATTGATCAGTAATACACAGCGTGAAATGAAATGATTCACTTGCAGGACACGCTGTGACTCCTGAGAAAATGTCAAGCAAGCATTTTATCAGCCACTGTGACGGGAAAGCTATTTGCTCAAATCATGAAATACTTCAGGTTGCCAAGGAGGGGGACATGTCCCCAGCCCTTTTGCTGCTGTCTTCTATAGCAGATATGAAAGCTTTAGGATCTGAGAATTCTGAGTTGTCTTCAATTCACAGCTGGCTGCAATTATTTAGCATGATTTTCTCTTGTCTTATCTGCATATATACTATATTCCTTCCATTTGAATGCAAGCTTTTTAAGGGCAGATACTATCTCTCTCTTGTCCTTCTATGCTAAGCACCTAGTCCGTACCTGGCCCACAGTAGGTGCTTAATAAATTTATGTTAAGGGCAGCTAGGTGGTACAGTGGATAAAGCACTGGCCCCGGATTCAGGAAAACCTGAGTTCAAATCTGACCTCAGATACTTGACACTTACTAGCTGTGTAACCCTGGGCAAGTCACTTAACCCTCATTGCCCTGAAAAAACAAACAGATGAATGAATGAATGAATAAATAAATGAGTGGATGAATAGATAAATAAATGAAGAAATCAATGAATAGATAGACAGACAGATAGATAGATAGATAGATAGATAGATAGATAGATAGATAGATGATAGATAGATAGATAAATGGATAGATAGATAAATATTGAATAGAACATAGCACCACCAGGAAAAACCACACTCCCAAATCTCAGCATTGGTGGGTCCTTTTTAATCTTATATCCACACAGCACTGAAAATCCAATTGGACAGGTAAATGCTTTTCACTTGATTTGACTAGTTCTTAGGTAGAATCAGCTCTTTTGGCTTCACCTACTCATCATCCTCATTTTAGAGGCTGCTCTGTCTTTTCAGCTAATCAATAAGACCCCTTACAGCGATGATCTACAACATTTTGTGAATCACAACAAATTGTTATTGTTGTTATCTGGCTTCGATCTTTTGCTGATTGGGTTCTGATAGTAGTGGTGCTGTTGCAAGTCAATGTTCTACTATTATTCTTTTATATTTAATGTCTTACATACCACTGCACATAGAGATTAAATAAGAGTGGTTTATAGCTGAATAAAAGCATTCTGTGGTACAAACATTCTCTGTAGGCTTAATGGAAGGATCCTCAGAACAACCCCAGCAGCACAAAGGACGATGCCAATGACAGGTACCTCTTCCTATCCCCAAAGGATCTGAGTTTATTTCATTTTTGTCTCCTTTAGCTGTGTGTCTAGATTTTGAAAGTTTTCATTACATGTAGCCTGAAGGTCATGAGTATTTAAGATGGTGACATCAATTAATATTCCTAAGCTTTTTTAAGGATCAATTTCTATCTAGATGTTTGGGTGTAATAGTTCAGTCTGTTATAGCAGCAAGCTTCCATATAGTTTGTTGAATTTTCAAGAATACTTTGACATCTTCATTTGCATTTTTTCTTTTTTATCCTTTTTTTGTGTGTGAGGCAATTGGGGTTAAGTGACTTGCCCAGGGTCACACAGCTAGTAAGTTTCAAGCCTCTGAGGCCAGATTTGAACTCAGGTCCTCCTGAATCCGGGGTTGGTGCTTTATCCACTGTGCCACCTAGCTGCCTTTCATTTGCATTTGAAAGATGGGCCTTCTGTCATTCCATGAAAGCCAGTGAGCTTCAGGGGGCAGGCAAGCCCTAGAGTGTTTTTATAACTTCGTGGGCATTCATGATGGTTCTACCAGCTTTTTCACATTGGTCTGTTTGGGAATGATTCATGTGCTCATTGCATTCAAGGCACCAAACTCAAAAAGGTCTTTTCAAGAATTCCAGTCTAAGGATGTTCGTCTCCTTTTCAAAATCACCTGAGACTCTGGTGCTTTTTCAAGCCTCAGCTTTGTTACTCAGTACCATTTCTAGAATTTGTAATACTTGGGGATTTTCACATTGATTTTTTTTTTTTTTGGTGAGGCAATTGAGGTTAAGTGACTTGCCCAGGGTCACACAACTAGTAAGTGTAAAGTGTCTGAGGCCAGATTTGAACTCAGGTTCACCTGCCTCCAGGGCCAGTGCTCTATCCACTGCACCACCTAGCTGCCCAGTACTTGGGGATTTTCAATGACCACGATGCCTTCAACTTTTGTTGAGTGCCTTGGCCAAGGTCAAGTAGTCCTTCCGGAGAGGATTGAGGGCAGCTTTAAAGAGCAAACACAATCTTCAGCAGACAATTAAACTTAAAAACAGACTCACCAAGTCCTTTGGAGGCGCACAGAAATGGGTGTGGCCCAGGCACTTTGCATGACTTCCCGGGGCTGAGCACCAATGAAACAACGTTTTTTTCCGTCCAACTTCATGCCATTCACCAAGCATTTATTAACCATACATTGTGTGCCACACACTGACTGTGCTGTGTGCTGGGGATACTGAGAATGGCAAACACAGCCTCTGCCCTCGAGGAATTCCTTCCCAGTCTAAGGGAGGAGACCATGCGCAAATCACCAGGTACCAACAGGATCTCACCGCCTAGCTTTGCATAACTGAACGTAGGGGTCGAGAAAAATTTGGTAGCAGTAAAAGGTTATATCTACCTATTTTATATACCTGCATAGCAGGGTCGTGTAAGTGTTTCTACAGTGAAATCCGGTGGAGAGTGGGAAAAGTTTAAGAAACCCCGATTTAGGGAATGGACGAAGGTCCATGACAGGTGGAGGTGTCCATGACAGGTGGGATCTGGGCTGAGGTCGAATGAAAGCCAGGTAAACAGAGGCTGAGGGGAGTAGGCAGAGCATTGCCTGAATGGGTCATGGTCGGTGTAGACGGATGGAGGTGAAGAGCTATGTTAGAGGAGCTAATGATAGGGAGTCAGTGAAGCTGGACCAACATCCCTCTCAGTCTAGGAAGTTTACATTCTGCAAATCTCTCTGCATCAGCAGCTGCCCGACTCCAGAGTGAGTGTGAGCACTCACTCAAACCAGGGTGGCAGATGCTTCAAAAGTCCTATGATTGGCTGCCTGACCTTGCTCAGTGATCCCACAATTCCCATGAGTCCTCCTCCCTGGTCACCTCTCTTGTGTTGTAGATGTACTTCTCATAGAGGAGAAGCTCTGGGAAGGCAGTTCAACTTTTTCAAATCTTGGGAGACTTAGTGCTCAGCATTAAGCAGGGACTTCTTCAGAAATCTGCTTGACTGTGCACTGCTTCTCATAAGATTTACCATAGAAAAGGGACCATAGTCATGGTCTAGTACAACACCTCCATTTTACAGAGACACAGAAGGGTTAAGTGATTTGTCAAAGTCAAGTGGGACACAGAAAAGTTGGGATTCAAACCCAGGTCCCTGAGTCCAGCTGCAGGGCGAGCTCCACCCCCTCTCCTCTGGTGTTCTTCTGGAGACAAACAGTACAAAGAAGAAATCAGTCCTTACACAGGGCTTGCTTTCTCAGGGACAGAACTGACATTGTGAGTTGGAATAAGTTCCCTCCAAAGGCCACATCAAAATAGCAAGACAAATTCCCCAAATAGAACAAAATAAATAAAGGACTTTGATGAATTAGTCCTGTTGGAACTTCCCCCTTCCTGCCCCTAGTCACGTTCCTGAGTCCAATGGAGTCACCCAGCTCTGGATTTCTCTTGTTGTGTGTTGACTGGCTTAAGAATGGAAAGTTTTAGTGAGTGGTGCTTTCAAAGTACACCAGGGGAGAAGATGAGGCCCTGGCCTGTCCCACCATGGGACATTCCAGGCTCTCTGTTCTTTTAGATATAAGGTAGGAAGGATTGACCCGGGGTCCTTAACATTCCATTCACCAAAAGGAGCTCCCCCATGTGTGAATATTTTTCCCCAGGTCTATTTCTAGCTAAGGGAAAGTCTTAGTCATTTCTCTCATCAGAATTCCAAGCCCTTCCCTGACATCCTTAATTAGCTTCCCCCCCACCATCTTTCTTTGGCTTCTACAGCTGTGGAGCTCATCCTTGGAGCCTCTTCCCCTGGCACCACTGCCCAGCCATCCTCACTGGTGCCCACGGCCCAGGATCTACCAGATGTCACCCATAAGACACATTTCAGTAAGTATTTACTGAGTGCCTACTCTGTGCTAGACCCTGAGGATAGAGCCCAAAACACAGGAACTAGCTCCTGCCCTCAATGAATGCCACCTGTGCCCAGGTGAGAATAATACAAGGTGGCTGAATGATGGGGGAAGCAGAGAGATCCAGAAGAGGGGTTCTAGAGATTGGGGGAGTTAAGAACTACTCTGGGCTGGGGTGATCGTGGAAGCCTTCATGTAGAGAGTGACCCAGGAGCTGAGCTCCAAAGGAGGAGAAGGATTCTGAAAGACAGAGTTAAGAAGGGGCAGCTAGTGCTCCCAGGATGGAAGAAGAGAGGTGGGAGATGGGAGGTCAAGGCCGAGAGACTTCCAACTGGTTATGTCAACAAGCATTTGCAGAGTGATCACTATAGGGCGCCAGTCCCTGGCCTTAAGGGGTGCGCAGTATAATAGGGGGAGACACCCTAAAGACAACTAAGTGCAAAGAAGACAGAGATGGGATACATGGGAAGTCGTCTCAGAGGGTCTGTCAACTCTGAGCCCACTTCTATCCGATACCCCACACTGCCTCTCCTCTAGTACTGCAGAGTGGGTCACTGTAGACGCAGCGATGGGGCAGTGGATAGAGGCCCAAGTTTAAACCCTGCCTCAGGCACTAGCTGTGTGACCCTGCAAAAGTCTTTTAACCTCTGTTTGGCTCAGTTTCCTCATCTGTAAAATGGGAATAACAACAGCCCCTACCTCACAGGGGTGTTGTGAGGATTGAATGAGAAAACTGGAAAGCACCGAGTCCAGCAGGCATCACACAAATGTGAGCCATGACTAGCTAGCCGCTCTCCAACGAGAGAGGGATGGATGGCTTACAGGACGTGTTCTGTAGGCCTCAAAGTGTTCTACAAATGGCAGCTGCTGTGCTCACTCTAAGGGATTTGCTGGCTGTTGGTGGTGGTCTCAGTAGAAATGGGAAGATTAGGAAAGGAGAAAGCAGATGTGTTTTGGGGGGACACTGTATTGGCAGGTCTGCTCAGCACTCTGAACATTATATGCCTGAAGCTTAAGGCTCAATATATGGATAGAAAAGAGCATCCCAGTACCCAAACTCTTCCTGCTTCCCACCCTCCATCTGGTTCCTCATCCTGCAGTGTGCTTTCCTAGAGGATGAGGGGCTTATCGGTTATGTTAATGTGCTCATGGGAGGGGTTAGCCTTCATTTCCACCTCCCATCCGTCACAACAAATGTCTTCATTTGAAACAGCGTCCCTGCCTTTGGTGGCTAAATCAAAGGAATAAGTCTATTGGTGGGAATTTCAGGCCAAATAGGAGGTAAGAGTAGGTCCAGGGTGGACCAGGGTGGGGGTAGGGTGTATCTTTTAGAAGAGTAACCTTTTAATCAAGCCATGTTGATTGTTCACTTCCTCATAGAACTTTTTTTCTTTCTCGAAGAAAGCAGCATGGTATAGTAAACTAGACCCCACTATTAATGAGCCGAGTAAGGAAGTACCCAAGCGGGGCTCACTCACAGCCAGTACTAGAGAACCCCGAGGCATCCCACTGCCTGGCAGTTGAGTAGCATAGAATAAGCAGGCATGGCAAAGGAATCACTAGGGGTTGGATAACAGAACACTCCTGGGCATCAGGCCTCAAGCTATGGACACTGCCAATCATTTGTGACCAGGGAATTTCCAGTTATGGGTTAAGCTTGGTTGGCTCAGTTGGTTAGAACAAAGTATTAATAACTTCGGGGCTGGAAGGTCAGTGCTGGCATGGACAGTTTATTTGGAAAGAATTAGTAGCACAGGTCACAAGTCACAGGGAAAAGTTTTCTGTTCAACAAAAGGGGAAACTTCCTAGTAACAATAACTAGACCTTCCCCAAAGTGAACCAGGCTGCCTCCAGAGGGAGTGAGCTCCCCATCATTGGAGGGGGTCAAGTAGTGCTGAGGGACACTACCAAGTAGCTCTTAAAGAGGGGATTCCAGTCACATGAGGTAGGACAAGATCACCTTGGAGCTCTCATCTTGCTCTGAAACTCCCTGATTCAAAACCAAACAGACACTGATAGACCCACAGGCATCTTAGACCCCCCCAGAGGGAAGCCCTGGGTCAGCCATTAGACATTCAGGCAGGGGACTGGACATGAGATCTTTGTGCTGCTGCTTGGATGACTTCACTGAATAATAGACACAACGACTAGGAAGGAACCTGAGAGGCCATGCAGACAACCCTCGTACCTGAGGAGGAATCTGCACCCCTGTGACCCCCACGGTGTGGTCATCTCCTTGAAGCCCTCCCGGAGGGTGTGGACACCATCTTCTACTTTGGGAGCACTGTGATAGTCAAGGAGGGTTTTCTGTTTTGTTTGGCTTAGCTTTTTCTGACCAGGAACAAAAACTGGGCTCTTAGAAACTCCCATTAATTGCTCTTCATTCTATGTGCCAAGGTCTGGCACAGAGCTCAGGGAATAAGAATACAAAGAGAAAAAAATGATAGTCCTTACCCTCCAGGGGTTTGCATTCTAATAGAAGACAGTAAAAGCAAGCAGAAATAGGGGATGGGGGAGAAGATACACAGGCAGGGGAATGATGGAGAAGGTGCAGAGTCAGGAGTGGAGCCCAGAGAGGAATGAAGCCAACTGTAACAGATTGCCCTGCTGAGATGAGTCCCCAATAAAAAAATGAGGATGTCTACAAGGAAGACCTCCCTGTGTGCATGGTGCCCCAGTATTCTGGGGTGACCATTTGTGTTTGCTCCTTCCCTCCAGAGTAAGTGACACCTGCCCTCTGGGAGAGTCCTGGCCTGAGCCCCAATGGGATCTGATGGTAATGGATGGTCAGGGGGTATTGGTGGCAGGAGACAGAGCCAGGGGAGTAGGGCTGGAATGGAAGTAAGGAAGAAAGGGCTGGGGAAGTGCTGTGATCTCATAAATGGAAGTATTCCCTCAAACAGTTCAGATTCTACACCTTCAGCAGAGCAGCCGGGCACCCTGCACCTCACTCTGACCCAGGCTTTCCTCCATGAGAAGCTATCCCCACTCTCCTAATGGCTCCTCCAAGGAGTTTGCCCAGGGTGTGGGCTGCATTTTTAAGCAACAGGCTCCCAGAAGACAGAGCAGATCCCCAGTGTCTGTCCCATGGTAGGCACTTAATAAATGTTGACTGACTGACTGATTGACCCTTCCTTGCCTTCCATCCTTTGGGCATCTTGTTCATGTTTTCCCATAAATTCAACACAGATGGCCCATCCGCCATATCTGGGGACTTCTTGTAGAGCAGGAGTTCTTAACCAGGGGTCAAGGGGTCTGTGGTACCCATCTGCTCCACCAGAATGCCTGCCCAAGGGCTCCAGGGCACACAAAGAGTTAAAAGCTCTGCTCAAAAACTCTTGAGAACCCAGGTATCAGTGGAGCACAGTCTTCTCATTGAGAAGCTTCATTCTATATCGTCTATATAGTCAGCCAGACCCAGATTTGAACAGCAGGAGAAGGATGGATTGCCTTTGAGAAATTGTGCCTGGATTTGGGCCCCCCAAGATTCTCCCTCGAAACAACAGCACATTAAAAAGATAACAGAGGGGCAGCTTGGTGGCTCAATGGATAAAGCACAGGCCCTCGATTCAGGAGGACCTGAGTTCAAATTCGGCCTCAGACACTTGACATTTACTAGCTGTGTGACCCTGGGCAAGTCACTTAACCCTCATTGCCCTGCAAAAAAAAGAGAAAACAGAATTCTTTCAGTGATGGTATCTATATAGCTGTGAATCATGAAAGACACATTTTCCAGAGAATTAAAGTTATCAGTCACCCCAAGCACTGTGGGCCCCATGGTGGACATAAGCAGGCCATAGCATATGATGAGTAGAGTAGGGAACTGAGGCAGTGGTCATGCCATTCTAGGATGCCCTGGGACATTTCACCTTGGACAGGCCCATGTGGCCCCAGAGAAGAAACAGGGATTTGGGGTCCCTAGGGTGTTCCGGACATTCTCCCTCTTCAGAGGGAGGGACATGTGCATGCCCAGAGCATTCTACCTGCTGGCCTGGCCTCCTGACCTGCTTGCTAGGAGCTGTCCAACCCTGGCCTCCAAATGATGACTTCAAAGGGCCTTGTTTCCTGGGGCAACTCGGTGGCCTCCCACCAGGACTGATGAGCAGCCAGGCACCCTGCCAGGACAGTCCGGCCTCTCACCTTAAATTTCCGGATGGGGCAGCCTTACTAAAAGTTTATTTTTCTTGTGAGTGAGTAACCTCGCTCAGGAGGAAGGCCTGGCTCTGTTCACTCCTGGATTCTCTGGCTTCTTCTGACTGGCAAAGTAGGACAGTCTTCATCCTATTTCATGGAAAGGGAGTTTTAAGAGGCACAGAGAGGGAAGATGAGCTGGAGGTCAGGGAGGCCAGGATCTCTAGTTCCCCATTCATCATGGCCCCAGCTCCTGCAATGATGCTAAGAGCTGAGGGCCCCCTCCTCTCTTCGACTCTTGTTGGGGAGCTCAGCCTCTTTCTGGGTAACAATTTATAAATGCATAGACTGGCAGACATGCTCAAAGAGACTTTAGAGATTATCAATGACCAAAAATGGATTTTCTTTTGCCAAAAATGGTAAATTTTATTGATCTTTTATTTTTGTATCACTGTCATTTCTGGATATAACCCTGCCTCAGACCAAACCCTCCCTCATGATAAAGAAATAGCAGAGTAAAAACTGTCAGGTGACTACCTCTGATTTTGTATGTAGCATCTTGCTCCCATGGTCCTCCACTTTCTGCCAAGAGGATGACAGTTTTAGGGGGGAAAGGATTATGGGATTATCGATGTAGAGCTGGGAGCAATATCAGAGGTCATCCTAGCTCAGATGAGGAGACTGCGGTCAAAGAGACTAAGGGACTTGCCCAAAGTCACACAGGTGACAGGATTTGAACCCAAGTCCTCTCACTCCAAACCCAGAGCTCTTTCCCTGATCAGCTGGAAATTATTATGCAGAGGTCAGCTTCCTTTTAATGGTGCTGTCATTGTGTGTGTCCATGGTTCTTTGGGTTCTACTTATTTGCTCTGCTAACTCCTCATTTTCCAGAAAAGGAAACTGAATCCCCAGAGGAGAGGAGACTCTACCAATACCACACAGCTAATAGCCAATGGCAGCCCCAGGATCCTGATTCCCCTTCCAGGCCCCTTCCCATTCCATCAGTCGTGTCGTAGGACACAATTTGGGTAGCCTCCAAAGCCTCATTGAATTGGTGGGACCTGCAGAAAGGGGGCGGTAGAATTCCATTGGCACTGGGTTCAAATCCTGCCTCTGACAATTAACCTAACTGGGCAAGTCACTTCTTATCCTTATGTAAAATGAGAGGTTGGACTCGATGCCTAATGAGGTCCTTTTCAAGTCTAATCCATGCTCCTAATTTTCTGCCCTGCAAATGGACAGAGTTCATTTGTGTGGGGGAGAGGGGCCAGAGGGGAAAGGGTAATAGCCCACGTGTTGAGGCTAGTGTCCCAGCCCTGCTATTTAGTTGAGCAAGTCAACCCTTCTCTGGACCATAAGGGGTTGGACTAAATAATTCCCCTTTATTCCACCACCTTCCTCCAGAATTTATTGTGCTGCCTGCATAGAACTGGTAGGTCATCCTTGGTCACCTCATTCATGCCAGCCAGGCTGGCCCTGATTAGGCAGGCAGGATTCCTTGGCTTTATTTGGCCATGCACACACGGACAGAAATAGTCTAGCTCCCTTTCCTTTCTGAGTCTGGCTGGAGCTGAGTTTGGGCACAGTTTAGGAGAAGGAAGAACAACTCAGCACGAGGACCCCCTTGCCATCCCAAATGATACAATGCAACCTGCCTTTGGGGGAAAGGCCCTGGGGTGGGGTGGGGGGGCAGAGCTGACTGCTGGACAGGCTGACCTTTACTTCCACTTCACTCCTCCCCCAAAGGGAAGTTTTAATAGTAAAATGAATGGGTTAGACCAGATTGTGGCTAATTTCCCTCCCAGTCCTAGATTCTGTTCTCACGGTCCCTTCTTATCTCATTTTATCTCTTGGCAGACACTGAAACCTGGCTTTTTCCAGCATCTCTTGGCCCCTTCTCCATGGCTAGATGCTCCTTCTCTCCCGTCCCTTGACACATCAGGCCAAGAGAAGTCAGCCTATTCCTTGATTCCCACAGGCACTTTCATTCCTTCCATTTATCCCCATCAATCAGCAATTAGCTCTCCTCTATTAAAGCTCATTTCGTCCTTCTCAGATATGTGATGCAGTCATCTGTGGGCATCCAGGTCATTCTCTCTGCTCCCTGATAAATCCATGATCTGGCTCACAGCATTCTTCTCGATCCCAGCCCCTTAAACATCTTGACCTCCTAGTTCTTAAACCTTCTTAATCGCATGACCTTTGTCTCCAGTCGAGCTCACTCACGCAGCACTGGTCATAGCTACTTACTTTATCTCTCCCTCTCATTTGAAGCCTACCCCACTCACAGCACTGGTTATTGCTGAACCTACCTCTTCTTTCCCTCCTCACTTGAGGCCCAGCTAATGACCAAAGCTCCCGCCTAGGGCATTGTCTGGTACTTGCGTGACCTTGGGGACGTCCCTTCCCCTCTGAAAATAGGCTTCCCCGATGCCCAGATGTGTGTATGGGGGGGGGCACATTAAGTACAATAAAATCAGCTGCGGGAAGGGACCTTAGATGAAGCCTAATGCAATTCCCCCTTTTCGAAGAGAAGGAATATGACACCCAGGGAGACTAAATGACAGAGGGGCACAAGTCTAAAGCTGGAAGGGGATTTAGAAGCCATCTAATCCAATCCAACATTTTACAAATGAGGAAACTGAGGCCCACAGAGGTTACAGGATCCTAGGTTTAGAGCTAGAAGGGACCCGAGAGTACATCTTGTTCAAATTCTTCATTTTACAGATGAGCAAACTGAGTCACAGAGATGTGAAGGGACTTGTCCACAGTCACACAGCTACCAAGTGGCAGAGCTGAGATTCGAACCCAAATCCTACCACTCCTGAGATGCTTCAATTTCTACCACACTTCCCCTGATTCACGTGAGTATGGCAGTATGGCAAACCAGCCAGGGCTGGTTTGATCTATTTCACTTCCTCCCGAACCAAAACAGACTCCTCTGAGGACAAATGGTATTTATGGGGTGACAAATAAGGCAACGAACGTGTAACTGGAGCAATGAAGATAAATTCAAACCCTCAAAAGGAGACTTTACTGGCTTCACATCTTTCTTGAGCCCTTTGATAAAGTCAAGTAGAATCAGAGACCATTTCAGGAGCCACGGAGCCATTGGGATACTGCTTTGAAGATGGATGGATCAGCATGGCCTCGGATAGAATCAGAGCACTTACTCACCTCACCTTTTGTTTTTGCTTTTTGTTTTTGATTTGTTTGGTTTTTTTGCAGGACGATGAGGGTTAAGTGACTTGCCCAGGGTCACATAGCTAGTAAGTGTTGAGTATCTGAGGTCAGATTTAAACTCAGGTCCTCCTGAATCCAGGGCTGGTGCTTTATCCACTGCACCACCTAGCTGCCCCTCACCTCACCTTTTGGAAAAAAATTCCTCGAAAGATTAGTCAAGAAGAACCATGTTACCATGTAGGACCACTGGGTGCTACTCAGTCTGACTCAGTCATGGAGCAATTTATCCACAACTCCAGGCCTGAGGCAACCAGCACTTATTTCATGGGACTCTAAGGCAAAGATCCAGAGTTTTGGGGTATCTGTCTTTTTTCTATCTATCTATCTATCGACTGTCTGTCTGTCTGTCTGTCCATCTGTCTATCCATCCATCCATCCTGCCTACCTACATGTCTATCTACCTGCCTGTGTGTCTATATCTGGTTTACATGTGTGTTAGTATGTATGTACATGTGTGTAGTCAATCCTATTTGAATGTAAACTCCCTGAGGGAAGGAGCTGTTTCATTTTTATCCATGTATTCCTAGTGCCTGGCATGTTGTAGTTGCCTAGGAAATGCACATTGACTGATGAAACGGTCTCTGAGGGAAGTAATACACACAGCTAAGTCAGTGGGAAGGAGAGGGGAGGGACAGCTAAGATCAGGAAAGATATTCTGTGGCAGTAGGAATTGAGTTCAGTTTTAAAGGAGGTTGAGTTTCTAAGAGGTGGAAGGAAAGGGGTGCATTCTGGACATAGAGGACAGCCCAGGCAAAGGCAGAGAGAAGAGATGACAGAGTTTGGAGAAAATTGGGAAAGCCAGGTTGGTGGTAATAGAGTTTGTGATGGGGAATAATAGAAAACTAGAAAGATGGAGTGGAAACCAGATTTCGGATGAGGTTTTTTTTTAATTTGCATTATGAATATTTTCAATATCACTTTGTGAAGTCTAAACAACCAATAAAACAATGTCATGCTCTGATATTTAGTGTTTGCCAATTTCTGAGGTATAAATGTTCACATTGAAAATTTAACAATCAGCTCTTACCAGCCAATATGAATTGACTCTAACACCCCACTATTTCATGTCCACTCTCTTTTCTCCCCACTCCTAGCCACACCAGAGAGGAACAGTTATGGTAGTTTTCGGATGTGCAGGGAGCAGGGAAGTACTACCCATCACCTTTCTGCTCTTTGCTCCTCCTACAACCATTTCAGGAGCAGAAACATGCCTACCCAACCAGTCTGTTCCTTTCCTTGGATAATGTATTCACCACAATATATTTGCTACATACTACTAGACCTGTCTATCAACATACCACCTCATATTTTTCTCTCTATCTCTGTATTAATTTTTAAAATTTTTTTCAGTATTTTATTATTTTCCAGTTACATATAACGATAGTTTTCAACATTTATTTTCATAGGATTGTCAGTTCCAAATTTTTCTCCCATCCTCCCTTCCCTCCCTCCTCCCCAAGACAGAAAGCAATCCGATATAGGTTACATATGTGAAATCACATTAAACATATTTCTGCATTAGTTTCATGTTGATTTTTTAAAACTTTGTGTTCTAAATTTTCTTCTTCCCTCCTTCCTCATTCCTCCCTATGAAATCCAGCAATTCAATAGAAGTCATACATGTGCAGTTATGCAAAACATCTCATTAGTCAGGTTGTTAAAGAAAATAGACAAAATACCTTTAGAAAGAGGAGCTAACAAATAAATTTATACTTCAATCTGTACTCAGATAACATCAGTTCTATCTCTGTTGATGGTTTGCATTTTTCATTTGTCCTTCTGATAGCATCCTGCTCATCATTTCTTTCACATTTATTATTGTTAACTGTATTACCCTCCATTTTATTCCCTCCCCTTGATATTTACTCTATTTTCTATCTTCCCTCACCCTATCCCTCTTTGAAAGTGTTTTTCTTTTTACTGCCCCCTCCCCCAATCTGCCCTTCCTTCCATTATCTCTCCCCCACCCATCCCCTTCCCCTACCACTTTCCCACAGGGCAAGATATATTACTATCCCTTCTTGAGTGTGTATGTTATTTCCTCTTTGAGCCAATTCTGATGAGAATTAGGCTCACTCACTCCCCCGCTCCTTCCCCATCTTCCCCTCTACTCCATAAGCTTTTTCTTGTTTCTTTCATGTGAACTACTTTTCCCCAATCTGCCACTCCCTTTCCCTTTATTCCAGTGCATTCCTCTTACCCCTTAACTTTATTTTGAAGATGTCATCATGGGTCAGCTAGGTGACACAGTGAACAAAGCACCAGCCCTGGACCCAGGAGGCTCTGAGCCCACATCCAGCCCCAGACATAAGCCACTCCACCCTGCCTGCCCCACAAAATACAAGGATAAACAAAAAATAAATGCTTTACAGATATCATCCCTTCATATTCCATTCTCACCTCTGCCCTCTGTCTAAGTATTGTGAGAAAATTTGGCAGATACTCAAAGGCTCACCTGGAGATTAATCTAAACAGATTGAATTAAGTGAGAGTGATTGACTGATGATTAGCATACTTCAGGTTAATTAGATTGTAACCACACCTGGCTGGCCCTTAAAGAGGTATTGTTCTCAGACGATAAGGACTTTGAAGCAGTGTATAAGGACCACCTCTGCTCCAGACCTATAAAAAGCTTCCACACTCAGTTTGCTGGGGAATTTGTGGTTGAAGCAGGCTCCTGGAGGAGAACTTGAGGAAGAACCTGACCAGACTGGAACTCTAGGGTAGAAAGGCCTTTTCTTAACTTTCTGAACTCCATGTGAATATCTGGTATGTTTTAATAAATGCTTAATGCCCAAAGACTGGCGCTAAAGCTTTTAATTTAAGGCGATCACACATTTAGATTTTAAACATCATGGTATATTCCTTTCGGCTGCCCTAATACTGAGAAAGATCTTATGAGTTAGGAGTATTATCTTCCCATGTAGGAATACAAACAATTTAATCTTTTAATATCCCTCGATTTCTTTTTCCTGTTTACCTTTTTATGCTTCTCTAGGGTCTTGTATTTGAAAGTCAAATTTTCTATTCAGTTCAGGTCTTTTCATCATGAATACCTGAAAGTCCTCTTTTTCATTGAAGTCCCATTTTTCCCCCTGAAAGATTATAATCAGTTTTACTGGGTAGGTAACTTTTGGCTATAGTCCCAGTTCCTTTACCCTCCAGAATATCATATTCTATGCCCTCCGGTCCTTCAATATAGATGCTGCTAGATCTTGTTTTATCTTTACTGTAGCTCCACAGTATTTGAATTCCTTTTTTCTAACTGCTTTCAATATTTTCTCCTTGACCTGGGAGCTCTGGAATTTGGCTATAATATTCCTGGAAGTTTTCCTTTTGGGATCTCTTTCAAGAGGCGATCAGTGGATTGTTTCAATTTCTATTTTACCTTCTACTTCTAGAATATCAGGGCAATTTTCCCTGATAATTTATTGGAAGATGATGTCTAGGCCCTTTTTTTGATCATGGCTTTCAGGTAGTCCAATGATTTTCAGATTATCTCTCCTGGATCCATTTTCCAGGTCAGCTGTTTTACCAAGGAGATATTTCATATCACCCTCTATTTTTTTTTATTCAATTGGATTTGCTTTACTGTGCCTTGGTTTCTCATAAAGTCACTAGCTTCCATTTGTTCAATCTTAATTCTTAGGCAATTATTTTCTTCTCAGAGCTTTTGTATCCCCTTTCCCATTTGGCTTTTCAAGCTGTTGACTTTTTTCTCATGACTCTCCTACATTGTTCTCATTTGTTTTTCCATTCTTTCCTCCCCTTCTCTAAATCTTCCTTCTATCTCTCCTACTTTCTCTTCCAAGTACCTTTTGAGTGCTTCCATGGTCAGAGACCAATTTATATTTTTCTTGGAAGCTTTGGGTGTTGGAACTTTGACTTTGTTATTATCTTCTTCTCAGGGTACATTCTAGTCTACTCCTCCCTCAAAGAAGCTGTCTATTGTCCTCTTTTTTCTTTGCTTAGTCATCTCAGCTCAGAAGCAGATGTCTGATTGAAATCTGATTCTCTTTGGTGAGAAGCTTGGCCTGCCTGTGCCCCTCCCCCACTGGGCCACCACCACTCAATTCATCCCACTGGTTCAGAATCAGGGCGCTTCTCCCCAACTCCAGCAGAGATTGCAGCCACTTTTCCCCAGCCAACCTCCGAACACCCTCACCAGTCCTCGAGCCCAGACTCAGAAGCTGTTGGCACTGAAGACTCTGAGGTGCTGGAAGCACTGCTTGTTCCTGGCTGGGTCTGGACCATGTGATAAGCTTCTCTCTCAGCCTGATCAGCAGGTGATACCAATTGCCATTTTTGGCTGGAAAATAGTTTCTCTGTGTTCTTATGTGCATTAGGATGCTCTGGATTTTTTATGGCATTATTTGGGAGTGAGTAGATGGGTTTATCTGGAGCTTGCAGGAGTCACAGCCTCTCCTCCTCCATCTTTGTGGATGAATTTCAATGCCAGGCTGAATGTATCTACAGGAACTAGGGAGTCATGGAAGACTCTTCAGCAAGGGAATGAAAGGATTAGATCTTTTGTACTGATTTTACAAGAACCTTTTTGAAATTGCTAATAACACTTAAATACCCTGCCTCTACTACCTGCCTCTAAACCCAGTTACTTTATTTCTTTCCCCAAGAAACACCCCACTTCAATTCAATTTAAACATATTTCTAATCCAGAAATGCACTTTTCATTCCTTGAAGGGTTCTCTACAACACTGAAACTCTTTAGAGCTCTGGACTTGAGGGTCAAGAAGACCTGAGTTTAAATCCTGCATCATGTCCTACCTTTGTAACTGACCATGGGCACATCCCTCAACCTCTCTGAGTCTTAGTTTCTCCCTCTGTAAAATAAGGCTAATAGAGTCAGTACAGGAATTGCTGTGAGCATCCAGTGTGATAATGGGTGTTAAGCCCTTTGCAAGTCATAAAGAGCTATGTAAATGTCAGTTGTACCAAGGATAGGACATTGTATATCTTTGTGCTGACCGATGCTGTCCATTTATATCTGTCTTTAGAGTGTTGTGCCCTGAAGGACTTGCCCTCATTCTCTTCCTGGCACGGATGCTTTAGAGTTAACTGTTTCCTGTCCAATATGCTCCTCCCTGCCCCAAGACTTAGCTACATTTGGCATGTCCTTCCTGCAAACGACTCCAGGCAAATGATTTTTCTCTTAACACTCAGCTGAAATCGGGCTCAGTGGAGGGAGACAGTCTGGGCTGAGGATACAGGAGAAGGAAGGAAATCTGGCTTTGCAGTCTGGACCTCTTGGAGAGGAGCAGACATGGATGAGGTGCCCCAGTGGATGACTTTGGCCAGCCTGAGGGCATCAGCTATCCTGCAATCTGGACTGGCCCAACAGCCCTGGGGCTCTGGGGGACTCAGTTTCCTGAAGCCCCAGCAGATCCCATGGGTCAGTTTAGAAGGGAGTCTCCTGTGCCCCGCAGTCTCCTTTGTCCAAAGGCTTGGCTGACCTTCACACTTGCCCTTGTGATTAACAGCCCATCTTGTGGCTGAAGTTTGAGAAATTTCTCAAGTTGGTGAAATAGCTACTCCCTCAGGGACTTTATCAGTCAGCAGCCAGACCAGCTATGCTGTATTTTCAGTAACCCTTGGCTCAAAGGGCTTTTTGTATAAGATTCTCCTCATTTCTAGAGATTGGTTACTGGGTGCTCAAGTGTCTGAACGGTAGAGTCAGGAGAGCTGAAGAGAGAAATCATGGAATCAAGCTTCCAGCTTTGAGAGAGAAGACACAAGGTTCTTGAGTCTTTCCAGATCCCACAGGGGACAGAAAGACTCTGGAAAGAAGCTGACATGTGGGGGAGCCAGCCACATCTCTCATGACCTTATCCTCAGCTGACTACACTAGTGACTTGGGATAATTTCCCTCTGAGGGAGATCTTATACTCTCCATTGAGCTGAGTTATCTTGATTCCAATGGGACACCTCATTTGTTCTGTGTATTGCCTGGTATGTAGACTTTCTCTGACTCCTGTTTACTGTTGGTTTGGATAAATTGGTTTATTTGCTGTTTGTTATGTGTTATCATTGTGAAATTGGCATTTTGTAGAAAGGGAGTCAAGCCTGGCTTAGGACACTCCTTCCCCATTAAGGAATATCGATCAGAAGCACAGTTTGACTCTAAAAAATATTTGCCCTAGACTAACAATATTTAAGAGAGTAGATAGATACACAGGCATATCTCATTTTATTGTGCTTCGCTTCATTGAACTTTGCAGATATTGCATTTTTAACAAATTGAAGGTTTGCAGCAACCTTGCATTGAGCAAGTCTATCAGCACCATTTTCCCAACAGCATGTGCTCACATTGTGTTTGAGTCACCTTTTGGCAATTCTTTCAATAGTTCATGTTTTGTTATTGTAACTGTCACAGTGATCTGTAATCAATGAGCTTTGATATTATTATTGTAATTGTTTTGGAGTGCCACAAACCACACCCTTATTGGATGAAGAACTTAGCTGGTAAATGTTGTATATGTTCTGATTGCTCTGTGATGGGCTGTCCCCATCTCTCTTCCTCTCTCTCCTCTTGCCTCCTTATTCCCTGAGACACAACAATATTGAAATTAGGTGAATTAATAATGACTTCTGAGTGTTCAAGTGAAAGGAAAAAATTAACTTATAGGGAAAACTTCCTTGTTATATTATTTTAAGAAATTGCCACAGCCACCCCAACCTTCAGTAACCACCACCCCAATCAGTCAGCATTCATCCACATCAAGACAAAACACTCTACAAGCAAAAGATTATAAATTTTTGAAGGTACAGGTGATGGTTAGCATTTTTTTGCAGGGCAATAAGGGTTAAGTTACTTGCCTAGGGTCATACAGCTAGTGTCAAATGTCTGAGGCTGGATTTGAAATCAGGTCCTCCTGAATCCAGGGCCAGTGCTTTATCCACTGTACCACCTAGCTGTCATTGATGGTTAGCATTTTTAACAATAAAGTATTTTTAACTAAAGTATGTACATTTTTAGACATAATATCATTGCATACTAATTGACTACAGTTTAAACAAAAATTTTATGTGCACTGGGAAACAAAAAAAATCATGTGATCTGCTTTATTGAAATATTCATTTTATTGAGGTGGTCTGGAACTGAGCCCACAATATCTCCAAGTGATGCCTGTGAGTCTAGTCCAATTTCCCTTTTTCTCCCAAGGGAGCAGAATGGTCAACTTCTGACTCCAACCTCCTGCTTCCTTTCCTGGCAGGAATCAAAGTCTCACTTGAAGAAGGTTGTGGGGTAGGGGAGGAGACTGTAAAGTTGTATCTATTCTTGCCTCCCCATGAGCTAAATCTGGAGAGACCCATGTAGGTTCATATGACCAACATGGGCATGCATTCCTACGTACAACCCCACATCCCCTCCACTTCCTAAGAGCAGACACTTCTGCCCATTCAGCCCCTAGAGGATTGGAAAGCCACATCTGTGCACACCCAGCTGTCCTGGAGATTAAGTCATAAAACACAATATTGATATGAAATGCTATTGCCATACAAACAGAAGCAATGCATCCAAAATTAGAAGGGAGGCAGAAAGCTGGAAAATAGTTTTTATAGCCAGGATTTCTGATAAAGACCTCATTTCTAAAATATATAGGGAACTAAATCAAATTTATAAGAATCCAAGAAATTCCCCAATTGAGAAATGGTCAAAGGATATGAACAGGCAGTTTTCTGATGAAGAAGTCAAAGCTATCTATTGCAATATGAAAAAATGCTCTAAATCACTATTCATTAGAGAAATGCAAATTAAAACAACTCTGAGGTAGCACCTCACATTTATTAGATTGGCTAATATGACAAAAAAGGAAAATAATAAATGTTGGAGAAACTGTAAAAAAAAAAATGGAATACTAATGCATTGTTGGTAGAGCTGTGAACTGATCCAACAATTCTGGAGAGCAATTTGGAACTATGTCCAAAGGTCTATAAAGTCGTGCATACCCTTTGACCCAGCAATACCACCATTAGGCCTTTTTCCCAAAGAGATCATAAAAAAGGGAAAAGGACCCACATGTACAAAAATATTTATAGCTGCTCTTTATGTGGTGTCAAGGAATTGGAAGTTGAGGGGATGCCCATCGATTGGGAAATGGCTGGACAAGTTGTGGTATATGAATGTAATGGAATGCTATTGTGCTGTAAGAAACAATGTGCAGGTGGATTTCAGAGAAACCTGGAAGTACTTACATGAACTGATGCTGAGTAAAATGAGCAGAACCAAGAGAACATTGTACACAGTATCATCAACATTATATGTTGAGCAACTGTGATAGACTTGACTCTTCTCAACAATACAACAGTCCAACATAGTTCCAAAGGACTCATGATGGAAAATGCTCTCCACATCCAGAAAAAAAAAAGTATGGAATCTAGATGCAGATTGAGCCATATTATTTCTACTTTTTTGTTTTTCTTTTTTGAGGTTTTTCCCTTTTGCTCTGATTCTTCTTTCACAGCATGACTAATGCAGAAATATGTTTAATGTGGTTGTACATATATAACCTATATCAGATTGCTTGCTGTCCTGGGGAGGGGGAAGGGAAGGGAGGGAGGGAGGAGAAAGAGGGAGAAAAATTTGAAACTAGAAATCTTAGGAAAACAAATGTTGAAAACAATCTCTACATGTAATTAGAAAATAATAAAAAATACATTTATGATTAAAAAATAAATGCTATTACCAGCCCCATTGCTATTCAACTCCTTCTTCACACCCCTTTGGAGGCAGCTCAGACAGCAATGGTGTCAGAGAACGAACACATCCAAATCATTGCCTCAGGTGGTCACTAGAGTGACCCTGAGTCACTTAACCCCTCTCAGCCTTAGTCACTTTATCTCTAAAATAGGAGTCTTCCTACCTCATAGGGTCATTGAGGGGACCAAAGGAGATAATAAATGAAAGTGCTTTGTCATGCTCGAAGATAATGTATAGGTGTAAATGTTAACCAAAATAATAGTTACTATTATTGTTGTCATTTTTGTGGCTGTGTCCAAGTTACTACGTGTCCCAGGCCCATCCCACAGAGTTGACAAGGGTAAGGAGGCTAGAATATATCACTAAAGACCTCTTGGACACTGGAATCGGCATAAAAGTCATTATCTATGACGTGCATGGCTAGAAAAGGAGGAGGGCCAGTTATATAGAAAGAAGAATTAGCTGTTGGAAAGTCCAAGGGCTGCACTCACCCCAGTAAATCATTAAAAGTCCCAGAAGCTATTGGGCTATTGGCCCAATCATCTGTGGGGGACATTTGAAGGACCTGAACAAAAATCACAAAGGAGAAGAGGACATGAATGGGCTGCAGTTTCACTGAGTGGACAGGGCATGGATGTGGGAAGACCAGAGCTCCAGTCTTTCTGTATGATCCTGGGCAAGTCACTTCATGACCCTAAGCCTTAGGCTGCTTCATCTGTAAAATGGAGATGCTAGCACATGCCTCACAGGGTGAGAGGGAGGATAAGATGTGATCATTTTATAACCAAGCTCAAGCTGGAAGGGGCCTCAGGAGCCAGCTAGTCCAATGTTACAAATAAGAAAACTGAGGCCCAGAAACATCAGCATATCCTAGATACAGACCTGGGAAGGACCTCAGTGGCTCTTTAATCCAAACCTCTTATTTTTTGCAGATAAGAGAAAGTCCCCGGGAGTAAGTCACATGCAGGGCTGGGCTGATGTGGACAGAGACTCTGTATACCCTAGATGGCACACAGGTACATTTCAGCTGTCCTTGGGGCCTGTCCATCCATTTTTGGTACCATCAAACCTGCCTTACCTTCATTCTCTAACCTCTAGAATAGCGGTAGCCAGATTTACCATTTCCCCTTCTGAAGGGATTTTGTAAGGATTTCCCTCCCTCTTTTTTCTTCTAATCTGTTAAATGTTGGTGGTTTATTGTGTCCTTCTAGGGATCAACAAGAGTCCCTAACAAGTGGGCTGCCACTGGGGAGCCAGCTTGACTTTAGCCATTTCCAGATAAGCACAACCACAGCCCAAGGCCTGTTTCCTTTTTGTTCCCCCAGATAATGACTCACTTCTAGAGAAGACATCATGGCCAGAAAGACTTGTTAAAGAGATGGAAAAGTATAATCAGGGCTGATATGAGCACAGCCCAAAATGAGTAAGAAAGGATAACAATGAAAGGAAAATTAACACATGATTGAATGTTTTAGAAGATCAGGGAGCAGGAAGAGAAAAGAAAAAGGGTGATGGAGAGGGAGGAGTAACTGGGAAAATGTCTGAGTCCAAATAGTCAGTCCCTTTAATAAAAACATAAAAATACCCCCAGGCAAAAGTACTTCATGAGATGGTTAAAAAGCCAGATCACCAAAGTAGAAACAACTAAGAGCCATGGGCGAGGAGGTTCCTTGGGATCTCTGGAGCTGCAAAGAAACAGCTTTCAGATTCTTCTTGCCCAAAGGGTTCACAGCTGGGTCTCATCAGTGGAGGGAGTTGGGGGCCAGGGAAGAGGGCAAAGTTAACCCCAACTGCTCTGGGTCTGCTTTGGAGTGGGAGGAGGGGATAACTCACCCCTCCCTACAGCTACCAGTACAAGTACAGTTTAGAAAACAAGTTACCAAATGAAGCTGTTTGGGACAAAATTGCCTCAGTTTACCCAAATAACTCAAGGAGACCACCAAGTCAAGCAGAGGCAGATTTATTACATCCTCATGAGAACAGGCAACCTCATGGAAGGGAGGAGTGCAATAACGGGCTCGTGCTTTGGGTTTTTATAGAGATTTTATGGGGAGGTTCCCTTGTGCACAGGGTGAACTCACAATCTAACATCCAGTCCTGTCTCACCCAGGGTGCGGGTTCAGCTCATGATCAGGGTATGAATGCATGCTCAGCTATGTCCAAGAGCTGGGGGGAAAAGGGAGGGGGAAAGGTCAAGCCAAAGGAGAGGGAAAGGGTGAAACCATGGGAGGGGTGAAACCACTCCAAACCAAGGGGGTAGAAGGGAGTGATGGTACCAGGAGCTGGTACCAGGGGGAGTTAGGACTTAGGAATGCAAAAAGGGAGAGGTATTATCTGGGTGGGGTCTGGGTCTGCGCTAGCAAGAGACGTCTTCTCCTGCCTGGTCATAGCAACAGCATAACTAACCCCTAACAAGGACTGGGGGTTTGGAATGTAGGCAGGGGGAAAGGGGTGGTATCAGGGTACATCAGGTTCAGTAAGGCAAAATACTTGAGTTCTATTACAATCCATGGAATAATCCATGAAGAAAATGATCTATTACAGGGACTGGGGACTTTCCAGACCCTATCCACAGAATCTGAACTGACTCCCACCCTGTGAGGCATGTGCTAGCACCCATCCCGTACAAAGCCAACCATGAAAATTCTCTGCAGCAGGTTTGGGAATAAGGAGGTGGGAGAGGAACAGGGATGCTTAGAGGAAGGGTCCCTGGTGCAGAGTCCCAGCAGCCAGGCTTAGTCCCTTCTGGTCCAGCTAGAAATGGGCACCTAAGGGAGGGTCTGTACCCAGTAGGTGATTACTAAGCCTCTGTTGAGGTGAATGCTCAATATCACGTGTCTCTGTGTCAGAGCCAGGATTTCAATTCCAGGTTTCCTGACTACAGGTCTGGGACCCTGCCCCTGTTTTGTATCCTCTCACCTCTGCCCGACCCCATTTCAGGTAAACCCCTTGGGGCAGGAACTGTCTCATTTTTGTCTATGTCCAGCACCTCGCACACTGTCTGGTCCATAGTAAGTGCTTCAAAGATTGAACTGAGCTCCATAGCTCTTCCTTCACTCCCAAGTACTCACCTGTCCTGACTATTTTTCTCCTTCCACTTTCTTTTATAATCCAGTCCTCTCATTTGCTTAATCATTTCTAGAGCTCTTTCTTGGACTTTTTTCAAATCACTTCTTTCCTCTGTATGTGTGTCTATCTCTGTGTCTCTCTGATTTTCTCTCTGTCTCTGTCCCTTTCCCTTTCTCTGTCTCTCTCATTCTGTCTCTCCCTATCAACATCTGCCTATCTCTCTGTCCCCTTATCTATCTCTGTCTCTCTCATGCCTGGATAATTCATCAACAACAAATAACTTTTACAAATCTCATTTTGATGAGTCTGTTGAAAGTGTGAACTGTGGTTTCTCTTGAAGTAAATATAAATACATATTTTTGAATCAAAGGAGGAATCATGGTGAAATGTCAGGCATTTAATCCCATCTCCTACAGTTTAAACAGTGGTGACCTGAGGCTATGTGACTACCTCTAGAATATTAAGAAGTTACATTCCAGAGCAGAATATGAGGATGGTGGGAAACAACAACCTAAGTCCAGGGAATCGAAGATAAATGGCATTACTAGCTTTTAGCCAACAGAGGCCAAAGTACTTTGCGAGGCATGATACTTGGTATATGGTATATGGTGTACAGAATATTGTAAAAAAAATTGTTATTTGAGGTTTTTATGACCCCATCTTTTGACTAGAATTTGGGGCTCAGGATCAGTGCCTCCACAAACGGCACAGTATTCCACCCACTGGTTGTAGCCATCGCCATGGTGCTGGCACCTCACATCATCACCATTCGCCTACATGGGCCTGCCAAAATTATAATGACCGGAAGCCCAGTGAGGGCAGTCATATGAGTGTCAGTCAGGGCCAATTGGCTTGAGGCTGTGTGTGGTCAGCCTGGAGTCAGCTGGGAAGAAGAAGGGAGGAGATTCGCCATTCTAGGTTGAAGCTGGAAGGTGACAAGACACAGCCATTTGTGTTCTCAGCTGATTCCTGGGTGGTACTGTTTAGTGAGGTTGTATCATTTCCCTTCCCCCATTTTATTTTCTTTCCCCTAATTCTACTGATTTTGCTTGTGTTCTTTTAACTTTGTTCTTGTTAATAAATCCTGTTCTGTTTTGAGGGAGGCTGTTGGTCTCCTTCCTTGCCCCAATATTGCGGCAAGCTGCATAGCTAACACTCCCCAATTAAAAATTAGTCCCTACAATATGGTATATGGTATATGGTATAGGATATTTGGTATTTGATAGGATTTGTTTTCTTCTGTCTTTTCCTTATCTGTGTAATATGGACTAGGAGAAAGAGCCTGGACCTAGAGGCAAGGCACTTAGAGTCACAGTTTATCTCTGATGTTTACAGGCTATCTAATCCAATAACCCCTTCAAGAACTCTCTGATCCTCAGTTCCTTCATCTGCAAAATGAGAGAGTGATAATTGTTCTACCTCCCTCACATGACTAGAAAAGAAGGTGAGGCTGTTATGTAGGGTGAAGAAGGAACAATCAGTGCACAACCCAAGGCCTTCATTGGTAGTGATACACCTCATGTGAGGACATGCCCAAGAGTCCCATAGGATGGGCTGGCATGGATGGGTTGCTATCTGCACCATTAGAGAGAGAACCCACACCTGTGAAATGACAGAGCCACCAAAGCATTGACATATCAAAAGAGATTAAACAGATTTTTAAAGGATGATCATAAATTTGTAATTAGGATTTCTTTAATCTCTGATTTGAGCTTCCTGGAAGTGATTTATTTCCCCCAAAGGATGTATTTTTATCAAACAGTGGTCAAATCTAGGATCTACACAATACCCTCAGCTTTCCCTGAGGACTCCATGACTGTTATTCTTTGGAAACATAAATCTATGTGAAAAAGGGTAGCTGCTATGGAAAATGAGTTTAGGCCAAAACTGACCACAGAGGCTTTTGTGCATTAGATCAGAACAAGGTTATTAGTCACAGAATGTTTGAGTCCAAAGAAACCTTACAGATTCAATTCAAATGATAATGAAATTCCTATGCAGGATTAAGAGGTCAAGAAATTTAATGGTAGTAATGGGGGGGGGGGAATGAGAAGGGTGTATAGCCATACCAGATCTCAAACTATACTACAAAGCAATAATCATTAAAACTGTCTAGTACTGGGGGCAGCTAAGTGGCGCAGTGGAAAGAGCACCAGCCCTGGAGTCAGGAGTACCTGAGTTCAAATTCGGCCTCAGATACTTAACACTTACTAGGTGTGTGACCCTGGGTGAGTCACTTAACCCCAATTGCCTCACTAAAAAATAAATAAATAAAAACTGTCTAGTACTGGTTTTAAAAGACCAGAAAAGCCATACAATAGAACAGTTTAGGTATAGAATTTAACAGAAGCAAAGATGTAACACAGTGTCTTATGAGCCCAAAGACCAAGCTACAAGAGGAAAACTTGACAAAATCTGCTGGGAAAACTGAAAATCAGCCTGGCAGAAATTAAGTTGATACCAGCACTTCACTCCATATACCAAGATAAGCTCCAAGTAAATGCATGACCTAAATATAAAAAGTTCCATCACCAATTAAAGCAGAGAAGAAATCCCCTTTTGGATCAGCAGGTAGGAAAGAATTCATGACTGAACGACTAAGAGGATCACAAAAGAAAAACGGACAGTTGTGATCATATAAAAATAAAGTGTTTGTCAAACAAACGTAAAAGAGTTAAAATTAGATGGGAAACAGGTAAATGGGGAGAGAAGGAAATTTTTGTAGCAAGTTTCTTTGATAAAAATCTCATATTAAAGATACACAAGGAACTGTTTCAAATTTATAAGCCTAAGAGCTATTCTCTAATAAACAAATGGTTAAAAGACATGAAGAGCCAGTTTTCAAAGGATAAAGTTATCAACAACTGTATGAAGAAAAACTTCGAAATCACTAATAATCAGAGAATTGCAAATTAAAGCATCTTGGAGCTTCTACCTCATAACTATCAGAAGGCAAGGATGGTAAAAGACAAGAATGACAAATGGAGGAGCTGTCCAAGTACAAATGGGACAACAGGTACACTGCTGCATGGTGGTTGATTATGATGTGGTCTAGTCATCCCAGAAAGCCCCTTGGAACTATACCCAAGAAATTACCAAACTTCAAATACACTTTGACCCAGCTCTATCATTCTTATGCCTATGCTCCCCCACCCCCACCATCCAAAAGAAATCAAAGAAAAAGGGAAGGTCCCATGTGTACAAAAATATTTACTTAGCTCTTTTCATAGTAGCCAAAACTACAAATTAAGGGAGTCTCCTCCTATTGGGGAATGGCTAAGCAAATTATGGTGTATGGCTTTAATAGAATATTATTATACTGTAAGAAATGGTGAAATGGACAATTTCAAAAGAAACTGGCAGAAACTTCAATGAACTAAGGGGCAGAATTCAGAGAACAATCTGTATGATGATAATATCATAGAAACAGAGCTTTGAAAGACTTAAGAACTTGAATCAGTGCAATAACCCTTCAGTTCAAAAGAATGAAGAAAACAATATGACATCTTCCAACAGAGAAGTGACGAACAATAAGTGAACAAAGAGACCTCTAGTTTTGGACATGGCCACTGTTTTCCAAGTGACACAACCATATCTTAAAGGCTTTATTTTTGGTAGCTTTCCTTTTGGCTCCATGGCAGGGCTAGTGGAGGTTGGAGCGGCCCATGCCATCCTTCTACTTCTCTGTCACTTTTGTCCATGTCCTCCAGGAAATCCTCCACAGGGGCAGGCAAATGTGCTGCCTCTAGGTCTCTTGCCATTGCATAGATGGCAGAGATAATGTGGGCTGGCCATTGGTTAACCCCCCCATTCATTTTGTCACTTGTCCATCTTCCTTCCCAATCATCCATCTTGTGAGCCTGCATCTCTTAGGCATCTTCACCACTCACACCCACCATATACTTCTCCAATGATCTTTGGTTGATCTGCAGATTTATTTATTTAGATAATTCAATGGCATTCCTGACTATACTGAGACAAGTTAGATGGACACCACATAGAGCCAGCCCACTGGCATACATAAGACATAGGGTCATTGTGCATGGGCAGTGAGACAGGAACAGAATTGAATGGGAGGAGAGCATTGTGCTGGATAAGTTTGGGGAGATCATGAAGTGCTTTTAATGACCTTGAACTTCTCCCTCAAATGCCAACCCCTATTTTTAACATGATACCCTCCCAAGGATGCCGTGACAGAAGAGAATGGGAGCAATCACAGATTAGCAGGCTCTTGTGAGGTGTCCAGAGAATGGGCACTGAAAATTTTGCAGGAGTCAGGAGTTCACACTCAGTTCCCCTGGACACCACAGTAGATTTCTATATGAAAGAATTCCACTTTCTTGGGGAGAGAAGACAGTTGAAAACAACAGTCCTTGGTGATTGTGGTTCTATTTTGTCATTTGCTGCTGAGAATGGTTGTGGGAAATCATATCATAATAACAACATCCCAACGTGATGCCCAAGGAAGCCATCCCAACGTGATGCCCAAGGAAGCCATCCCAACGTGATGAAGTGCTGGAGCTACTGTGAATTTGATGAGGAAAAGGTTTGGGGCTGGGACCTGGGAAAGTTCATGCCACCATAGTCTACTCTGCTGAGACCACATCTGCATTTCTGGGTTTAGTTCTGGGCACCACATTTTAGGAAGGATGTTGCTGCCAGGGCCTTCCTCCCCCTGAATCTCCTTGTATCTTTTTGCCTCTCTATCATCTTGCATATATGTGCTTATTAAGAACCCAATGGTATCCTTCATCTAAAGTGAAAGCTTCCCGAGGGAAGGGACTACTTTCCTTTGTCTTTATCTTCTTAGAGGTGAACTCTGGGGACATAGCAGATCCTGAACTGCTTCCTGATGGATCTGAAGGAAGGTAACCATAACATTGCAGGTCCCTGAAATTATTCTGTATCTGGGCCAGCTGAAAGACCTGAGGATATCTAGGGTCCTGACGAGAAGACTCAGAGAGTGGGAGAGAGGATCAGAGGATCATCAACTTAGAGCTGAACTGTTTGAAGGGATGCTTGGTAAAGGAAGGGTTAGACTTGCACAGTTTGGCCCCAGTGGCCAGGACCAGTAACAACAGGTGGGGGAAATGGGAAGAAACTGCCTCCGAAAGTCATGGGGTTAGGGGGGTGCTGCCAAAAAGGGCCCTAGGGTGTACCAAGTTCAGCCTTCTCCTTTTACAGATAAGGAAATTGAGGCATATCGAGTTAGGTGACTTCCCCAGGGTCACACAGCCAATAAACATCTGAGACAGGATTTGAATCTAATTCTTCCCGACTCCCAGTCCAGTGGCCACTATGCCTCACTGTGGTCACATGATCATTTGTGGAGATGGCTCGTTCAGATCCAGGTTGGGATTTATATCCTCAAGGTCTCTTCTGGCTCCAAAAGCCTGAGATCCTCTGAAGACAAAAGCCCTTTACTCACTCTAGTTATGCAGCAGAATAATCCTACTTAATACTTAAGCACATGTAGACTAAAAAAACATGACTAGGCTTCATCAAGTATGATCTGGGGCGCTCCCTAAACCCACATAAGACTTAGATGCCATCACTGGATGAACTTTAAGACAAGTTTCATCAGAAAAGATCTGGAAATGATTTCCCTGCCCCTATTACTATGATTATAAGGAAAGATTAGTTTCCTTGAGAACAAATGTTGTTTTATTTTGTTATCTGTATCCCCAGCTTAGCGCCCTGCCTGACAAATAGTAGACATTTAATAAATACTTGTTGATTGATTTCTTGGTCCTATGTATCTCCAGTAGGATAAAAAAAGTCCCTGTGAATTCCTGTGAGTTCCTTTTAATATTTGTATCTTCAGTGCCTGATATAAAGTAGGTACTTAATAAATACTTGTTAATTAAGATTGTTTTTTTTTTACTGTCCTCATCAAATAAACAAGTTCACAGTTGGAAGAGTCTTTAGCAATTATCTACTTTAGACCTTTCTCTTTTTTCTATGTTTCCTTTCTTGGTAAGCTCATGAATTCTTTTGACTACAGGTTACTACTAGGTAATAAGTTTGAGACAACAAATGCTGCACAAGATGGATACTACAGGTATATATTAACCCTTTAGATTGTGGGCTCCTTGATGGCAGGAATTGTCTTTTGCCTCTTTTTGTATCCCCAGTACTTAGCATAGTGCTTGACACATGGTAGGTGATTAATAAATGTTTGTTGACTATTGTCCCTATTTTTTCAGAGGAGGAAACTGAGACTCAAGTCTTCTTGACTCCAAGTCCAGTTCTCTATTTGCCTGTACCCCTATCTGTCTTCGAAATGCCTTAATACATGTTTGACAGTTTTCATTGAATTGAACTCATTCATTCATTCAAGGAAGACTTATGGGTACCTGCTCTGTGCAAGGAATCATAAATTTAGAGCTGGGACCATATCCTTTACCTAATCCGATTTCTTTGTTTCATGTGGTGATACAATTGTAAATAACCAAGGCAGGATTTGAACTCAGATCCTTTGACAGGTCACTGTGGTATATAGTCTGGGGCAGCTTGAAGAATAATAACCCCAAAACATACATCCCAGCCACTTGACTGAACTGTGTCCAGGATAAAAGTGCTATGTCCTTCAAATTTCCACAGTGGCTGCTCAGGGCTTCTAACCCCGTCCTCATTTTTCCTATACATGATTAATATTTTTGATAAAGAGCCTGTTCATAATTTCCCAGTGGAAGCTCATAATACCAAACCATAAAGAAACATGATAGGAAAAAATTAATTGGAAAAAAACTAATTGGAATAGTTTTCAACATTAGTTAGATCTCCATCAGTTATGACACCTTATTGGAGTGGGGTACAGGGTTCACTGATGCTGGTGCATGGGTGTACATCATTGCTCTAGGAAGAATGACAGTGATAAGCTGATGAATTCTCAGAGGAAGCAAGAAAATTCACTGGTTCTGATAGGATGGTTCTATGCCAGAGGAAGAAATTAATTAAATGTCTCCTAATCAGAAAGGAAGGTAGAAGAATCATACTTGGAGAACCACAGATTACAGATAGACAGCCCTGGGATGTCCTAGTGCCAGTGGTATGCTAAAAGTTTCATTTTTGTCTTTGCATACCCAGTGCCTGGGCAGCTATGTGGTGCAATGGATAGAGTACTAGCTGTATGACCCTGGACAAGTCACTTAACCTCATTTGCCTCAGTTTCTTCATCTATCAAATGAGCTGGAGATTGAAATAGTAAACCACTCCATTATCTTTGCCAAGGAAATCCCAAATGGAGTTGTGAATATTTGGGCACAACTGAAAAATGATTGACCAACATGCCTAGTGCCTAGAACAATACCTGGAACATAGGAGATGCTTAACAAATGCTTGTGGCTTAACCAAGGAAACCCTCCTATGGAGGATTAATGGAAAGATATAGATAGGAATGGCTTGGGATAAGAAGGCAAAGATGAGTCAAGATGTACCCCAGTGAAAGACCTTCCCACATGGTGAGATCACAAACCCACAAAATCCACAAGTCCACTCACTCCTCTAACTGGAGTTCCCCCGAAATGTAGCCTGGTTGGCGAGGGTGCATCTGATTGACGAGGAAACACTGAATTTTTTGTTACAATAGGGTTGAACCAGTGTCCTGTTAATTCCTTTAGATAAATGTCCTTCTGAGGACAGGAAAGGCATTAAATTAGAGGCCAGGTCTTCAGGCTCTTTGTTCATTGCTCTTTTGACTATACCCTACACCCCATGCTAACCCCACTGTCATCCCTTATGGGGAAAGGTTCTTGAGAATTCAAAGCCGCAAACTGAGCCTGAATGATCAGGTTCTCAGAAAGGTCTATCAGTAGTGCCTTCATTTATTTACAATAGGAAGAATGACACTTTTGTAACCTGGACATCTGCCATTGTCTGTTATATATTGTTTCCATGATGCATGGGTGACTTGACAAGTGAGGAGTAATTTCCAAACTACCCTATAGAAGGGCATGTGAGGCTCTGGACATCAGAAACCTTAGTTAATGACAATAAGCTCCTTTGAGCAAACCCAAACCACAAATAACTCCCACTTCTAAGGGACTTCAAGGATAAAAATGCACCTTCCTCAAAATGAGTCCATGAGGTAAACAGTAAAGGTATTATTCTCCCTAGGTATCAGGACATGATATATACAGAGACAGAAAGGAGCTTTGAGATCATCAATGACCACCCCCTTCATTTGACAGAAGAAACAGAGAGGCCTCAAAGATTGACTTCCATAAGATGAGTCCATCAATGCAAGCCTATGATATCTTTGTGACTTTTTTTTTTACTATGCTTGTCATATTCTGAAATTAACATATGGAAGTCCCCTACTTGAATTATGTTGGTCCATTTCTTCTTTTATTGTTTTCTATTTTTCCTTTAAAGACTGGATTGTGGGACTATTAGTTGCCTACAAATGGAAAATTATTAAATGGTTTTTAGGTGATGCTTTTTAAAACAATCTTTTATCTTTCCATTCCTAATGGTGAGCATTAGTTTTTGCTATAGAGTCGATGCCCTTATACATAGACTTGGAAAGATGTTAGATGTCCAGGTGGTAATGTCTATAAATTTACCAAGCACCAGCTTCTGTATTAAGTCTACATTCCTACTCATGCACAGCACAATCTCTCATAATGCTAGGTAGACTCTACCTGTTCAGTGGTAGAACCAATGCAGTAAATAGTTTCCATCTTTTTTACTGGCTACCACTAATGAAGCATGACACTGAAGTCTGGGGTGAAGTGGCTTAGCATGATGCTCAGGATCACCAAGAATGCAAGTCTGAGACATGATTACTGCCCTCCAGGGTCTCAAGATGCCATTGGGGAAAACAAAGGATTCTAAGATCTTGGATTTAGAAATGGAAAGGACCTTGAAGGTTATCTAGTTAAGGCTTCTCATTTTATAGATGAAAAACTGAGGGTCATAGAAGTTCTATGACTTGCCCAGGGTCATACAGGAAAAGCTGAGGTTTGAACCCTGATCCTTGGACTCTCAGTCCAGTGTTCTCTTCCTCACACCATGCCATCTTCTGATGTCAAGAATGATAAAATCAGGAACTTGCTCATTCTTTTCTGCTCCAACACTGCTATGAACCAGCAAAGAATCTTGAGAACATCAAGAAAGAGCTGAAACAATAGAACTACACAGGACCTTAGGGATTTTTCAGTTCATACTCTCAGATGAATTACATGAGCATTTATTAAGCACCCACTGTGTGCCAGGTACTACATGCAGGCACAGGGGAGAGAAAAACAGAGCCTGGCCTCAAAGACCTTATATTCTTCTGGAGCTAGGGAGGAAACAGAGGTCCCAGGAAGGGAAGGGGCCTGCCCAAGGTCCCACGTGTGGTAAAGGGCAGAAGGTCAAGCCCAGGCTCTGAATCCCATGTTGTGCCTATTACACCATCCAGACTCTCCCATCTCTTTGGGAATAAACCCAGAAGCCTCTGAAGGTTTTCTGGAAACAGCCCAACTCCAGTTTCTTACCTCAGTCCTTTGCTCACTGGGTTTTTTAGCTGGTTCAAGTCCAAGGAACCAATAGAAACAATTTGAGGTCACGTCCTTTCTCTGTGCCTCAGTTTTCCCATCTGTATAATGGGGGAGGGGTGGATCAGGTGGCCCCCGAGGTCCCTTCTAGATGTAAGATGATTATTCTCTGACACTAGGACAGGAAACAGTGGAGGTTTCAATGGTGATCCTTCCCTCCTACCCCCAGAGGAGCAGAGCCCCTACCCCATCTTCATGGTCAAGGATGACTGCATCATTGACACTGGGGAAAGCCTCTAAAAATGTATTTAGTTCTTAATCTCTAGGAGTCATTGGTTTGAGGCCAGTATCCCCAGTGAAACGCAGAAATTCAAAAATCCACTGGGTGAATCAACTAGTATTTGTGTGCAAAGAAGAGAAAGAGTCCAGTAACACACTGGGAAGTATTTGTCTTCCTCTTTACCATGTCCGAGGAGCTACAGAAAGATCCCCATTAGGCTCTTGTACTGCCTGGATGCAGCTTTAATAATAACTGACATTTTAAAAAATTAATAACTGACATGTAGATAGAACTTTACAGACATGACCTCACAACAGCCCTGGGAGCTTCCTGGTTTACAGATTAAGAAATTGAAGGGCAGTGACTTGCCCAAGGTCACACAGCATATAAAGGAGAGAGGCCATATTTGAATTCAGGTCTTCCCTCTATCCTATGAGGGCCAGATTTGATATATGGAGAATTAATTGAGTGGCTCACCGTAATATTGGGGTCACAGAAATAATGAGGGAACTCTAGGTCCGAAGCTCCTTCCCCTCTGAACTGCCTTTTTAGAAATTTTTCCCAGGCCAATAAGAAAGAAGCCTAACAGCCTCCTTTCCACAAAGGAATCAGGTTTTATTAATGGGAATAAAATAAACAGCAAAGGTGAAATTAATAAAAATCAAAGATAAGGGAATAGGGAAAAAGAAATACAGATAATCCTCCTAACTCTAACCTAAGTCTATATAATCCCCAAACTCGCTTCAAGTTCAGCTAATTCAAAAGAGCAGGGCTCATATGTTAACTCACCACAGGCCGGCAGGACTCGTCTGCTCCTGCTGCTGCTGCTCACACCACCAGGAGGAAAGTGACTCCAGAAGAGACTGAGCTCCCCTCAGTGAGTGTTTACTCTTCCTCCCCCAAAAGGGGCAGTCCTTCAAAACTGCCTGTGGAGAGTGGTTTCTCCTGCTGACATCAGCAGCATACGTCACTTCAGGGCAAGCCAGGTGTGACTCATCCAATCAGACAGCCAAATTCCAATTATCTTACCACAATCCACTACACTTTACTGCATTTCTTACCCTGAGAGCTGGCATCCCCCAGCCCTAGGACCAGATTGAGCTTATATTGGGAAATAAATATGGTTACTTTAACTAAGGTGTCAAGTCCTGGGGAGCACTACCTCCTTCCCCAAGCAATGGATAGAAAACAGAAAGAAGCCACTTGAGGCTGATGTCAGAGGGAAAACTTTCTAATTAAAAAACCCCCACTATCACCTATCCCAGAGTGAGATAGACTGCCTCAGGTGGTGGGGAGCTGCCTGACCTTGAGGGTCTTCAAGCAATCACTAGATGATACTGTTACGGGATGTCACAGGGTGGGGGGATGTCTTTCATGTATGGAGAAGCTTAAAACATAGTGAATGGATATTGAGGGGACTATTCAGAAAGCACAAATTTTTATGGAAAATGTAGTTATTCCACTAAAGATATACTCCTTTGCATTGTTTCTCATACCTAAAACAAAATAAGTCTAGTATTTTAAAATGTCCTTAAAATGTTTCAGGGAGGGGGGCAGCTAGGTGGCACAGTGAATAAAGCACTGACCCTAGATTCAGGAGGAATGGAGTTCAAATCCAGCCTCATACACTTGACACTTACTAGCTGTGTGACCCTGGGCAAGTCACTCAACCCTCATTGGCTTGCGAAAAAAGAAAATGTTTCAAAGAAGGCCTGTGATCCATCATAAATCTATGATCCTCTCACCCTGTGATGGTTATTATGCCTTTATTACAATCTTATGCATGAATTGGGGTTTCCTTTCCTTATCCACATGAAAAAGAAAATCAGGAAGCTTTTTTCTGGATTATTAAGTGTTCTGTTCACCCGGGTATCATTTCTCATCCCATTTAAAGATACATGTGGAGGTCAATGTCTCAGTGACTCAGAGGCAGTGGCTTTGAGGAAAGGATTGACTTCCTGATTCTCCATATTTTATATTCTGCTTATATTGGGAAAAATGGTTTACCTCCAAAGTATTGTGGGTATACTTATCATCCACCCATGAGACTTCTTTTTGCCTTCACCTTCCTCTTCAGACTGTCTCCAGGGCCCCATAAAACACTAAGGTCCTTAGGCTTCCATCCCCACTTGCTCCTAATGAATTCAGAATCTACAGCACCGGCCAAAAAACATTTCCCTTAAATTCCCAGAAAAAAAAGCAAATTCTTCCCTTGCTACTTAAAGTCTGACTCCAAATCCCAGGACTAAAGAAGAAATATCTTTATTTCCATATTCAGATATGGTAAAAATGAGTTTCTTTGGGATGGATAGACATAAGACAAGAACAAAAGATCATTGATTCTTAACTCTGGAGTATGCCTTAATGAATTGGATTCCCCTGCCCTCCCCTCCCCGCCAAGGTCTCCCAGAAAATAAATTGGACATTTGTAATTCTTTTAGTCCACAAAGCAACCATTTACTTTCTCATAATGCTTGTGGCAAAAAAGAGTTAAATATGCCTTATTTCTCCCCCTGTAAGAGGGACCATGGTGGGGAATATGCAGTTCATTACTCATGCTCTGCTGTTATGAATCAATGAAATTTTGCTCACATCTCACATCCATCCACACCAACATAATTATTTTCATAACATCTGAATTGGCAAGTGAAAATAAAGTTTGTTCTCTTTTTTCTGAGATCCAGGGGCTGATCTCCTCTAAGAGAACAAGCAAGGAGCCTCTTGTCCTATGGGAATTCAAAGGAACGGCTTTTGGCAAATGCTCTGGTTTCTAAGGCCAGAAGGAAGTTGGCGAGGAAATTGCACGGGGTCTGAGAGAGGATGATGGGAGAGACGAGGAATTCTGTGCCTTGGTGATCATTTTACTTATGATGTACTTTCAGGTAAATGACACCACCTGATACAGACAGGTAAGGAGATGTGTAGATTGCTCAGTCATTGTTTTGCATCCAGTTCACACTGTGAGCCACCGAAGGTAACAGTGTTTTGGCACCTATCTGGTACAAGGTTAAGCCCTGAAGTCAGTGTCCTAATGGATGCTCTCTCTCTCATCAATGCCATTCATTCAGAATTCATGAAGTTCCTACTATGCATGAAGGCATCATCCAGGTGGGTTATTCAAAAAGAGATGAGACATGCCTAACCCTGTGCCCATCCCTCAGCACTCTATGTCCATTTGAATGGCTTCCAACCAATGACTTGTAAAAAAAATGCCCAAAATAATCAGGGTAGGGGAGGGGGTCTGAGTTGACCACAAGCTCAGTATGATGTCAGCCAAAACAAACTGATAAGATCTCAAGCTACATTAGGAGAAGCACTGGAGCCCAGAATAAGGAAAATAAGAGTAATGTCATACTCTGTCCTGGTCAGATCAGAATGTTGTGTCCATTTGGGGGGGAGTCAAAGATTAAGACAGACATTAGAAATGGTAGCAGATTCAGAATCAGGTACCCAGGATGAGGAAGACAAGTATTTAGTGAACTGAAAATGGAGAAGACTCTGAGGAGCTGTGATAGATAGCTTCAATTATCTGAAGGGCTGATATATTGAAAGGGAGGTACCATGTGCAGTAGAAAGAACTCTGGAGAAAGAACCCGCAGCTCAAGGGTCTTGAGTTCAAATCTCATCTCTGCAACTTACTACCCACCTGACCTTGGAAGAGTCACTTATTGTCTTTGTGCCTCATTTCCCTAATCTATAAAATGAGGAGTTTGGACTAGCTGGTCTCCCTCCTCTCTCAATTCTAAGTCTGTGACCTTGCATGAAAATGCTTGGGAGCTACTGAGTCGCTTGTCATAGATCTCTAAGAAAAAGTTGGATGTCTGGGTTACAGTGAAGGAGATTTTTTGTTAAAATGAGTTCTGAAGACCCTCTGACTCTAAGACTGTGATTCTTTGACGTTATTTTCTGAATAGACAGTTGCATGTTTGGGGATGCCATCCACGAATGTTGCCCAGTTTGAATGACTTAACTTGACCTTTGGTGCGCAGGTTCCAAAGGTATTCTGGGGTAGTTTTCATCGTGCCTTTCTTTGAGCATGTAACAACTTGGCACCAAATCGAAAAGCAGGAATTCAGCATCACACCCTTTGAATACCAACTAGGAAAAAGCACATGGCTGCCAAAAGGGTGTTCAGATTTTTGACATTTTGTTCCTGAGAGAAGCCTTTCTCTAACAGATGCAAGACAAAAGGACCAAAGGCATCTTGCAATGATGGATCGGTCAGAGCCACAGGAATCAAATGGACACTCGGCTCTGTCCACAGTCACCAGTTCTCTCTGACACTTGAATCCTCTGTGGAATTCTCATTTTTAACACATTTCAACCTGAGAGCAGTCAAACCACAAAGAATTCTGTTCAATTCAACCTAGTGTTTGCCATGTGCCAAGATGTACTGAGCCCTTAGGTCCAAGGATGCAAAGATCAACATGCAACAGTACCTGCCCTCAGGTGGCTTGCATTCAATCAGTCATTCAACAAGCATTCATTAGGTACCCCCTGTATAAGCAGCAGAAGCATTGTCCTCCAGGAGCTTAGAATCTACTGTAAGGAAGTAACATGTACAAAACACACACACACACACACACACACACACATAATCACAAGGGGACACTAAGAGTTGGAGCACAAAGAGGTCATTTGCTTTGAGGAAATGACTCCACTCTAGATGCAAGCCTCAGGCAGGCCAAAGGAAGCTAAGCTAGCCATTGAGGAAAGACCAGCTGTGTTGAAGTAAGACTTGATAAATAATGACATGATGTAGATCCTGGAGAAGGAGCCAAGTAATGGTTTGGGAAACTAGCAGATGATGGTCATTCAGATGTGTAAGTAGATAGGAATCCAGCACAGATGAAGAGAATAAACATTAACAGTAATTAGGCACATTCAGTAGAGTACTTTAGCCTGAAAGAAAAGTGGTGTGACTATTACTATCTCCATTTCACAGCTGAAGAAACTGAGGCCTCAGGAGTTTGATAACTTAGTTGCTTTCACAAAGTTGGCATGTATCACAGCCAGGATTGTGATCAGGTTCCATGCCCAGTATCCTTCATAGAACATCCTGCTGAGAAAATTAAAATAAGACTTGGGGGGGGCATCCCTGTCATTGGAGCCATTACAGGGAATTTCAAATGTCTAGAGGCTAGAACCAAGAAGTAAATGAGACTGAACTTAAAGAAAAACTTCTGGGGGCAGCTAGGTGGCGAAGTGGATAAAGCACCAGCCCTGTATTCAGGAGGACCCGAGTTCAAATTTGACCTCAGACACTTGACACTTACTAGCTGTGTGACCATGGACAAGTCACTTAATCCTCATTACCCCCCCCCAAAAAAGAAAGAAAAAAAAAGAAAAACTTCCTAACAATGAGCAGCATACCCAAATGGAATGGGTTACCTTGAGATGTAATGAGCTCCCTGTTGCTGAAAGTCTTCAAGCAGAGGCTAGATGTCATTTTCTTGGGCACCAGGTATGTTACAATAGAATGTAAGCTACTTGAAGGCAGGAGCGGCTTCATTTTTCTCTTTGTCCTCCCAGAACTCAGCCTGGGTAGAAGGCACTTGATAAATGCTGGAGCCTGATTAATGTTGTGGAGGGGATGCTTGTTCAGAGGGTCTGAGATTTGGGGATCTAGTTCCATCTTTGAGAAATTCCAGTGCAGCCGAGGCCTAAGCCAGGGTGGGGTGGGAGCCCAGGCTGTCTCAGTCAGCTCATGAGGGTGGCCATCCTAATCCATGAACAGCTGCCCACATTCCCAGCCTCTTCCTTGGTCAGGTGAGCTTGAGTGAGCCCAGGAACAACTGGGCAATCCCCTACAGAAGGAGGGGTCCCTATTTTATCCTTTACTGAGGTTCAAATCTCCAAATTTCTGCTGTGAACTAGGGAAACAGGGAGAAAAATACATTTTTGTTCTTGTTCAGTCATTTTCAGTTGTGTCTGATTCATTGTGACCCCATTTGGGATTTTCTTGGCCAAGATACTGAAGTGATTTGCCATTCCCTTCTCCAGTTCATTTTACAGGTGAGGAAACTGAGGCAAACAGGGTGAAGTGACTTGCCTAGGGTCACACAGTGAGTAAGTGCCTGAGGCCAGATTTGACCTCACAAAGATGAGTCTTCCTGACTCCGGGCCTGGTGTTCTATCCATTGTACCACCCAGCTGCCCCCAAAATACATAAGCTTCCACATAAGACAAGTTAGATGAGGGACATGCCTTAAGGTCCCCCGGAAGATTTATCCATAGCAGGGTCTAAGCAGAGGGGCTGCTCTCAGAGGGTAGAGGGTTGAACTCAATGCTCTCATGTCCATCCCGACCATGATTCTGCTGGTGCTCAAGACACAGGAGAGCCACTAAAAATGAATTTCCAAATTATGTCAGTCATGTGCCTTCTCTCTGGTAAACAAAACTCAATGTATGGAAACATCGCTTGGGGACTGAATGTGAACAATGACCTCATAACACCTGGGCTCCTTCCCTCAGATTGAGGATCATTTTAAGGACTGAATGAGATAATAATAGGTGTGAGGTCTAGAAAAGATGCAGTTTTAAATCAAGATAAGCACAGTTTGCTGTGAGTATCCTTGAGCTCACTCGGAAAGACCTGGATTCAAGTCCCATCCCTGAGTCTATAGAATGCGGACAATGCTCCCTACGTCATGGGATGATAAAAGGCTCCAATGAAATCACATTTCTAATGCCTCTTAACCTGAAAGTAGAAGTGAGTGTTAGTTCTTATCATCATTAATCGGCCTGGGGGCAAAGAGGGAGCTCCTGAGCTTCTGTATCTGTTGCTTCTACCGCACCAAATCTAGTGGGGTTCTAAGATCCTTTGACCTTCTTCACTGGGTGTGTGCAGTCTGTATCCCCAAAGTGACTGTGCAGTTGTGCTCTAGCACTGGTTATTCCATAGAGATTCTCAAACTATAAACCAAGAGGGAATTCTTCTCCAAATAAAGAATGTGCCCATTTAGCTTACACAACTATTTTTGCCTTGATAAACCAAATCCCCCTGCTCACCACATGGCCAAGTCTGGCTGGATTTGTAGGTAGGTACAGAAATGGCCCCAAATCCCCTGCAAGATTTAGGGATGTAGTCAGTGGAAGCAGGGGGCTTCCTGGGTTTGCAGTAAAGCTAGCAGAGGGCAGCTGAACTGCTATTAGTCCCAGAATTTGGAGAGGGAGGCAAGTATCCAAGTGTACACTGCTGAGCTAGCGCAAATCCACTTCTTTTTTTCTTTTTCTTTTTTTTGGCAGAGCAATGGGGGTTAAGTGACTTGCCCAGGGTCACACAGCTAGTAAGTGTCAAGGGTCTGAGGCCAGATTTGAACTCAGGTCCTCCTGAATCCAGGGCCAGTGCTTTATCCACTTCGCCACCTAGCTGCCCCCCAAATCCACTTCTGCTGTTTGCTAGTTATGTGACCAGAGGTAAATGGTGTCACCTCTCTGAACCTTGGTTTGCTTATCCATAAAATGTGGACAATAATACTCATAGTACTTCCCTCGTAGGGTGATTGTGAGGGTCAAATGTACCTACAATGATTTGAAATCTTAAACATGCTATATAACTATTATTATTATTTATCATTGTTATTGTTATGACCATTACAATTATCACTTCACCTTGCTGTGGTTTGCCAGAGTTTCTACCATTTTTTTGGCATAATCTGCATTGATCTATAAGCCCAGGATCCTTAATAATGACCTTTCCTGACCTTCAGTTTCTGTCATAAACCTTTGTGTTTCTGCACAAGTTGGCCTGCCTCAACCACCTGTCTGATGACAGTGATAACAATGAGGAAAGCCCCAAAGACTCTCTGGGGGCCAGCCATCATTTCAACCCCTGGGACAACAAAAACCTGAATAGCAGTGGAAGCACCGTCAATAAGGAGATGTCTGGGGTCCATGGAGACAGGACCCAATGATAATCCTCCATGAAAATGGAATCATTGCTAATTTAGCATAACCCTGACCCCACAGCTCCCTGAGCTAGTTGAAGAACTTTCGCAAATGAATCCAATTTATACCCTCTCTTGCAAAGGGGAAGCTGATTGGCTTTGGTATTGACAAATGACTGGGAATTACTTGAATCAAAATTACTTGAATGGGTTGCATTGAAAGTTGTGGCTTCTAGGACAAAGGAAGTGAGAGTCTCACTAATTCCTGGTGGGATCAAGGTAGGAGTGTGCTGTCCAGCCTTGGACACCACATTTTGAGGACATTGACAAGTATAGATATTAGGATCATAGATTAGAATCTAGAAATTTAGAGGTTATCGATCCATGCCTTCTTTTTTAAATTTAATTTTTTCTCCACTTTTTATTAACATTTGTGGGATTTCTTACATTTTGAGTTCCAGATTCTATCCCTCTCTCCCTTCTCTCTCCCCCACCCCAAGACAGTCAGCAATCAGATATAGATTATACGTATTTAATAATGTTAAACTTTCCATATTAGTCATTTTATATCAGAAGACTCAAACAAAAGAAAAAGAATAAAACAAGAAAGTGAAAAACAGCGTGCTTTAGTCTGTATTCAAACAATACCAGCTCTTTCTCTGGAGGTGGATAGTATGCTTCATCATTAGTCCTATGGGATTGTCTTGTATTATTTTATTGCTGAGAATAGCTAAGTCACTCACAGTTCTTCATCAAACAATATTGTTGTTACTATGTATGACATTCTCCTGGTTCTGTTTGCTTCACTTTGCATCAGTTCCTGTAAGTCTTTCCAGTTTTCTGAAATCATCCTGCTACCATTTCTTTTTTAAATAGTACTTTATTTTTTCCAGTGACATGTAAGATAGTTTTCAACATTCATTTTTGTAAGATTTTGAGTTTGAGCAAGAAATCTGATATAGGTTATACTTTTCAATCATGTTGAAGATATTTCCACATTAATCACGTTGTGAGAGAAGTATCAGAACAAAAGGAAAAAAAACAGAAGAAAGAAGGAACAAAAAAACCCCAAAACAAAAGTAAAAGTAGTCTGCTTCAATCTGCATTCAGACTCCATAGTTCTTTTCCTGTATGTGGAGAGCATTTTCCATTTTGAATTTTTTGGAATTGTCTTGGATCATTGTATTGCTGAGAAAGGCTAAGTTGATCATTGCACAACGTTGCTGTTACTGTGCACAATGTTCTCCTGGTTCTGCTCACTTCACTCAGCATCAGTGCACTTCAGTCTTTCCAGGTTTTTCTGAAATCTGCCTGCTCATCATTTCTTACAACACAATAGTATTCCATCACATTCATATAGCACAACTTGTTCAGCCATTCCCCCATTGATGGGCATCCCCTTAACCACAAAAAGAGCTGCTAGAAATATTTTTGTACTAAGGTACAGAGAAAAGAAGGGATTTATAAGATCATAGGATCATAGATACAGAATTGGAAGAAAATTCCCGTGGAAGTGTCACGGTCCCAAGACACATCCTTATTGGTGGGGCTTTCACTACTATTGAGTCTTCTGATGCCCCAGGGTTTGAATTGTTGGTAGGCTCCCAGAGAAACCGGTGCTCTAGTAACCATCATCACTGTCATAAAATCTAGTCTAACCCTTCACTATTCAGTAGAAAAAACTGGGGTCCTCAGAGGAAGGTAAATGACTTGCCCAAGGCCCAAAATCACTTGCACAAGGTCAAACTCAGATCCTCATCCTCTAAGTCCCATAATAAATGCACCTGTGGATTGTCTTTGTAAGCTGCTGGAGCTAGAAAGCATCCATCACATTATGTCCAGCCTGATGCTCCTCTTCTCTGAAGTTATCCAGGCTGGTCTTAGAGAAAGAGTCTCTCCTTGGGCCATTGTCAGGACATGCTAGAGTTGACACCGCTGCCGCTGCAGCCTGGAAGAGCCCAGGGTCACTGCCACACTGTTATGGGACACCCAGGGGTGAGCCATAAATTGGGGATATTGGATACTATTGCATTGTCATTCATGCCTTCATTAGTCACTATTTGGGAAGCACCGCCTTCACATGAAGCATAGTGCTTGGTACTAGGAGAAATACAAAAGTCATTAAGCCTCCCGTCCTGCCCCTGGGGGCCTATAGTCTTCTCATACCATTGCCACAATCCATTTCGTTAGCTTCTATTTACTTTGCATATGCTTGTATGGGGAAACTGAGGCCCAGAGAGATAACATTACTTACTGAAGGATATGTTGCCTCCAAAATAGGATGGAAGCTTCCTAAGATCAGGAACCTTTTCATTTTTGTTTCTGTCTCCTCAGCACAAAGCAGTGTCTGGCACTTAGTAGACAGTTCATAAATGCTTGTTAATTGATTGATTGATTGACTATTTGGCCCAGCTGCTGTCTCCTCAGCAAGGCAGTAGCTATAGGCAGTGGGGTTCCAGTAGTGAGGGATCAGAGGTAAACATTCGATAGGGTGGATGGATGGATGGAGGGATGGAGGGAGGAAGGAAGGAAGGAAGGAAGGAAGGAAGGAAGGAAGGAAGGAAGGAAGGAAGGAAGGAAGGAAGGAGGGAGGGAGGGAGGGAGGAAGGAAGGGAGGAAGGAAGGAAGGAAGGAAGGAAGGAAGGAAGGAAGGAAAGAAGGAGGGGAGGAAGGAAGGAGGGAGGGGAGGAAGGAAGGAGGGAAGGAAAGAGGGAGGGGAGGAAGGAAGGAGGGAGGGGAGGAAGGAAGGAGGGAGGGGAGGAAGGAAGGAGGGAGGGGAGGAAGGAAGGAGGGAGGGAAGGAAGGAGGGAGGGAAGGAAGGAAGGAAGGAGGGAGGGGAGGAAGGAAGGAGAGAGGGAGGGAAGGAGGGAAGGGAGGAAGGAAGGAATTGCCAACGATCCTTCGGAGCAGAAGAAGGTGAACTTTAGCCCATCTATCGCCACTCCTTTCACCTTCTCAGCCAGGCTTGAGTTTTGTCCTTGTGGGGCTTATGATTTTGCAATATCATTGCCATCATGAGACTCTGACAAGAAAGAAAGAGTTTGTCTGTTGCCCCTCACTCTGTGTATCCTCCACCTGAAAGGGAACTCAGAGATGACACAGTCCACCCCCTTTGTTTTTCAGATAAGGACACTGAGGCAGGAAGCAGTGCTCAAGGCCACATGATTCATTAATGACAGGACTAGGGTTGGACCCCACCACTCTCTGTGGATATTAACTCCCTGCATTATCCTGCAATTAGTCTACAATCTCTTATTATGAAGAGACAATGTGGTGTCATGTGTAGAACTCTAGAGTTGGAGCATGGGAGCTCTGGGTGCAGATTCAAGTGCTGACACTTGGCAGTCTTGAGCAAGTTGGTTAACATCCATGAGCCTCAATATCCCCATTTTACAGAAATAATGGCATTCAGACTTATCCCTGCAAGGTCGTTCTAAGATTCAGGGAGAGAATGTATAAGCAAAGAGGTTTGCAGGTCAAAGAATTATGCAAATGTCGGCGATGATTCCATTCCAAAATTCCTGTTCCAAGCAAACACTTGCTCTCCAAAGCTACATTTTCTTCCCAGGTAATAATTCAGCTCTTACATAGCTCAGCTGGAATCTGGCCCCAAAGGAAGGTCAGGGCTTTGGAAGGCCTTCTGCTGAGCACATTCTCTCTCATTTTCTAATCCAGCAGAATTCCAATGTCGGTCCAGGTTCTTTCCAACTTAAATGCATCCACATGGTGATTTTAGCTAACTTATGTTCCAAAAACCTCCCTAGCCTTCTCCTTTCAGTGAGAGCCACACTTTGGCATGGCTCTCTAGAAATGACTGCCAGGACAAATAATCAAGCTCGCTTACTAAATTTAGAACAATTCAGGCTCTGAAACTGGCCAGAGAATCCCTTGCCACCAGGAACATCAAAGGAATCGGCCAGCGATCAGGGAGTGGGCTAGGAGTGAGAGCGGGCACCAGAGGCCTGCAGGCCCCTCTCCACCTGCACACAGGGGACAGTGAGGTGGTTGTATGGGATCCCGGCCACATACATCGCTGGGAGGTCCCGTTTCTCCCACCACCAGCTGGTTGTACTCACTCCAACGACCCCACTCCCACTGAATGAAGAGTTGAGAGGTTATTTCCTGCCCTCCACCAGGCCCCTTGCAACAACATCCACACAAATTCCACGGATGCTTGTGTTCAATTTAATGTGAATTAAATGCAGATGAAGAGATCCAGCCCAAAGAGAAGGAAACGATTTGGTTTGACTTTGGGGGAGACCTGGCATGTGTGTGTGTGTGTGTGTGTGTGTGTGTGTGTGTGTGTGTGTGTGTGTGTGCTGGGATCCATAGGCAATGCAGAAATCTTTGGTCATTAGGAGCTTCTCCACCACAGAAGGGCTTATGCCACGGGGCATGGGGTGGGTGAGACATCAGCACACCAGGCACTAACAAAGTGACACCATGATTAGCTATAGGATCTAGGAAGAGTTAGTCTAAGGAAGGGAGACTGAGCAGGGGCCATGACTGCTGTCCTGATGGATTTGAAGAAATCTCCCAGGCACTGCAGTCTATCCCCAGGTTCCTTTTCTGCAGCCTGCAAACATGCCTTTGTGCCCCATCCGGAAAGAATCCTCACCTGTCCCCACAACTCCCAGCTTTCAGCCTCCATCTTTTCTCCCTTTCTCAGCCAAATTCCTAGAAAAGTCTGTCTACACTCACTGCCTTCACCTCTTCTCTGGAACTGTTTCATCACTCGGCTGAATCTGCTCTGGCCAAAGACACGCGTGTCATCATCTCTTAATTGCCAGACCCATTGGTCTTCTCTGCCCTCCTCCTTCTTGTTCTCTCTGAAGCATCTGACCACCGTCTCCTCCTGAACAATCAATCTCTCCTCTCTAGGGTTTTTAATGTCATTCTTGATTCTCCCGCCTCCTCCTAGCTGGCTGGCTGCTCCCTCTCATTTCCTTTACGGGATTTCATTCATTTCACAGTTTCAAAAGTTGGTGAACCCCAAGAATATCCTGAGCCAGCTTCTCTTTTCTCACTCAACTCTCCTGCTGTCCTTCTCTCTTTACATAAATTTAATTATCTTTGTGCAGATGATCCACTTATCTGAGGATCCAGCCCCAGACTCTCTCTTTAATCTCTAAATGTCTATTGGGCATTTCAAACCTCGTGTATCACAGACATCTGAAGTTTAACGTGTCCATAGCAGAACTCACCATCTTTCACCAAAAATCTCCTCCCTGTTGAACTTCCATATTTCTGCTGAGGGTTAATTCTCCCAGTAACACAGGCTCATGGCCTCCGTGCCATCCCTGACTTCTCTCTCCTTTATGCCACATCTCCATTCAGTTTCTTTTCCCTTCACACCTCTTGTATACTTCCCTTACCCGACGAATTTGTGTCCTCAGCATCTCTCAGTATTGTGGTCACAGCCTCCTGCTTGGTCTCGCTGCCTCTAGTCTCATCCTTCTCCAATCCATCTTCCTACCAGAAGACAGATTTTAACCAGAGTGAAGGTATATCTGATCTCTGCCCAAACACACACACACACTCCTTACTCAACAAACTGAATTGGCTCCCTAGTAACTGAGAGATAAGCTGTTTCCTCCACTTGGCATTTAATGCCACCCCAATCTGGCCCCGCCTACCTTTCCACACACCTGCATTGTCCCCTGCACAAACTCTACATTCAAACTCTACAGGTCTTTTCCTGTTCCTCACACATGATCTCCCATCTCTGCACCTTTGTGTTCACTGTACTCCATCACATAGAAAAATCGTCCTCCATCCCTGCTCCTCTTGGAATCTTTTAGTTTCTGACAGCCTTAGCTCAATTTGTGGCTTCATCGAGAGGTCTTTACTGGTGCCCTCCCCTTAGCATGGAGCTAAGCCCCAGGGATGCAAATTCAAGCCAGGAAGATGATCCTACCTTCAGTGAGCTTACATTCTACTAGGGGAAGGCATCCCATAAAGGAGGACTGAAATTCAGGAGGGAGAAGGAAAGTAGAGGGAGCTCAGGGTGGGAGGAAGAGAGAAAAAAGGCATCTGCCAAAAAGATGGACAAGTCCAGAGGTGAAGGGAGCAAGTCCAGCCCCTTTGCTATGTCAGTCCAGGTACCAGGGCCAATGAGGGAGAGTACACAAGAGCAGGGGATTTGGTGTCCAAGGACCTAGGTTTAAATCCTAACTCAAGCACTGGCCTGCGTGACCTTTGGCAAATGACTTCCCTGCTCTGGGTTTCAGTTTCTTACAGGTAGCTGGGTGGTGAGCAGTGAACCTGGAGTCAGGAAGACCTGAGTTGAAATCCAACCTCAGACATTACTAGCTGTGAGACCTTGGGCAAATCAATTAACTTGTTTGCCTCAGTTTCCTCAAATATAAAGTGGGATAATAATAGCAGCTGCCAGGGCAGCTAGGTGGTGCAGTCGACAAAGCACCAGTCCTGGATTCAGGAGGACCTGAGTTCAAATCCGGCTTTAGAAACTTGACACTTACTAGCTGTGTGACAAGTCACTTAACCCTCATTGCCCTGCAAAAACAAACAAAAAGAATCCTATCTGGTTGCTTTGTATTGAAAATATTTTTTTAATAGCACCTGCTGCCCTGTGTTGCTGTATCTAAGGAGATATTTGTAAGTACTTAGCCCAGTGCTTGTCACATAATAGGTGCTGCATAAATGTTAGCTATTTCTTCTTTTTTTCTCTTCTTCCTCTTCTTCCTCTTCTCTCCTCCTCCTCCTCCTCCTTCTTCTTCTCTTCCTCCTCTTACCACCACCACTACAACCACTATGGCCACTACCGCTACCACTACCATTACTACTAGACCTTAAATGTCCCCTTCAATGTTCAATCCCTGATCCCATCAAAGATGCAGACTGAACATAAACATAAGGAAAGACTTTCTAACAATCAGACTTGTCCCAAAGGAGAAGAGGCCAGTTGGGGGTGATGGTGCAGTCCCTCTCACTGGAGGTCTTTAAGCAGAGGGTGGATGACTATTTGCCCCACATGTTATAAAGAGGATCCAAATGTAGGTGGTACTAGATAGACCACAGGGTCCCTCTCAAGTCTGAGATTTTGTGATTCTGAGAAGTCCAACATAGACCGTGCCCCGGGGGGACAGAGGAACATTCTGCATTTGAAGATACCTAGATCTCCAGTAGAAGTGCCTCCCAACCCCACCCTGCCCGGGCTTCTATTATTTTTCTGGACCTTCATAAAGATGTTTAGTATCCCATTGACACCAATGGCACTGGAGCTCAATGTTTCAGGTACCACATTCTGTTCTCTACTAGGATATGCTCATTGTGATTCCAGTGTGTACAGAAAACGCTGTGTTTTACCAACTGAATTTATCATAGAAACCTGTAATTGGTCCATGTGAATCATCCTAACTCTAGGCTATCGATATGGGCTTGAAGCAAAGCATGTTCTCCATGGGAGGAACATGATAATCATACAAATTGTGTCTAATGGGAACTGTTAAAGACACCAAAGTGCTCACTGGGAGTCAGCCAGAGAAGTGAGTGGAAGGTGTCCCAGGCAGGTGAGAGCTTCATTCAAGCCACATCATCTCGGGAGTTCAGCAATTTGGGTCTTGGCTGCTCCCCCACTTAGCTGCACCCTTCCCTTTTTACTCCATTGGCTCTACATCCCCCAAAGCTCTCTCTCATTCTCCCTACCAAAGAATAAGGGCTATTCCAGGGCTTAGTCACAGACACGGCAAGTCTATTTTGGAACAAAGGCTTTCCAAGAAGTCAAGCAGGGAATGACTAGGATGGAAGTATCACATCAAACCTTTCTCTGCTGTTTTTAATAAAGATAAGATTGAAATACTGCAACACTTAAAACCCCTGAGCCCATAGACACAGCACTCCTTCAGCCACTGCAAATTAATTCTGCTTTTTCATTGGTCCAAATAGAGAGACCGACTAATCAATCAATCAGATGATACTTTTGTTGTTGTTGTTTAGTCATGTCCAATGCTTTGTGACCCCATCTGGGGCTTTCTTGGCAGAGACACTGGAATGGTTTGCCATTTCCTTCTCAAGCTCATTTTTACAGATGAAGAAACTGAGGCAAACAGGATTAAGTGACTTGTTGAGGGGCACACAATAGAAAGGGTCTGAGGCCAGATTTGAATTAATGAAGATGAGACTTACTGATTCCAAGCCCAGTGTTCTATCTACTGCATCATCAAGCTGCCCCAAACAATAATTAGTAGGTACCTAACAGTGCCAGACACAGTACTAAGTACCAAGGGTTTCCTCTTGTTATTCTACCACTTCTGGGCTACCCAAGCAGCACTAAGGCTGCTCTCTCTCATTCTGAAGATACAATCACCCCACCTTATTTTCTAGCCTCTAGTGCCTTTTGCATTACTCCTTATGTATACAGCATGGTTGGGGGTGGGGAAGCATTACCACCTGCTCACAACCGTGTGATTTTCCATTGCTCTTTCAATTATGTATAATTGCTATTCTCCTTCTATCATGGTGTTTCATGACCCAGGGAATATCACTGGGGAATGAAAGAAATGAGCAATTGTATCAGTAAGCAATGTGTGATCATTAAAGGCACTATGCAGCTTCCCAAGGATTATATAGTTCACTATCTTCCTGTTCAACTCTGGTGCCCAACTTACCATCAATGTACAGTGTATCGAGGTCTGGACTGGGGCCAAGAAGCCTGGGGTTCAAATATGGCCTCAGACATTTACTGTCTGGAAAAAACTCATCATCTATCAAATCTATAATCTTCTAATCTTTCTAAGATATAAACTATAGCTATATAGAGACAAATCTATAGAAATATAGAGACCTATTTATAAATATAGCTATTTAGATATGTGTATGCACGTATGTGTGCAGTGAATAGAAAGTCATTCTTAGAGCCATTCAAGTTCTGCCACTGACTGACCTTGGACAAGTCATTTAACCACCAGGTTCTCTTGGTGACTCTCTAAGACTATATGTTGTAGAGAAGATTGTTCCCCACATTGGTAGAGGGAGTTTTCTCACCAGGGATCACAGGTTTACTCCCAATCTGTGCAGAGGAGAGAAGGAGGAGGAGGAAGAGGAGGAGGAGGAGGAGGAGAAGTAGAAGGAGGAGGAGGAGGAGGAGGAGAAGAAGAAGAAGAAGAAGAAGAAGAAGAAGAAGAAGAAGAAGAAGAAGAAGAAGAAGAAGAAGAAGAAGAAGAAGAAGAAGAAGAAGAAGGAGGAGGAGGAGGAGGAGGAGGAGGAAGAGGTAATGATGATGATGATGGAGGAGGAGGAAGAGAAGGAGGGAGGAGAGAAAGAGAGACAGAGACAGAGAGAGACAGAGACTTCTTAGACTGCCTGTGCATCCAAAGATATAGTATAGTCTATTGGGGGAAAAATGAACCTTTCATCAACCCATCTACCATGTGTTTGCAGGATGGATGGTTAAATAAATCTCTTTCACACTGATGTGGATTCCTGGAGGGGGTGTTATAGTCTTCCAGTGATTGATAAAAATGAATACAATGGAATCTTTGAATAGGAGCACCAGAGAACCTTCTATATGGATTTCAGTTGTTTAGATTCTGCGAAGGAATGTTTCAAGAGGAGAAAAGGAAATCCCATTAGTGAGCATGTTCTATATTTCTCAGTTTAGTTGTGTGACCAAGAAACCCTATTATATTGTGGAAAAATATCTACAAAACTTTGTCTTTGCCCTTCTCATATTTTCATAAATGATCCCATCGATTCATTCAAAGATCATTCTTTAAAAGATTATGTAGAAAAGGGAAAAGTAGGCCTACAGCTCAGTCGTTGTCTCCTCAATCACCTTCTTGTTTTATGACAGAAGCATCATTCATAATCTTTGACATTCTTTAAAAATCTTTCCCTGTTTGAGATACAGTAACAATCAATCCTGGAATGCCCTTAAAAATAAAGCTGATCCCAGCATGAGTTTCTTCTGAATTTATATGGCCAGATCCAGCCATTTTAAATGACTTCATCTTTTTACGGGTCACTGTCAATTCCTCAAATCACATAGTAGGGGCTGATGGAGCAGAGTCCAAATGTGGCACTTTTTCTAACCAGCTACAAGCCACCAGGTCAGTCCCTCCAGCTGCCGTACCTCAGTTTTCTCATCTGTGGAATGAGAGAAATGGGTGCCTTCTGTCTCTAAATATATACCCCTAAACTTGTTTCCTATGTATTTTTGCTGCCATAAATGTCTCACTTTGCTATACATACATATTTACATATGCATATATTCTGAGGCTTGGTCTATACATATAGGTGTAGATGTATATGTGTATGTAAAAACGAGTGCTTAGCATATATACATATGCATGTGTTGTGTATGTAACAAAATGAGAAGCTACACAATAGCTAAGTAAGCAGCGTGGCTCAAGAATCTTTTGTCCAACACAGCATCTGAGATGAGTTTATCATTCCAACTCTGCTGATTCTGCAACACGTGTTTCCTGGCCCTTAGTAGGTGTCCAATAAATAATTATTGAACTGAATTGTGCCTTGTCAAAGGCATGTGATACCTTAGGATGTAAGGTTTCCCATCTTAAAATGAAAAGGAAAACCACATGGCATACTATGGAGAGACCACTGAAACTTGAACCAGGAAGCCTGGATTCCAGTGCTGGCTTGGCCCCTTCATAGCTATAGGGAAGTTACTTCATTGCTAGAAAATGAGTGTATTCAATCAATCCATCAAAGGTCACTCATTAAGTGTCTGGTGTGTGTTGGGCCCCATACTCAGTGCTGACAGTGGCTTAATTCACCTACAGCATCTGAGCCAGCTCTGGAATTGTGGGTGTGCTCATTATCCACCCTTTCAATGGGCAGATAACTGCACACCTCTATGCAAAAAAAAAAAAAAAAAGTGGGACAAGAATAATTCCCCTTCCCCCTTCAAGTGCCTTTTATGTTTTAAACACAAAGCACTATTTAAATATAAGCTTTTCATAGGCAATAACAGTCTTGGGAAAGGAATTCCATTAAGTCAATATGACTGATGTAACTGTAAATAGGCTGCTTTTTGTAGAAAGAGATGAACGAGGAACATTTTTTCGAGCAGAGGTAATGAACCATTCCCATTTTCTTCCCTCCCCCCCTCCCCAGTTTCTCTTGCATTTAAGCTCCCCTCTGACTCTCTCACTTCTTATCTGTCTAACCTTCCCTCTCACATTATGCATAAGCTCGGCTGCCGCCTACAAGCCTGCCCAAATTTCTCCCATAATTAAAAAAATAAATAAAACATAAAACCCTTTTTCACCTGACCTTGTCATCCCTTAAAAAAAAGTTATCTTCTATCTCTCTTCTCTTCACTGCCAGGCTCCTGAAAGAAGTGATTTACACTCATTGCCTCTACTTCCTAGTGTCACACTTATTTCTCTGCCTCATGCAATGTGGTTTATGACCTTAGCATTCAACTGAGACTGCTTTCTCCCTTGCAGTCAAGAATCTCCTCACTCCTGACCTAGTGGCCTTTCCTCAGTCCATCTCCTTCTTGACATCCCTGAAGTTTCTGATGCCACTGAACAGACCATACCACACTGTCCCTACCACACACACACAGACACATTCTCTGTCTCTGTCTCTGTCTCTCTCTGTCTCTGTGTCTCTTTCTCTGTCTCTGTCTCTCTGTCTCTCTCTCTGTCTCTCTCTCTGTCTCTCTCTCTGTCTCTCTCTCTCTCTCTCTCTCTCTCTCTGTCTCTCTCTCTCTCTCTCTCTCTCTTTCTCAGATACTCGCTCCTCTCTGGGTTTTTGTGACACTGCCTTCATCTGGTTCTCCTCTAAAGAAGCATCATCTATAGGTGTAGCCCAGGCTCCTCCCTGGGCTCTCTCAGTGAGCTTTTCATCTTCCAGAATCTCCAGGCTCCTCCCTGGGCAGAACACTCCCAGCTCTACAAGTCCAGCCTTTGGCAGCCCCTGAGCACAGTCCTGCATCACCAGCTGATTAGTTTGAATGACATTTGTTATCTATTCATCTATGTAGCCTCCAGCTAAATGTATGCTTCCTGAGGGCAGGGACGAGGAATTTTGGCCTTTGTGCTTCCCCCTCTCAGCTCCCCCATGTAGTAGGTACTAAAAATGTTTATTAAATCAAAGAGCCTGGGCAGCTAGGTGGTACTGGGGATAAAGCACTGGCCTTGGATTCAGGAGGACCTGAATTCAAATCCAGCCTCAGACACTTGACATTTACTAGCTGTGTGACCCTGGGCAAGTCACTTAACCCTCATTGCCCCACCAAAACAAACAAACAAACAAAAAATCAAAGAGCCTTAGAGGCCGTCCAACCCATCCCCCTGAAGCTGCAGAAGCTGCAGAGATTTCCCTAAAGTCACCCCAAGGTCACCCAGAGAAAAGACCGGGCTTGGAACCCAGGTTATTTGACTTCAAACGCAACCCTTTCCACTCTACTAGACCATCTACCTATTACAGCACGAAGCAGAGAAGATCAAATCTTAGCTTAAAGTGTTCTTGAGACCATCTGTCACTTGGTAACAACAGCTGATCGTAGCCAATCCCTGGCTCACAGGCTTGCGGTGAGGTTCAAATGTGATGATGTATGCAAAGAGCTTTGCAAACCATAAATCAGCAGGTAAATGCTTATTATTAGTCATGGAGGTATTGAAATTGGTTGGGGTGGGATTTCACTTAGGCTTTATTCTGTCCAAATTTCTCTTTTTGGTCAGGATTTTCTTTTATTTCTTTTAAATACATTTTTAATTTATGGAATAAAACAAGTTTTTTTTTTTAATTTTTAAGAATTCTGGAGACCTCTCAGAAAACATCAGACCTTCCAGCTGTAGCCTCTAATGAGTGCAAGAGAGAGTGGATTCTTCCTTTCCAGGTCACAAGATGCTCTTTGTCCCTTGAGATGTTTTCATCCCCTCCTCATGGGTCCCCTAATCAGGAGCCATGATTTACTCATCTGCGAGAAGCAAAGGTGTTTGCCTGGAATTTTCAAACGTCGCCCAAAATAGTTCTTTCTGAATGATTTTGTGTTTAAGCCCAGGTCACAGAAATGAGATAAGGAGAGAGGCTGACCTGCCGGTGTTACATTGAAATTCACGGCTTTATCTGTGGAGCTAAAATCCTTTTGGCTTTTTTCCCCTTATTGTTGCTTAGGGAAAAATAAACCCTTGGAAATATTCCATCAAATGAAGAGCTGCTGCGGGCAGATTCTTTCAGATGCTGAAGCCGAGTAACACCTTGGCAACCAGGAGTATTTCAAACAGATGGCTACAAAGCACTTTCCCTAATTCACTTCAGGCTTTCTTTTCTTGTTGTCATTAAGATAAACATGCAGAAGAACAGAATCTCCAAGGGAGAAGAGGGTCTCCCGGTCATAGGTTCAGAGGTGGACATTGGAGGTTTTCTGCTACAATCGGCTCATTTTATAAAAGAAGTAACTCAGGCCTAGAAAAGGAAAGATGGTTTGCCCAAGGCCACCCAAAGAGCCATTGGCAACAAGTCTTCTTCTTCTTCTTCTTCTTCTTCTTCTTCTTCTTCTTCCTTTTTTTTTAGTGAGGCAATTGGGGTTAAGTGACTTGCCCAGGGTCACACAGCTAGTAAGTGTTAAGTGTCTGAGGTCAGATTTGAACTCGGGTACTCCAGACTCCAGGGCTGGTGCTCTATCCACTGCGCTACCTAGCTGCCCTGGGCAACAAGTCTTTATTGTGTGCTTGCCACCTTGTCAGATGCAGCCCTCATTGCTGGGGATGCAAAGAAGGCACGTCCCTGCTCCCAAGGAGCCCGAATTCAGATAGAGAAGGCGCCATGCCTACAGCCATGCACATTCGCTAAATCCACACCAATCAGTGCAGGGAGCATGATGGAGAGAGGCCTTTTTCTGGAGAGACATCAAACCCCAGCTCACCTGGTGCCAGGCACTTTGAGGCTTTTTGCCTCAGTTACCTCATCTGTAAAATGAAGATTTACCTCTACAGGGCTTTCCAGCTCTAAACTGTGATCCTGTGATGTTAACTATTCCCTTTTCTAGGCCTCAGTTTCCTTGCCTGTAAATTGAGGGATATGGACCAGAGGAGATCTGAGGCTCTCCCCTCTCCCCCACCTCTCATCACACTCTTGTGAACTAAGCCACATGAAGCCAGAAGCCAATTTAATACAGTTTCATCTGTGATTAAAGAGTGAATTGAGGCAGCTAGGTGACGCAGTGGATAAAGCACCGGCCCTGGATTCAGAAGGACCTGAGTTCAAAATCCGGCCTCAAACACTTGACACTTACTAGCCATGTGACCCTGGGTGAGTCACTTAACCCCCATTGCCTGCAAAAAAACAAAAACAAAAAAACAAAAAACAAACCCAAAGGACAGAAATGGAGGTCAGCGATCCTGTCTGCCAACATCTAAGGAGGACTGGGAGGGACGGTGAGCCCAGGGTTTCCCACAGGCTCACACGGGGGTCCAAGAACTTTGTGAAAAGAGACTTTGAGATGGGGTTTCAAGATGACTGATTTCTTTCACGATCCTCTGGATTTTAAGTCCTTAAGCACATGAGGAGGGGGGAGGGGTCCACAGGCTTTCGCAGCCTGCCCAAGGGTTCAGTACACAAAAGGGTTCAGAACCCCTGCTCTAGCCCTTTGTGGAGAAAGGAAGAGAGGCAGGAAGAGCATCGACCCCAGTGTAGCTAGTTACAAGATCAAAGCAGGCACAGACACAATCCCTTTGTGGTCCCATATTCTGGTCCTGTTTGCCAGGGTGTGTTCTTGGAGGGGGGCCGGTATTTCCGGCCCAGAGTCCCCCAGCTCTGACTCTGGGGGCTTTGGCAAACAACAGCCATTTGTTTCAGCAGCATTTCCCAAGGGTGGTCGGCCCTGATTCTTCACTCTCGCTGCAGGGCTCTAGCTCATAATAACTAGTTATTTAAATGTTCTTTAAAGTGTTGAGAGGTAAGAAGGTGGAAAAGAGTTGGGAGGTGCCTGGTGCTAGTATTTAGAAGGAATGTGGTTCCCCCCCACCACCACGCACAAACACCCCCCCACACACACACAGAACGTCTAATTTTCAGATGGAGTGTATGAGGTGTTTAGGAGAACCAGAACCCCTTGGGGGAGGGATGCTCATCCTCCTCTGGTGTCCACCTGTCACCTAACCTGTGCTTCCAAGAAGCTGTGGCTTGTGCAGTAGCCATGCCCCAGTAAACCATTGGACAGATGGGCCCAACCAGGTTGAGGGTAACGAAGAGGTATCTACCCCAAGCATGTGAAGACTTCACCAGGCACAATGGACAGATGAGAGCAATTCATCCCAATGGCCATGAGGGTGGTAGAAGCAAGAGCTGTGGAACTCTCAGAGCTTGGTCAGACATCGCAGATGCCAGCGTCATCCATTGTATCACCCTGACTTTTGTCCTGCCACTGGACTTCAGTGACTCTGGAAGAGAAAATGAGGGTGATGACTTTGAGTAACTCTGCCTCACTTATATCCAATTCACAAGCAAGTCAAGCCATCACTCCAGATGTCACTGGTCCTCTTCAAAAACAAAGGACTAACGCCTTTTCAAACATATATGTTACAAGGGGTAGGAGTTCGAGTCCCCACTCTAACACAAACTGACCCCAGACAAATATTCACCTCCTGGTGCCCTCAGACAACTCTCTTAGGCCATCAATAGTGGTGCAGGTAACCATTTGAATTGGGAGAAGGTGCTAGATACAATGCCCACAGCCCTGAAATCACAGGTCAAGTAAAATAAAATTAGAAACGAAAACAAAAATCTCCAAATCTCACCTGTCTCTGCTGCTAATTGAATTAAGCTGAAAAGCTCTCCAAAAATATGTCATTTATCAAGCATCTACCTGACTTCAAACGCTGTTCCGGGTAGCAGAGATGCAAGAAGCTTCCATTCTCATGGGAGACACAAGGGAATGGGGGTGAAATAAGCATTTCTCTACTGCCTACTATGTGCCAGACACTGTGCTAAACACTTTTCACACACATCTCATTGGATCCTCGCCACTACTTCGGGAGGGAGGCGTTATTAAACAATCCCCAAGCAGACATTAAGTGGCTTTCCCAGGGTGGTTGTTCAGTCATCTTCAGTCAGGTCCAAGTCTTCAGTACCTTCTGGGGGTTTTTTCTTGGCAAAGACCCTGGCCCATACACCATTCCTCCAGCTCATTTTACAGATGAGCTATTTAGTGTCTGAGTCTGAATTTGATTTCATGAAGCTGAGCCTTCCTTATTTCAGGCCCGGTACACTATCCACTTTAAGGTTAGGGAATAAAGAGCCAGAAGGCTCAGATCTGCCAAAAGATTGTACTTTTAAAGGTTTGTTTGTAAAGCTGAGGCTGGGAACTCTGAACCAGCTTCCCCTGGAATAATGATGATAATAACAACAACTGGGGGCAGCTAGGTAGCTCAGTGGATAAAGCACCGGCCCTGGATTCAGGAGGACCTGAATTCAAACCCAGCCTCAGACACTTGACACTTACTAGCTGTGTGACCCTGGGCAAGTCACTTAACCCTCATTGCCCCAAAATAATAATAATGATAACAACAACAACAACCAATCTTGTACAGCACTTTAAGGTTTGCAAAGTGCTTCACGTAGAATATCTCATTTGGTCCTGGTAACAGCCCCCGAAGTAGGTGCTACTATGATCCCCATTTTGTAGGTGAAAAAACTGAGGCTGAGAAGCCCAAGGACACACACATCTCTGCCCTCATCACAACAGTGTAGGAGAAGTAGAGTTAGTTCTGTATTTTTTTCTGAATAGTTTTAAAGAGAATGATGGGACATGTTTATGAAAGTTAAGCCAAAAGGGTGGGCAAAAGAATGGTTCAGTTTATCAGCCTCTATGGGTCAGACTAGTCTATGCTTCTTCAACCACCCCCTACCCTCTTGCCTTCCTTTCTCTAGAGCAAAAGAAAATGCCCATGGTTCTGCTTACTGCCCACCTAGCCTGTCCTAGCCCAGCTCTCTGCTGTCCATCACCTCTCCAGACCTACTGTGCGCCCTGCCCCCTCCCTCCCCTTCTTTTCTGAGGGGTTCTCCCTCTAGCCCCACTTCAGTCCCAAGCCGTATGGCATTGGCTTGCATCAGAAAGTAAGTAAAATCTCCAAATCCCTGAAGTCCAAGTGAGTGCAGACTGTTCTGCTGACCTCCAGAATGAGGTAAATACAGTATAAACAACAGGGACACAAAACATTCTGGGAGGGAGAGCGTTCTCATCTAGAGGAATTAAGAAAAGTTTCTTGTAAAAGACAGGACTTGAGCTGAGTCTGTGAGAGAGAAGGAAGCAGCTGGAGCATTTTAGGCAAGAAGGAGAGCCCATGGGAAGGGACAACACTGAGATGGAGTCTTGTATGGAACATCATGCAACCAGCCAGCGTAGCTAAATCACAGAGTGTGGTTACAGTTACCAATGACATTTCCTACACAAATCCTACAGACAAGTCTGGTCTTGACATAGAGTTTGCCTGGATGGTCTCTTAGCTCTGCTCAATATACCTTTCTCTAATGATTTATTTATCTCTTTGCTGACCCTGGCTCTCCAGAGAATCCTTGACACTATATAACAACCAATCTTTTTTTTTCCTTCTCTTTGTGGCTGGTCAAAATCCCATGCATTCACTGCCAAAATGGGGTGCCCATTCTCAACATTCCTTTTCAAGGTCCTCAAGGGTCCCCCAAAGTCTATGTCACAGGCTCTTGCTTTCAGTCAATAGGTTTTCATCTCCCAAACTGTCCTTGGGTTCATTAGGAATGAATTTTTCATCCAGTGGCAAGACAAGCCAGAGACAAGTCAGAGACAAGTCACTCAGGAGGCAAGGAATTCTCATTGTTGGCAGTGTTTGCTTCTAAGATGCCTTGACAGAGGAGCCCATGCATTTGCTCCTGTGGAGTGAGCCGCCCTAAGGAGGCTCAGATGCATTATTGAAGAATTGGAAAAATGAATATTAAAAGCTAAAACGTACTTGTGAAATGCCTGTAACAGCTTGGATTCTTCTGCAGTTACTGCTGGTTGGCTCCCTGTCTCAGGAGAGGGAAAGCTGTTTATTCCCTCTGTAACATTGTCCTTTTAAGGCTCCCTAAGTTTTCCGGAAACAGTCGTTAGTGGTTACAGGGCAGAGCACTGGACCTAGAATCATGAAGGCCTGAGTTCAAGTCTGACCTCAAACACTTTACTAGCTGTGTGACACTGGGCAAGTCACTTAAACTCTGCCTCAGTTTTCTCAACTGGAAAATGGGGATAATAGTAACACCTACCTCTCCCAGGATTGTTGTTAAGATTAAATGAGATAATAATTATAATGCTGAGCACAGTAGCTAACACATAGTAATCACAATATTAATGTTAGTTATGACCACAGTAGAAGGCAAAGTCCACAGAACTAAGGACATACTCCAGCTGTGGCAAGGAGGCTGCTCTGCATCTCACCTTCAAGAGGAGCCCCAGAAGTCAAGAGCTTTGCTAAGAGCCAGGCATGACTATTGGTCCGCAGCTGTGCCTCCAAATGGGTTCTGCAGGCATCGAAGCCTGTCACTTCCACTTAGAAGATGCTTAGCTGGCAGAAAGCTCTGAGCCCACATGACCCACTTTTTGTCTTGGTGCAGACAGTTATGTAGACACCCTCCAGTGCATTTAGAGAGGAGGGAGCCCATAGTGCCTGAGTTACCTCATTGGTGATCACAGGGTCTTGTAAGGAGGATTTAGGAAAGATTTTTCCCTCCACCTCCAGTTTTCTTATTCCTCTATAGAGATTATTTCACCCCTTTGTTTTAAAGACAAAAAAAGAGAGGCCTAGAGGGATGGTCAACTATTGGAAGAGTCACAACTTATCTGAGGCAAGGTCAGGACCAAGACTCAAATCTCCTGGCTTTTGATCCCACACTCCTCTTTGTGTATGAAATGAATAGAATTCTTCCTCATTTTTATGTTCAGATCAATCAATCCATTAAACAAATAAGAAAGAGCTCTAGAAGACCACGTCTTTGCCTTCTACTGTGGTCATAACTAACATTAATATTGTGATTACTATGTGTTAGCTACTGTGCTCAGCATTATAATTATTATCCCATTTAATCTTAACAACAATCCATGTCTTATGAGGCTCACTTAAAGGAACCAGCAAGGTGTAGCCTGCAGTGGGGAAGATGGTGGGGTGGTGACAATGGGGGACACATGATGGCTGATGGCCGTGTTCAGGTAGTCGAAGGGATGTCTTGAGAGGAAGGATTAGACATTTTCTGTTGGACCTGGGGGCAGCACCAGGGGCAATGGGGGAGGAGGGAAAAGTAGGCAGATTTTGGCTCGATGTAATGGCCACACACCAAGTTAATGGCAGAGACAAGCCTAAAACCCAATGCTCTTGACTAGATCCATCTAATATACTATGCTGCCTCCTTCTCAATAATTCACTCAACAGCATTTATTATGTTTCTACTGTATACCAGATCCTGTCCTGGGATATAAAGAAAAAATAAAATGAAATAGTCCCTGCCTTCAATGAGCTTTCATTCTATTGCAAGGGAAATAAAATGTGCACATGTATGTTACTCAAAATATATACAAAGTCCTTTCAGATTTGGGCTTCTGCTCAGCAGGGAAGCTTTCAGAGACTCCTTCAGTCATGTTTCAGGCCCATCAGTGCACTCTCGGAAGCTTGACCCAAAACAACAGCCTCCCATCAGCGACAGAAGTCTGTTTGTCCTTGACAAAGTAGATAATGAAAGACCCAGTGCATAGGATCAATCCTTGCCGACCTCCTATGATCAGCATCATTCAAAGCTTTGAGAAATTAACCAATTGCCATTGGTCCAAAAGCTGCCCCAGAGCAGGCAGATTTGAGGAAGTGAAACAAGGGCTCCCAGATTGGCTAATATGCTCCGCTAAGGTAGCACACAGCCAGCGTCCTGCACTGGGGTGACCCCAGAGGTCAGCAGGGTTGTGATGGCAACTGTTTTACCAACATGGAAGACTTTTAGATCAATATGTATGCATCATTAGCATTTTCTCCATCAATTTCTAAAGTCTAAATTATCTATAAAACCAAAAGCCAAACCCTGATTTGTAGCTTGCTGACATCCCAGGTGCGAATGCTCACTCTCAAAATTGAACAACTGGTTCTCCTGAATGGTTTTGAGCTGATTCTGACACCTCCTGATTTGGGGCTGAGGAAATGCTAACCTGAGTTCCACCCACCAACTATATCCAAACTTCTTACCTGGGCGAGGTTACATTGATTTCATTTCCCACCATTCTAGTTTTTTCCATTCCCACTCAGGAGTGCCAGTGACTAGAAGGGAAAAAGGACTATGTAGAAAGTGGGAAATCTCCCTTCAGGTTGGATATTAAAAGGGTCTTCAGTCTTTAACCCATGGAAGTATGCAGGGTATTCTCCTCAGAACATTCCTGTGAAGTAGGTAGCAAAAATTTTACTTGCCTCACTTTATTTTACAATTTTATTGATGCTTTTTGTTATCTATGCCACAATTATATCCCAATATTTACCTCGGCCCCACCCTAGAACCATCCCTTTAACAAAGAGAACCCACACAACAACCGTATCTGATGACATGGGCACCACCTGACAACCATAGTGTCTTACTTCTCTACCAAGCAGTAGAGACAAATGGTTTGACAACATACTTGTCTTCTGCACCAAGATTGGCCATTGCAGGCGAGCTGAATTCAGCTGCCATTTAGGGTAATCTCTATTCATATCATCGTAGTCACTGTACATAGTGTTCTTGTGGTTCTATTTGGTTCATTCTGCATCAGCTCATACCAATCTTCCCATATTTCTCTGAATTCCTTTCTTGTGTTTGTCACTTTTCATGGAACGATCCTATTTCACTATCTTTGTCAACACTAGATGGTATTAAAGGAGTTACTGACCAGCTGCCTGATTAGCCTTTACCTTGATTCATGTCCTAGAACTGGCCTGGAGACCTTTAGCAGGACACAGGCTCCCCAAAGACTGATGACAGATTTGTCAATCACCTGTGCAAGGAGGGACAGACAGAGAGAGACAGAGACAGACACTCTGAGATCTTCCATCATCCAGAGATATGTATCAATAAATAAGCAAGCACTTATTAAGTGACTAGGCTGTGCCAGGCATTGCACTAAGCATTGAAGGTACAAAGTCAAAAATGCAATAAATCCCAGCTTTCAAGGACCTTACATTGAATGAGGAATGCCCTCATTGTCTCCATCCCCTCACACTGGTGCCTCTTCATCCATTCCTGAGTGCTGGCCTTCAGAAAGGTCCACGCTAGCACAGGTGACTTATCCAACAATTCATTTGGTTAAATGACAAGTTAAAAAAGCAGAAGCATTTCCTGGTATGGAACATAGACTATACATTCCATTAAATCCCCAGAACCAGTCACCCCAAAAGGCAAAAACCCTTTCAACCTTATCTCTCTGTGTCTGTGTCTGTCTCTCTGTGTCTCTCTCTGTCTCGCTGTCTCTCTCTGCCTTTCTGTGTCTCTCTGTCTGTCTGTTTCTGTCTCTGTCTCTATGTCTGTCTCTGCCTCTCTCTGTCTGTCTCTCTGTCTGTATCTGTCTTTCTGTCTCGGTCTTTCTCTCTGTCTCTCTCTCTCTGTCTCTCTCTCTCTCTGTCTCTCTCTCTCTCTGTCTCTCTTTGTCTCTCTCTCCCTCTCTCCCTCTCTCCCTTCCTCCCTAACCCCCTCCTTCTGCCTCTCCCTCTCCTTCCCCTTCCTCTTCCCCTCCCTTCCTCTCTTTTATACCCCCACTCATCTGACCAGAATCTAAGGATCTCTCCTCTGCTAAGTGCTAGACCTTAGAACAATGGTCCACTCTTCTTCCTATCTGCCCCTGAAGCCCCCAGCATTGAAAAAGTTCATTAATCACAATTTCCCAAAGACTGATGTCCCAAAGGTCTTGTTTGACTATTCTAAGTCTCATAAATATAATATCAGCAACAACGGAGGGACAAGTTCAGACCTCAGTGTCATTGCATCCTTTCAAATTCCCTTTCGCCTTCAAAGAAAGGTACCGGGGTGTGCACCCAGTAATCCAACAGCATGATTGCCCTACCAGTCCATCAACCCAATACAATTCTTTGTCAAGGAAGTTTTACCAATTGCCTCCACCTCCTACATCTCTGCTCTCAAGGTAGAGAGTAAAGCCGTAAGCCCCTCCATACATATGGACCATAATTTGTTCTGCTACTCCCCAATCAATGAGCAATCCCATTTTATAGATGAAGAATCTAAGACCCATAGAGGAGGGTGTGATTTGCCAACAGTCACATAGCTGATAAGAGCCAGAGCCAGGCTTTGAAAGCAGGTGCCCAGGGGCAGCTAGGTGGTGCAGTGGATAAAGCACTGGCCTTGGATTCAGGAGGACCTGAGTTCAAATCCAGCCTCAGACACTTGACACTTACTAGCTGTATAACCCTGGGCAAGTCACTTAACCCTCATTGCCTCGCCAAAAAAAAAAAAGAAAGAAAGAAAGAAAGAAAGAAAGAAAGAAAGCAGGTGCCCAACATCAAGTCCAGTTTCCTTCTGGATCAAGAGGCAGAGCAGCCGCAGCAGTTTTAGGGTGATAAAAAAAACCCTGTAAGTGTATCCGAACAATACGCAGCAGAAGCAGAAGAACAAGTCACACGTCAATCAGCTGTGCGCTAGTAAGCAATTATTTGTCCACAAAAGTGGACTGTGGCTCTTGTAAAAAGCTGAATGGAAACCAGTTCTATATCCCGAGTGGCATCAACGTCATTTCCAAGATGTTTTATCTCGGCTCCTGATTGGCAGCAGTCCCTGACACTGAACTTGAATGTGTTCGACTACATCTGCTTCATAGCCTCTGAAGACTTTTCTCCTGTCCATCCCTCCCCTGAATATACATGATTCCCAAAGTTCTGCCCTTTGGCTGACTTCCTTTCTCCCTCTTCCTTGGCAAATCCATCCACCTGCACAGCTTCAGCTATCACCTCCAAGGAAATGAGTCTTTAGACCAACTTTGAACTGCATTCTGGGCCTCTATTTAAAGGAGCTCTTGATAACACGACCCCTTTTAGGGCTGTTGGGAGGATGAAATGAGGTAATGCACACGAGAGCTCTTGTGGAAACCGTCCAAGCCAAGGAAACAGAAGGGAGCCCCCATAATCACTTCTCAATGAACAGTCAGATCCCTACAAGGTGCCCGCTGTTCAATGGTCTTCCAAAAGGTAATTCACAGGACTTGAATTTTATATGAGCTTTGAAATGTCAGCAGCTTGGGGTCCCACATTCCAATCCAGTCATTTGCACCCAGGAAACTTTGGAAGCCATGAAAGTAAACGACCTTCTCTGCCAATCTCACTGGGCCTCATTTTCCTCATTTATAAAACGAGAGGGTTTGACCAGAAGGCCTCTGAGGTCTCTTCCTGTTTTAGGTCTATGATTTTATGAAATTCCCCTTCCTCAATACCTACAGGGGTATAACAAGGGAAAGAAGCAAGAGGCAGTGTGATGTAGAAAAGATTCCAGATTCTAGAAAGAAGTCTGGGGGTGGACTCTGCATAGACCTGGCTCCATACCTGCCTCCCATATTGTCTAGTTTGGTGACCCTAGGTAATTCCCTTGCTGTCTCTGAGACTCAGTTTCTCTTTGGTAAAGTAGGAGCCATAACTTGTGCTGCTACTCTGACTCAACCACACAAGGCTGCTGTGAGGTTAGATTTAGGTGATGGGGGATAATGCGCTTTACAAACCTTAAAACACTACGGCAATGTCAAGTTTGCTCATGGTATAGATATGGTGAAGGGGAGAAGTCAGCAGGACTTTATTTCCCAAGATGCTCAGACCCAGAGAGCATTGCTCATTGGGAGAGACTTCCCAGAACTCCATTTTGCATGAGGCAGAGGGCTGGGGCAGGGGTGGGGTGGGGGGCACCTCGGGGATAGGACCCCAGGGTGTAGATGCTGACTGATTCAGGAGCCTTCTGATAGGTGGAAAGCTGAAGAGAGGAGTGGCTGACACCCAAAGATTGGCACGAGAAGGGACAATGAACCAAGTTAGAGTACAACTGGATACCCAAGCTGGGCAGGGCATCTCCGAACCAGGAGTCTCAGCAATTTGACTTTTGACCACTCCAAGGACTCAGCCTAAGGAATGCCTGTGCTGTCCTTCTGGGGTGTTAGCAAGCAGAAAGGGATGGACGAATCTAGGAGGACTCAGACCAAAGGGTTCCAGCTTCCATTCCAGCAGGCTGAAATGAAACCTAAAATGTCTCCCCAAGGACATTTTCCTGACTCATGGATGAGGGCTGAGAGTGCTTCTCTTGCTCGACTTTGCCCATGCTGTTTGCTTTGTAATTTTGTCAGGAATAAATGCTTTACTCCTTCATTTACATTTCATGTTTGGTATCTTACTAGACAATCCACGGGCAAGTTTAATTTTTAAATGTTCCCAGTCTGTTCAGGGCATGAGCCATATAATTATCCAAGAGCTCTGGACCTTTGTTTAAATCTGACCTCTGACACTTCTGTGTGACCTTGGGCAAGTCACTTAACCTCTGTGTGCCTCAGTTTCCTCATCTGTAAAATGAGGAAGATGGCCCAGCTGAGCTCTGAGTCTCCTTCCGGCTCTGTAGCTATGATTCTAGGACGCACATAATCCCAGAATTGAGTGGGCGTGCTTATTACACAGAATTATGCTGTGCGGTTCTCTTCCTCTCTGGTGTATTGACCCTGGCCTCAGCCTAGGAATTGAGGGAAGGAAAAGGCAAGTCCTTTCCTTGACTCCTGGCCCTGCCCGCTGCTCCCTTGGTGCAGGTCTGAAATGGCTGCTGAGGAGCATGGTCACTTGTCTTTAAACGTTTTCCTTGAAAAGAAAGCAGGCAAACACAGAGCCCGGCCTCTGGCCAGGGACTGGGTGTGCACGGGAATTGTTTTCAGAGGCTGGGAGCCATATGTCTGGGGCGCTTTCCTTTCTTTTGTGTTCTTCTCTCCTAGGAGGTCCTGGTCATGGAAGCAGGCCTGAAATCAGCTCCAGTGACTCACGGCCTTTCTCATACCCTCCCATGAAAGGCTCAGCCAGAGAGAGGAAACTCCCTCACATCTGGACCACTCCTGGGGGGCTGGGAGTGGGGAGGGGGCACGTGTGCTGCCAGTCTGGGAGAGGAATGGGCAGATTTCCCAGAGCTTCAGGCAAGTCTACTCCCTGAAGTGTTTGGGTGTTCTCTTGGAACCTTGAAGTGTCTCCCCAGGACAGAGCCCCGTGGACCTTAGGGGAAGGATGACTGTTGAGGAGAGAGGGCGCAAGACCTGGGAGATCCCTTAAGGTCAGCACCATTGCAGACACACCAAAATATGTATGACACACCTTCCTCCACCACAGCCACCACCCTGGTCACCAACCCCCTTCTCTGCTCCCTTTCATTGCCAAACTGGAGAAAATAGAATCTACATTCAATGTCTCTATCTTCCCACTCATACCTCCAGCCATTCAAATTTCCTCCTGCTTTTGGAAAGTGGGTAATGGGAATATTATGCCCATTTTGCAGACAGGGAAACTGAGGAGTTACCGGAGGTCACAGTGGTAGTTAAATAACAGCCTAGGTGGTGCAGTGGATAAAGCACCAGCCCTGGATTCAGGAGTACCTGAGTTCAAATCCGGCCTCAGACACTTGACTAGCTGTGTGACCCTGGGCAGGTCACTTAACCCCCATTGCCCCACAAAAAATTAATCAATCAATCAATTAATTAGTTAATTACAGAGCCAAGATGCAAATCCAAGTCTTCCAACTCCAAAGTGAGCACTATTTCCTTCCATTTTGCCCACCGATTGAAATGGCTGTTTCAAATATCCCTGGTGACCACCTAATGACCAGATCTAATGGCCATTTCTTTGGACCTCACCCTACTTGACCTCTCTGTAGTATCTGTCATTGCTAGTCAGACTCCTGTCTTTTGTAATGCCACATTTTTCCTGCTTCTCCTAATTTTTTTTTATTCTTTTCTGTCTCCTTCATTGGTTCTTCCTTCTCTTTTCTTTCCAAGTGAGCAAACCCCTCAAAGTCCACCCTCCTTTCTTCTTCTCTTCTCTCTCTTTTCTCTTCTTGCTCTCCCACCTCTTCCTCCTCCCCTCCCTCTTTTCTTTCCTTCCTTCCTTCTAATATATCTGAGGTAAAGCAATGCCCTTTTGAGTGAAAAGAAGGGGATGAATATGAGAGATATTGCGAAGATAGAATTAGCAGCTTCTCTGGATGTGACGGATGAAAGAGACAGGAGCATTGAGGATGCTGACTGGAAGAATGTGGTGCCCTTGACTGGGACATGTATAGGGAAATCAGGGAGAGGGCACATTAATGCCAGCCACTTCCATGGCTTCCACTCCCATTGAAACATCTTGGTGCCTTGGAAAGAGCCTGGACTGGGAGTCAAAGGAGCTGGGTTTGAATCCCAGCTCAGACACTTATTACCTATGTGATTTTGACCAAATTCATTAACCACTTTTGATGCCACTTTTCTCATTTGTAAACTGAGAAAGTTAAATTGGTATGATCTCTAAGTCTCTTCAAAATCAGTGACCCCATGGCTCCCCTCCTCTCTTCCCTCCCTCTTTCACTCTGTCTCTCAGCCTCTCTCTGTGTCTCAGTCTCCCCCCCCCTTCTCTTTTGCTCCCCTCCCTCCCCTCCCTCTCCTCCTCTTCCTCTCCTTCTCTCTTTCCCAAATGTCTAGGCACTGTGATTCTCCCCAGAATCCCATCGTCAGTAAGGATCTTGTCGGTTTGTTTTCTGTTGTGTCTGGTCCCAAGCTCAGAGTCCCCTGAGTCTTCCCGGCTCCTGGAACCTGTTCTCCCAGTCAGTGCCACTTCCCAAGTCCCTCTCCCAGTCTTTCCCCCTTCCCCCCTGCCTCTGACGTCACCTTTCTGCAATCCGGCCACCATGCCCTTGGCAGTGGCAGCTCTTCCCTGCTCTAATTTCCTCAGCCCAGAAGCCTCATGGGGCTTCCCTTGCCCACTGAAGAAAATCCACACTGCTTGGATGGACATTCAAGCCCTCCCACTAGCTGCCCCCATCTCCCTTTGCAGCCCTGCCCCCCACCAAGTCCTCCACTTTCCTGCCAAACTGGACTCTTGGCATTCTCACAAACACCTCTCATATCCTCCTGCCCCCTGTGCCCTCCATCACCCAGAGCACTTCCCCTCCCCCACTCTGTATCTTCCGGTTGAAATTCAATCTATCCTTTAAGGCCGAGCTCAAGTGTCAGCCTTGCCGGGTCCCCTCCTTCCTGCCCAGTGAGAAATGATCTCTCCTGTCTTTGCATTCTCCCAGCATGCTCCACGGCCCTTTTTTCTGCCCTGATCAGGTTCCCAGTGGGTATTATAACTGATTGTGTACATCTGATCAGACCCTGGGTGGTAAGCTCTGGGAAGGGTGGGGGTGGGAGGAACCCACAATTCATAAAATCTGAGCTCTAGAGCCCAAGGCCGACCTCCGAGGTCAATGGTCCCACCCCCTCAATGTAGAGGCAGGAAATAAGGCCCAGAAAGGTCACAGGATCTTCAGTCTAGAGACAGAAGGGACCTGAGAGCTCCTCTAGGCTGACCCTCTTCTTGTAGAGGGGGAAACTGAGGCACAGGGAAAGCACTCAGGTTTGCAATAGAAGATACAGGCAATGCATCCTGGGGCTCAGCCTCCAGGTCCAGAGCCTTCGTCACCTTCCTCTCTCTGAGAACAGTCACCTGCAGAGCTCAAATGGGCAGCAAACTTTCTTAAGTTAAATACATCCCAGAAGAACCCCAAGAGACCTCAGCGGCCAGCTGGCTCCAGCTGCACCTGAGAGCATCCTTGGCATCACCCCGGCCACGTGACCCCCAGCCACCCCCTCCCATTCTATTATAAGACAGCTCTCACCCCTCATTTGCTTCTTGAAATTTCTCCGAGCTCCTGGGTCTGCTCTCTGAGGTCAAACAGAACGAAGCTCATCCTTCTTTCACATGACAGTGTCCAAATACCGGGAGACAGTGCTTGTCCCCACCCCCAGCCCCCAGTCTTGTGTTCTCCAGGCTAAACACCCACACACTTACTTTGTGATGTGAATCGAAAGAAGGCATTTCCACACGTACTTTCAAAAATGAACAATAGAACACAAAGTCAAGGCTTCCCAGCACATGCAGGGGACAGAGACAGGGTTTTCAGGGTCCCCGAGGATTTGAGAAGGGACAGAGCAGGGCATCTTTCAGAGGCATGCCAAGCCATCGCCTGCAAAGCCAACTCTGCTGATGGACATTCCATTCCCTCAAATAGCACCGATTTCAAGGAATGGCCTCAAATAGAGGATTAATACAGATATGGAGGAGGAAAGCCATGGGAGCCGTGACAGAAGCCCACAGTGCAGCACAGGGGAAAGAGCACTGGATAGGGAAGCAAAGGGCCTGAGTGCAAATCTGCTTCTGCCACTCTCTGCTTGGGTGACCTTGGGAAAGTCACTCTTCTCCTGCATTAGAGCTGTCCAGCAGTGGGATGTGCTGAACCTGGGAAGGTGCTGGATTCCCCCTCCTTCACTTGGAGGGAGTTTCTAAGGCTGGATGACCATTTTTCTGGGGATTCTCGGGCAGGATCCATTTCAGGGAGGGGTTGGACACGAAGGTGGTGGTGATGATGATGAGATATAGCAATTACGTATTGGTTATTAGAAACATGTAGGTGAGTTACGGGCGTGTCTGCCCCAAGCAAGCAAAGACTTCCCCGGCACATTGGGTGGGTAACAACAATATCTTCCAATGACCATGAAGGCAGCCATGGTCAGGAATCAAAGACACCAAGGTCATCCGCTGCATCCTGGGACATCACTAGTCATCCCTGGTTTCTGTCCTGCCACTGAACTTTGATGACTCTGCAAGAGAGATTGAGGCCAAGGACTTTGTGCACCTCTGCCTCACTTCAGTTCCATTCCCATGTGAGTCAAGACATTACCCCCATGATGTCATTGGTCCTCTTTGAAATCAAAGGACAAACAACAACAATTGTTTCTATGGTTTGCAAAAAAGCATTTTAACTTGTTTCATCCTCCCAGCAACCTGTGAAGTAGGTGCTATTATCATGCTCCCCCTCCCCTTTTTTTTGGTGAGGCAATTGGGGTTAAGTGACTTGCCCAGGGTCACATAGCTAGTAAGTGTTATGTGTCTGAGGCCATATTTGAACTCAGGTCCTCCTGAATCCAGGGCCCGTGCTCTATCCACTGCACCACCTAGCTTCCCCCCCCCCTTTTTTATAGATTAGGAAATTGAGGCAGAGAGAAGTAAAATGACTTACCCTAAATCATGTAGCTAGTAAATGTCTGAGGCTTAATTTGAACTCAGGTCTTCCTAATTCCATGCTCTGACCACTGTGCCACCTAGCTGCCTAGATGCCACTGAGGTATTATCCAACCCTGATTCTGGGGCCTGAATTTGAATCCTGGCTATGCCATTTGCTAGCTATGTGACCTTGGCCAAATCACCTCCCTTCTCCGGGCCTCAGTTTCCCTGTCTGTTAAATGAGGGGGGTGGCACAAAATGATCACTAAAGTTCCTTCCATATCTGGATCCCTGATTCTGCAGTTACCCTCTCTAGGGGATCTGGAAAATAAAAGACTTCCTATGAGGAGAAGCATCACACTGATGGACCACTGGATGTGTAGACCTTGAACTCGATCTGTCCGACCACAGAATAACCAGCCAAAATCGCTTATTTGGGCTCCTTTATTGGAAAACAGTCCCCAGATCCTTGGTTCCTGATTTGGCCCTGGACGCTGGGAGTCTTCAAACCATCCCTCCTGCCCTTCAGGCTTGAACTAGAAAGCATCTCATCTTACCAGTTACTGACAGGTGGGGACTGCCGATGTGGCGTGGCGGGGGGGGGGGGGGGGGGGGGGGGCGTGCTGTGGGCTCTGCTGAAATGCTTTTCTTTTACAAGGAGTGGTTAATAGCAGCTAAAGTTTGCAAAGCATTTAAAAGTGGTATCTCATCGGAGCCTCACAAAACCCTCTGGGGTAGGTACGACAAGGATGATCAGCCCAATTTTATAGACCAAAGAACTGAGACTCAGACATGAAGAGACTTGCCTAAGGTTAGGAGGGAGATCCCCTTCTCTGAAATGCAAAAGCAAGAAATAAAACTAAAGACCAAAAGTTCTCAGGTAGAATTTAATTCCACATAAAGGGAAGAAAAGGGTTTGCCATCCTCCCCTGTGCTAGGGATTGAATGCTTTCAATAGCTCCCTACTGCCGGACATGGTGGTAAGGCTCTGCTGTAAGAGGGCAGCAGTCTGGAACTAAAGGATTGCAATGAATGCTGGGAGATGCCGCCCGACACCGAATATAGAATGCTGCAATTGGGAGCCAGGAAGCCCTGAATCAAAATGTCTCTTGGGACACAAATCCTCTGTGTGACCCTGGACCAGTTCCTTCACTACTCTGTTTGTTCATGTTCTCAGAGTGAGGGTGGGGAGCAGTATGTGCACAGTTAAGAAAATATGGCATAGATACGGAATAAACCCAAAGGGATGTTGGGTGGGAGCCTAGTCATTGAGGCATCAGGATACACCACGTCCATGGAAATGCAAGCCCCTTCACCTTTCTGGGATTCAGTCTTTCCTCCTCTGTGAAAGGAGGGGGTTGAGCTCCATAAATTCTTGTCGGTGTTTTGTTTTGTTTTGTTTTTCCAGGGCAATGGGGGTTAAGTGACTTGCCCAAGGTCATACAGCTAGTAAGTGTCAAGTGTCTGAGGCCGGATTTGAACTCGGGTCCTCCTGAATCCAGGGCCAGTGCTCTATCCACTGCACCACCCAGCTGCCCCCTTTGTTGTTGTTGTTTTTGTTTTTGTTTTTTGTGTTCCATAACTACTAAGTTCCCTTATGGGTCTCCAACTTTTTGACCCTAAAAGGAAAAGTATTTTAGGACCATTTTTGACTCACTCCAGGAAGAATTCACAGGAATCTCAGTGTTAATGAATCTAGAAGCTCATCTCAGTAGGCATTGCTTTTAAATTCCAGCTGCCTTTCTCCTCCCCACCCCAAAATCAACAGCCACAACAAACCACCAGCAGAGAGTAAAAATGGACATTTATCACTTGCAGGAGCCCCCTCCCCCCCCCCACGCCACTGGGCCCTGGACAGCTACACACACACACACACACACACACACACACACACACACACACACTCCCACTGTACTCCACTACCAGCCTGCTCTGGTGACATTCCACACCAGAGGGGCTTCAGCAGCCACTTGCCCAACTTTCACTACCAGGGAAAGGTAAAGTGTGGCTCTATACCTTCCCCCAGAGTTACCCTAGCTCTGATTCCTCTCTCCTAATCAAGAATACCATGAAGGCTTAAAAGCTTCTTGTTCTCCAGCTACAAACCAGAAATTAGAGATGAATAGCAAAAATTTGGTTACTGCAGGCAGGGAGAAGGAAGAGAAGGAGGGAGAGAACAAGGAGGAGGAGGAGCAAGGGAGAAGAAGGAAGGAAGGAAGGAAGGAAGGAAGGAAGGAAGGAAGGAAGGAAGGAAGGAAGGAAGGAAGGAAGGAAGGAAGGAAGGAAGGAAGGAAGGAAGGGTGAGGAGGAAAGGAAAGGAAAGGAAAGGAAAGGAAAGGAAAGGAAAGGAAAGGAAAGGAAAGGAAAGGAAAGGAAAGGAAAGGAAAGGAAAGGAAAGGAAAGGAAAGGAAAGGAAAGGAAAGGAAAGGAAAGGAAAGGAAAGGAAAGGAAAGGAAAGGAAAGGAAAGGAAAGGAAAGGAAAGGAAAGGAAAGGAAAGGAAAGGAAAGGAAAGGAAAGGAAAGGAAAAGGAAAAGGAAAAGGAAAAGGAAAAGGAAAAGGAAAAGGAAAAGGAAAAGGAAAAGGAAGATGAAAGAAGCATGATATGGTGACCTAAAAGCCAGAAAGTGCTGACTTTAAATCCCAGCTCTGATATATACCAGACGTGAGACCTCAGACAGATTATTTGACTGCTCATTGACCTAGGCACCTCTCTAAGAACATAAGTTACTGACAAAATGCCAATTTTCTTTGGTAGAGGGTGTTTCCACATCAGGAGTCCCCTCCGTCAATGATGGGCAAATACTAACAATGATGATAATTTTAATAATACTAATACGCTACATCTATACAATGGTTGCCTGTTGTCGAAGTGTCTTCATACATATCACCACAGTTGATCTTCACAATCATCTTTCAGAGTCAGCAGGTCAGATGATCTCATTCAGAGAGGCATCACTGTATAGAACACAGTGTCCTGGAGCTGGGGTCTGAAGCATCCAGCCTCAGATCCCACCTTTGACATTTAAGGGGTGTGTGACTAAGGGCAAATGACTCAATCTTTGTGCCTCAGTTTCCTCATTTAAAAAATCAGGAGGTTGGCCTGGAAAGGTCCTTCAAGCTCTGGATCTAGCATCCTATAATTCCCACTTTTCAAAGGGGAAAACAAAAGTCCATCAGAATTATTTCCCCCAGGTCTCACATCTTTCAAAGCAAAACTTAAAAAAAAATTAATGGCATAAGGAAAGGGTCTGAACCTGTCATTGAGCTGGGATCATGAACTCCCAAGGAGAAAAGTCCTTCTACCAAAGCAAGTCAGCATCTTCCCTGCAGTTTAGAGCCTCAGAGAGTGGCCTAGAGCACTGAGAGATTGAGGAACTTGTCCAGGATCACACAGCTGCCATGATCCAGTGTCAGGACTTGAATCCAGGCCTGTCAACTCCAAGGCCAGTGCTCTATCCATTTGTTGCCTTTTACAGTATTTAACAGTATAGGGAGGGAGAAAAAGAAAGGCAAAGGTAGAGAATTGAAAAGAGGGAGCTAAGAGCAAATCAGGACAAGGAATAGCATTCTCAAATTAATTTTGTGGTGATTGTTTGGTCATTTCAGCCATGTCTGACTTTTTGTGACTCCGTTTGGGCAAAGATACTGGAGTGGTTTCCTTTTCCAACTCATTTTACAGATGAGGAAATGGAGGTAAACACTGTGAAGTGACTTGTCCAGGGTCACACGTCTGAGTATATGTCTGAGGTCAGATTTGAACTCAAGAAGATGAATCTTCCTGACTCCAGGCCTAAAATGCTATACATTGTAGTGCCACCTAGCTGCCCAAATTAATTTACCTCAGAACTTTTATAATAAATACTTGCCATGTAATGTTTTAGGGTCTTTATACTTTAATTAAAGCTAAAACAAGAAGAAAAAAGCATATAATATAGTACATGACTGTAATGAAATATTGCTCTGCCATAATGAACACAAAGAATTCAGAGAAACCTAGACAGATTTACATGAACTGATGCAGAATAAAATCCAAAGAACCAGGAAATCAGTAAACACAATGACTTCAGCAGCATAAATGGGACGGGGGGAGTGGGGAGGAGAAGAATATAAATATTGTGTGATTATAATGGACAAAGTTCAAAGAATTAAAACAACCACACACCTCCTTTTCTTTAGGGAGTCAGGGGACCACAGGTATGGAGCACTGTATAGAACAACAGCAGCTAGCATTTACATAGTGATTTAAGGTTTACAAAGGACTTTAGAAATATGATCTCATTTGGTCCTCACAAAAGCTCTGTGAGGTGGGTGCTATCATGATCTCCATTTTACAAATAAGCAAACTGAGGCTGACAGAGGTTAAGTGACTTGTCCAAGATCACATGGCTAGGAAGTGTCTGAGGCAGGATTTTAACTCAGTTCTTCCTGATTCCAGCTCCTGCTTTCTGTCCACTGTGACACTGACTGCCTGTCAGACTCAGCTTATGAAATGCTTCTCATTCCCTTTTTTAAAGCCATCTATTCCAGAGGATGGTTCCCTAGAGTAGGGGATGGGAGAATGGCCCTCGGTCCCCCTTTTGTCCCAGGAAACTCCATGATGTAAGCAGGGGCAGCCCCCTAGGGAAGAGAAGTTTCAGACATGGGAGGGCTGATTCATTTCCCTAACAGCAGTCACAAACAGCATGAACTGTGGTCCTGCCTCCCTACTCTGCCATCTCTGCTCCAGCTTTGCAAATATTGGGAGTGATAAGAACTTCCCTTCCAGATTCCCTTCCCAGATGCCTCTTCTACCATCCCCAGACTGTACAACAAAAGTGTAGATGCCCATCAGCAAAGTCTGCATATAGGAATTCAATCCAGTCATCATCATGGCAAGAATGTCTACACTCTGCATCCACTGCCCTGCCTGGATCCAAGGCCTGGGAACAAGATGCCCCTCCCAGGATAAGCTCATCACCTCTAATCTCAGCTCCATGCTGTTAACACAAGCCCTGCCTGACACCACCTCCCTCAGCCTCATGTCCCCTCTGTTTGGAGGACAGTACCAAATTCCTCCCAATGCTGTTCTTTATAGAGGGCAGGATTTCGACTCTCAGTTGATTCCACTTGGCACCTGCTGTTGGTTCCAATGCCAGATATCCCTATCATGTCCCATCTTCCCCATCTCACGCCCATTTTCTTGCCTCCCTCTGTGTGTTGCTTCTTCCTTTAGATTGTAAGCTTGTTGAGGGCAGGGACTGGCTTATCACCATGCCTGGTATGTTACAAATGTTTAATACACATATTTTGGATGGTACTGAATTGAGTACAAGTTTAAAAACACAGACCTATTTGGAGAGAGGACATGATTTACTTCTTGGGTGGAAAAAAATCCTCCTCCACACAATTCTTGAGCTCCCCCAAGACCAAACAGTGTCCCCTGACAGAGCTACTCCAACAGAAGCCAGCTTGTCAGCAGAGACAGATTTGGAAGTAAGCCTTCCATGAACACATTGCTCAACGTGGTCTGTGTGCATGATAGCTAGGGTAAGCATTCATGTAGGCGCTTCAGACTTCCTGATTGATGTAAGTGGATAAAAAGCTAGCCAAAGGAGACACCGGTTTATTTGCTTTCATATCAAAAGAAATAGCCCTCCACTTGAAACTAGAAAGCAAACCTCAGCCCAACATGGCCATGTCATTGAGGCACCAAGGTGGTACAATGAATAGCATGCCTAAACAGAAACAGGAAGACCCGAGTTCAAATTCTATCTCAGACACTTATTGTTTGACCCTGAGCAAGACGATTAACCTCACTCCCTGGTGGTTTCTTCATCAGTGAGATGCGGGTAATAATAGCACCCATTTCATTGGGTCGTTATGAAGATCAGATAACATAGCCTAGGTACAACCAAGGTCCCAGTTAGTGTGAATAACAGATGCCCTGAAGTAGTTGTGGACATTGGAATTCAGACTATTTAAAGTTACAGTTAGATACACTTTAATAACTGATTCCAGCCCAATGGAAATATATCATATACATTTCAGTAATGTGAGGTCGCTTCAGGGGATTCATTATTTGCACTAATCAGAGCTGAGCCAGTAAAACATTTTTCAAAATGTAAACCTCTATATGAATGGTCACTTTTACTATAGACTCTTGAACTCATAAATGTGACAGAATTAGAAGAGCTGCCAAATGTTCAAAACCCACCAAAGCCACTTCCTTAACATACTGTTGGAAAGGAAGTATGAGGTCACCAGCCCTTGTCCATTGTTCAAGGCAACTTAAATTAGTGATGATTGTCCATCCCAAAAGAAGTCTGAAGTGTTCCAGCAGATGCCTCTGGTAAACTCTGATTTTCTTAAACTATAATCCCAGGAAAGAATAGAAAATATTGCACCAGAATTAGTAAACTCATCTTAGGGAAACTGTTACTAAATGAGATCATTTTTGTAAAACATTTAGCATAGTGCCTGGCACACAGTAGGTGATTAGTAAGTGTTTGTTCCTTCTCCATTCCTAGGCTAAAAGTGACCCTACTTGGGCAGCCTCCCCTGGAGATCATTCTCATCACCTTTACCCCTCCCACAGGGAGTTTGGGTCACCCCAGTCATGTTTGTAGAGGTCACCCTGAAGAGTTTCCCACTTTCTACTACCTTCACTAATGAGCCTCCATCAGCCCCAACTGGATTAACCAGCTGAACTTGCCTCAGTATCAGTTAACATCAATTAGCTTTATAAGAGGGTACAGTTAGATATACTTTACTGAGAAGGTATCACAGGACCAAAGTATAACAATATCCCCTACCCCTAAAAAATCTGGAATACATTTTCCCACAAGTCCAAGGGAAAGTGGGCTCTACATTAGAGACCCAGTGTTGAAAAGGGGGAACTTAAAGCTCTTGTTAGGGTGAAAGTCCTTTTTCCCTTTTCTCGGGGCCTCATGAAGTTCCCCTGAAGTCTAGCTCCTTGCAGGTATAAAAGCCAGGGCCCCTCTAAAGTCCGAAAGCCACCTTGACTTGGTTTGTCTATATTGTACGTGGTTCTGGGTGCAAATGCTGCTGCTAGCCCCCATCCATTATGTCAGCCACTGCTGTTCCTGAAACTATCTTATCGCCAATGGAAAGCACGAATCTTCTAACCTTGCAAAGTTCACCAGGTATTCCTCTGATCAAAGAGGGAATAAGGTGGGGAGGAGACAGACTCTCCTTCCAACTCAGCAACTACTTCTCAAGGGCTTGGCTGGAATTGCTTGGCCACCTTGATGACCTGCTATTACAATACCAGATTCCGAGCCAGCATGCTGTTTTTACCCAATCCCAACACACTCCCTATGGAGCATCATCTCATTTTATCCTTCAGATCTCTCTGTGCCTATATTGCCCCTTGAGCTAATTGATTCAATAGAAATATTTAGGAATTGTCCACATCATTTCCCACACTTCATTAATTGATTCTGCACATCAGTCAAAGAGACTCTGGCTAGTTCCATTCATTGGGGTGGGGAGACTGATGGATTCAATTGAGAAGGACTGGCCTTTTGTGTTTCTTTGGAATGGAATAAACCCCCATTCTCATATTCTTAAAGGAAAGAAAATATAACTTGTTCCTTTGGTTATGAAATGTCTGTCTTCTTTTTCTTTCTATTGAGTATTTTGTCTCAACAGCATCACCAACTGACTGAAATCATCTAAACTGTGGCTTGGAGTCTATGTCCCAGTTCCAGGCTTACATTTTTGCCCCACTATCCTAGGCACCTAGTTTCTGGACAATGATGGTGTGCAAGTTATAAAAATCAAACTGTGACCTTTTTAGTTGTAAAACATTAGATAAATGGTTTTTCTTTTTCTTTTCTTTCCTTTTTTTTTTGCGGGGCAATTAGGGTTAAGTGACTTGCCCAGGGTCACATAGCTAGTAAGTGTTAAGTGTCTGAGGCTAGATTTGAACTCAGGTCCTCCTGAATCCAGGGCTGGTACTCTATCCACTGCACCACCTAGCTGCCCCAGATAAATGGTTTTTGTGTGATCATGTGAAGGAATGCTATGATAACCATGCAATTAAAATTTAATATTAAATAAATATAAGAATTTTTATTGGGTAAAAAGTATGATGCTACTTACCAGCTGTGTGACCCTGGGCAAGCCACTTAACCCCAATTGCCTCACCAAAAAAAAAAAAGTATGATGCTTTAAAATTTATCAGTAGCTTCTTGCTCAGCAATTATCAACTGAGTACTTTAAGGATCAACTTCAACTTCATCTGTCACCTTCAATTATCAACTGACACCTTCAGCTATTAATTGTCAACTCATTACTTACCTTCACGATACTTGTAATAGGGAAGGACGTGTGATCATACCTGCCCCCACCCATAGGATCATATATTCAGAGCTTCAAAGAAGCCTTAGAAGCCATCTTGTCCAACGCCTTCATTTTACAGATGAGGAAACTGAGACACAGCTAGTGTATGTCGAAAGTAGGATCTCAGCCTAGGTTTCTACATCTCCAAGTCCAATGCTCTGTTGCATATGTGATATTGTCCCTGTCTCCCCGTATGGAAAACAAAACATTGAGGAGGTGGTTCTGTAGATAAAAGGTCCCCCTCAGTTAAAAACTGCCTTGTTCCTTTAAAAGGGTGGGTACTTCCTCAGAGCCCCGGATCTGGCAGGAACCTCAGAAGGAAGGAGGTATAATGTTCCCTCCAACCTACTGTGTTGCTAAGCAGCAGGGAAGGAGGAAGAAAATTACACTGTCCTGACTAGACCAAAGATTGGTCAGTCTAGTGGGGAGACTTCAAGGTGCTTATGTCTTCTTCCTCAGACTCTCTCTCTTCATCCCTTCTGTGGAAGCATACTAGTCATCCTCAGGGCTGCCTTCTCTGCCGCAAAGGAGCAAAAGGCTCCACCATCTTTATTCCTCTCAGTGCCCTGCACCCCCCCTGCCACCCCCCTCCACCCCCCCCACTCCGCTGAACTTTCTCATGGCCTCCTAACTGGGTGTGCCCAGGAGGGGTCATCAGATTTGGTACAATTCATAGAGAAACCCACATCTCATAGCCTTCAGCTTATTGTGGCAATTATGTGCTCAATTTAGAGAAGTCGTTTTTGATGAATTTGTATTTTTGTACTGAGCCAGAATTTCCCCCAAAGTCCGTGTGCTGACTAGTCCTCATTAAATTTCTCACTCTCTCCCACAAGCAAAATTATATCCATTTATACAAGTAGATAGCCAGCCAAGCATTCTGTTCAGCACTACCTGAGAGAAACAAAAGGTCAGTTATGTCCCCACATCCCTCATCACAGGAGGAGGGAAGAGGGGGAGAAAAAGGAAGGGGAGGAAGAGAAACGGGAGGGGAGCTACTAGAGGAGTGGGGAGGAAGACGACTACCTTTTACAGATTCGGATGAGGAACATGGGCAATGACTTCAACAAGATGAAGATCCACAAACGTAGGAATGTGTACATAGATGTGGAAGTATAGGTATACTCAAACATGTACACCCACACGCAGGAAGCCGTAAGTGTATACTCAATCAACCAGCATTTATTAGACACTTACTATGTTCCAGGCATTGTTCTTAGCATTTCTGTGCAGACGATTCCCAAATGTCCAGCCCTAGCCTGTCTCTTGACATCACCACCTGCCTTTTGGACATCTCGAGCTGGGTGTTTTGTAGACATCTTCAACCCCACATACCCCAAACCGAAATCATTCTCTTTCCTCCAACTTCCCTTTGACGGTCAAAGGCACCGCCAGCCCACCAGTCCCCCAGGCTTGTCCTCCCTTCCTCTCTTGCACTCACTCCACACATCCAAGCTGTTGTTCTCTTGTCATTTCTACCTTAGTAACATGTCTTAGCTTCTCCACTCCCACCACGCACCTGGACTCTTGCCGAAGCAGCTGGTGGGTCTGCCTGCCTCAGTTGTTCCTCCACTCCAATCCAACCTTGGCTCAGCTGCTAAAGCCAGCATCCTAAAACACGGGTCTGACCAGACCCCCTGTTGTTCAGTAAACCCAGGAGCTTCCGGTTACCTCTGGCATCCAGTAGCAAGCACACATCCAACGTGCAAAGCTCTGGGAGCCAGAGGAGCAGCCTGGCTCTTTCTACCTTCCCAGGCTTTGTCCACTCCCCTCCCCTCCCCTCTGTGTATTCAGTTATCCAGTGACTTCCTTGCTGTTCCTCGAGCTTGATCAATGCAGCTTAGTGCCTTCTCTGCCGTTATCTCCTGGCCACTGAGCTGAAGAGACTTGCCCAAGGTCACTGGTCAGGTATGAATAGGAGGCAGAATTTGAACCCTCCTCATTTGGGCCAGGAAGGGGGCTCCCCTTCTTTGAGGCCAGGCTGCTGCTCCTTGACCCTTGTTGCATTCCTGCCTCCTACAAGGGAGGACATGAAGGTCCAGAGATGGGGCCTGAGCCCTCCAAAAATGCCCAGAATTGTTTGATTTCCCAGCCTGGAGTCACATAGTGAGCTGTTGTTGTGCCCAGAGGTCTGAGGATGGCGGCTCCTAAAGGAGGGCCTGGGAGTTTGCTCTCCTTCCTGCCCACTGGCTCCTATTGCCCGGTCAGGTGGTCTAAATTGGGAACAATGTGAGGACTTGGGTCAGCCCTGGGACATCCTTAGGCAAGAGGCTACTCCAAAACAAGGCCAAAGACAGGATGTCCTGGGAAAGGGGAGAAAGCCGCTGGAGGAAGCTCCTGGGACCCTAGAATATTAGAACTGTGGGTGGGGGGGCAGCTAGATGGTGCAGGGGTTAAAGCACTGGCCCTAGATTGAGGAGGACCTGAGTTCAAATCCAGCCTCAGACACTTGACACTTACTAGCTGTGTGACCCTGGGCAAGTCACTTAATCCCCAATGCCCTGCAAAAAAACAAAAAAACAAAAAACTGTGTGGGACCTTGGGAATTCTCGAAGGGCCTCTCCTTTCTGACAGAGGCACTGAGGACCGGAGAGGGAAAGCACGTCCCCCCAGATCACACAGCTGGGACCTAGTGCAGTCGGCCTTCAATCTCAGGTCCTAAAATTAGAGATTTAGTGGGTGGAACAGGCCTGAGAAGTCATCTACTCTATCACCTGGCTCCTTTTATAGATGAGGAAACTGAGCCCCAGAGAGACGGGGCACCCCGTTGTCAGTCAGCGGCAGAGCAAGGGTGCAATCGAGTCGTCAGAGTCCAGATGGAGCGCTCATCCTCACTGCCCCAGGCCAAACCCAGGGCTCACCCCCTGCATCTCACAATGGCTGCTTCAAGCCCTGTGGCATTGACCACACATGACTCGCCCCCCACCCCATGGGGCATCCCTGACTCACTGCAGTAAGAGCAGAGGGGCTGAGGAGGTCCGGTCCCTCCCCAGTCAGCCCTACACTGACTGCTGAAGCCCTGGGGGGAGAGATTTGAGGTCCAGATCCCCTTCCCCACCACACTGCCCTACCCCCAGCAGACCTGCAAACCACAAATTCTTTCTGAATTTCGTTCATGTTCCAGGAGGTTGCTTCATAAACTCCCCCAGCTCTTATGGAAAGTGAAAGAATGGAGTTTTGTACTCCTTATGTCTATGAGCCAATCTCTTAGTCCTTCTGAGAAGTCAGTGATAAGGGGAATGGATAGGCATGGAAAAAGTCCAAACATGGAAGAGAGTTTTGTTTGATCAGGAAGGAAGAGAGGAAGGAAGGGAGGGAGGAAAGAAGGAAGGAAGAAAGGAAGGAAGGAAGGAAGGAAGGAAGGAAGGAAGGAAGGAAGGAAGGAAGGAAGGAAGGAAGGAAGGAAGGAAGGAAGGAAGGAAGGAAGGAAGGAAGGAAGGGAGGAAGGAAGGAAGGGAGGGAGGGAGGGAGGGAGGGAGGAAGGGAGGGAGGAGAAAAAGAAAGGAAAGTAGGGAGAGAGAGAGGAAAAAAGAAAAGAAGCATTTATTAAGCACTTACTGTATACCATAGTTTGTTCTAAGTGCTGGGGATACAAATACAAGCAAAAAGAAAAACAATCCCTACCCTCAAGAGGCTTTCATTCTAATGGAGGAAAGTAACATGTGGAAAGATGAAAAGGGGAGAGTAGAGTGAAGAGGGAATAAAGGTACCTGGTGCAGGTATATGATTTCAAAGTCTAGAAAATCAAGAACAGGGCAGTGAGGGGAGTGAAGATGGGTCCTCCTGGTCCCCCTCACAAAATCAAGGCTCCAGGAGGGATTTAGAAGGGGGCTAACCTGGCAGAGGGACACTAGGATGAGCAGGTCTCAGGTCCCAGGATCTTCCAAGACAAGGAGATCCTGAGATCTGAAGCCAATTTCAGCATGAAATAGCTGCAATAGATGCATGGTTTTGGAGTCTATAAAGCCAAGGAATGGGACCAGAATAAAGGCAGAAATGAAAATAATCACTAAGTCACCCGGTCTTGTTCTAAGTCTCTGTCAATGCACACTTATGAATCTTTTGTGTTTAGCATTGCTTCTGTGCGGAAGAAATAAATAGCTGCCCTATATCTGATCTGGAATACTCACTAAATCCCCATCTACTCCCTGTTTTGGCAGATCCCAGCTTGAGACAAAACCTAAATTTTAAGTAATATTTCTCAGGATTCAGGGTAGGGTATAAAGAAGAACCAAAGAATGTGAAAGAAGGAACCTAAACCCTCCTCTTTAAAGGCCAGGCTTCCCCAGGATTCATCCCATTCCATAAATGCTTAGGTTAAGATCTGAGGTGGCCCCTGAGTGTAGAGAGGAGATTAAGGTTCCCACCTCCTGGACCCATCAGTGCTTTTTACTGTGATAGATACATAGATAATAGATGGATAGATGGATAAATGGATAGAGAGAGAGAGAGAGAGAGAGAGAGAGAGAGAGAGAGAAAGGGATGGATGGATGGATAGATAGATAGATAGATAGATAGATAGATAGATAGATAGATAGATAGATGGATGGATGGATAGATAGATGGATGGATAGATGGATGGATAGATAGATAATAGATGGATAGATAGATAGATAGATAGATAGATAGATAGATAGATGGATGGATGGATGGATGGATGGATGGATGGATGGATGGATAGATAGATAGATAGATAGATAGATAGATAGATAGATAGATAGATAGATAGATAGATAGATAGATAGATAGATAGATGGATAGATAGATAGATAGATAGATAGATAGATAGATAGATAGATAGATAGATAGATAGATAGATAGATAGATAGATAGATAGATAGAGATGATAGATTGGGAGGGAAGGAGGTGATAGGTAGGTAGATAGATAAATAGATAGATAGTATATATGTATAGTAAATATATATGTATATAGATAGTATAGATATGTGTATGTGTGTATGTGTATGTATATGTGTATATGTATGTGTATGTGTAGATGTAGATGTATATGATGTATATGTATGGAAGGGAATAAGCACTTGTTAGCTGCCCACCCTGGGCCAGGCACAATGCTAAGCACTGCACAGATATTGCCTCATTTTATACTCACAACAGTTCTGGGAGCTTGTTATCAACCATTTTACAAATGAGGAGGAGCCTGAAGCAGACAGAGATCCATTGACTTGCCCAGGTTCACAGCTAGCCGTGTCTGGAGGTGGATTTGAACTCGGGTCTTCTGACTTTAGGCTTCTCTCTCTCTCTGCTAATGCCACCCACCTTTTTGGATCCAGCAACATTGGCTTCCTGGTGGGTCCCACACAAGACCCCCGTCTCTCGACCCTGCCGCTTGCCTGAGGCCCTCCCTCCTGCACTCAACCCCAGCTTCCTTTAAGTGCCAAGAAAAATCCCACCTCCGACAGGAATCTTTTCCCGGCCCCTCTTGATTCCAGGGCTTCCCCTGTTTTCATGATCTCCTGTTTATCCCTGCTTTGTGTATCTCCCCCTTTAGACTGTGAGCTCCTTGAGGGCAGGGATTGTCTTTGATCCCCAGCACTTCGCACAGCACATAGTATGGATTTAATAAATGTTTGTTGACTGACTATTTTATTGGACTCCAAAGCGGCCTTGGTTAGGTGACCAAAAGGGACAAAACTGGGCTGAGATTCTCTGAGTGGGGCCCAGCTCAGCTACTAAATTAAAGATTCAGAGCGAGTCACTTAAACAGAATGCTGGGGAAGCATAAATCGGGAGCAGCCTGGTTGGCCATGTGCTCTCCAGAGAGCCTGGGATAATGAAGCACCTGATTTAACATTTCTTTGGGATAAATATGCCAGAGCCAGAGCTTGGGGAAAGAGTAATGGACCGGCTTGGAGTCTGGCAATGAGACCTGGGGACTGGAAGACAGAAGGTCTTCCAGATAAAATCCTTTATTAAAGTGGAATTGTAGAAAAACAGAAATGAGGAGAATCATGGGTCAACAATTGCTCTGGGCTAAACAGCCAAAAATCATGGGAAACACAAGTCCTTTGACGGGCAAGGGGAACCCGGCCATTTTCTGGGGAATCGCAGACCTCCTCAGACCTTACTCCTCAGAAATGCTGTAGTAAGAACTGGGTTTTAATGGCTGTCTTGTGACCTGTTCCAAATGTCAAGTCAGCAAGTATTGGGTGAGCTCTGAAATGCACGAAATGCAGTCAACTCTTCCATACTATACCATTGTAAAATATGAATACAGCAAAATCAGGATAGAAATACAATAAATAAGAAAGATGGTCCCTGCCCTCAAGGAGTTTACATTCTAATGAGAGAAGACAACACATAAAAGGGAGCTGAGAAGCAGAAGGGGGTGGGGAGAGCGCTCAGAGTTCCAAGGAGAGCTGACCCAGGAATGAAGAATGACTGACCTGGACCTTTTCTCAAGCTGGAAATTCCACGAGCTCACCAATGAGAGAAGGGGTGAGAAGATAGGTGAGAAATGGCAGTGACGTCCTGGGGAGCAGAAGCACTCACATAACACACACTCACCATCACATACACATACTTACACTCCCACTCATAAAACACACACACACACACACACAAACTCACATAACACACACTTACATAACACATACACATACATACTCACATGCACACTTACACAGACCCTTTGCACTGATCAGCCAGTTGCACAGCCAGCAGCCATTTCTGAGGCCATTTCTCAGGCTCACAGCTGGCCCAGGAAGCCCACTCACAAATGCCAGCTGCCAGGCAGGTCTGTTGGCCGGTGCCTGCCTAGGCTGTGTATCAGGATGTGTCCTTCCCTCCCTGCTTGCCCTTGGTCCTGCCAGCTTCCCTTCTCCTCCCAAACACAGCAAGTTTCTCTGCAGGGAGCCCTTGTGTCGATGCCCAGAGCCGGCTGCCTCCCAGGCGCTCCAGTGCCTTCAAGACATTTGTAGGAAAGTGTGACTGACAGCGGGGGGGGGGGGGGGGGGGGGGGGGGGGGGGCCCAGGAATGAAGGAAAGTGAATGAGGAGCTTTAAACTGAAGTTGCCTGGGGCCTTCTCCCTCCTCACCTCTTGTCCTCTATTCAATGTCTTTAAAAAACAAACCCAACTCTTCTTGGCCTGGACCCCTCCCTCCCAGCAGGAGATCTTGCACCAGGGATGAGCCGCTTCATTATGAGAGCTTTTGATTAGTTCAGATGGCAGCTCTGCCCCATTGCTAATAACCTTCATGTCACTTACCTCAGAATTTCATGAATAAGCATTATGATTAAAAGGAGAAGGAGTGAGAGAGAGAGGAGAGACAAAGAGACAGAGATAAAGAGAGAGAGGGAGAGGGAGAGAGGGAGAGGGAGAGAGAGAGAGAGAGAGAGAGAGAGAGAGAGAGAGAGAGAGAGAGAGAGAGAGAGAGAGAGAGAGAGAGAGGAGGAGGAGGAGGAGGAGGGAGGGAGTGAGGGAGAAGAAGAGAGACAGCTTGGTATTTCTTATTTAATCTCTCCATAGACACATCTTTCCTTACCTGCAGTCATGGAGTCTATCTTAACAGAAGACAAGAGCCAGAAAGAAGAGAGCAGTGTGGTGCATTGGGCAGAGCCTTGGGTTGGACATTAGAGGGTCAGTTCCACTCTTTAGCACCTGAGTGACCTTGACCAAGTCACTAAGCTCTCTGAGCCTCAATGGGCATCCCCTGGCACATGTGCCAGCATGTGGGCATGGGTGTGCCAGGTGCACTGACAGATCCCGTAGGTGTGCATGACCACTGAACCTCCCCTTCCACTCATGGTGAGGAAGCATCCCAGGAGCGTGCGTGAGCACACTCATCACACCCTTGGTCCATCCAGGATTCCTGGACCTCAGGGTCCTCCTACATCCCTTCCAGTTCTCAACCTGAAAAACTATAATGTCGTCATTTATCTCCTCTGGGACTCAGTTTCCTTATCTGTAAAATGGTGGGTCTGGACCACATGACTTCTGAGGTCCCTTTCAGCTCTAAATCTATGTTCCCATAAGTCTTCAGGAGGCAATGAGGCGGTGCAGTAAACAGAAAGCTGGATCTGGAATCAGGAAGACCCAAATTCAAATCTGACCTTAAACACGTTCTAGCTGTGTGACCCTGGGCAAGTCACTTTACCTGTTTTCCTTAATCCACTGGAGAAGGAAATGGAAAGCCACTCCAGTATCTTTGCCAAGAAAATTCCACAGTGTTAGAGTGCTATGTTCTACAACATCATGAAGAGTTGGACACTACTGAACCACAACACGAGTCTGAGTTGAAAGGACATTAAACCTGTCTTGGGCTACTCAACGCAGGATCAACTTCTCTATGATCTCTCTAGCATGGGGTCATCTATTCTCTGCATGATCATGTTTCCCATGATGGGAAACTCACTGCTTCCCCAAGCTACCCTTTCCCTCATTGGAGGCTTAAAGCATTAGGGAATTCCTCCCACGCTGACCCCAGATCTGTTTCCCTGTAAATTCCACCCAGTGCTTCTGCTTTTCCCCTCCTGGCCCAAAGAGAATCAATTGCCGCCCATCAGCAGCACCAGAAATCCTGGAACTGATGCAATGGGCCACGTCTCCTCCAAAAGAAGAATCACAAAGGACACTGAGCACCTGACCTATGTCCATGCCTTGGGGTCCTCAGCCAGTCACTGAGGGCAAAACTACTCAGCCCCTGGAACACTATGACTTGCAATGAATGTTAATTGGTTTGTGGCTCAGCATCAATCAGGTCACAATGTTCAATAAATATTCAAAACCTCTGCATCCTTTGGATGTTCCTTAGAATAGATCATTCTGTTCCACCTCTGGGACAAGAGACAGGCTTGGGCTGACTGCATTTCTGAGCTGCCAACAGCATTGGCCACGGAGGGCTCTTGAATGAGGTGCTTTGTTTCCTGAATCCCCGGCTTCTCATTGAAGTTAGCTAGTCCTCATCACCCTCTGCCCATCTTGGAGCCCTTGCAGCATTCAGCCATTTAAGCTGGTGTCAGGCTTTGCTCATGGTGATAGCCATGAGACTGAACAAATGACATGGCAAAAGCTAAAGAAAGAACATCAATGACTTGATTTCCAATGGGAACGTGGCCCCATCAGACCTCTGCAGGGAAACCTTATTATACAGGGAAGCTTGAGGAGATGCCTTTTGTTTGCTTTTAGTCCTTGGAATCAATGAAGCCCTAAAAGCACTTGTGTCCATGGATCTGGGATCCCATCCATTCAAGCCATCTCTCCAATGGTGCAGATCGCCACCCATATAAGTCATCTCACCCAGCATGATTCTTATCCATATCTTCCTCCACTGGTGTGTCTACCCAACATTCTGGGTACCTTCTCCCAGGCCAGTGATCAGAGTTGTCCCACAGTGAACTGGGCTGCCAAGAGAGGTGGTGAGTCCCTCTCCTTGGGGGTCTTTAAATAGAGGCTAGACCACCACTCACTGGGGATGTTCTATTGTGGGGAGCTCCTTTCCTGGAGGATTGGACTAGACAAGTCTGCCCTGAGGGGGCTGCCAGCTCTCCAATTCTGTGATCTGTGTTGGCCATGGGAGCAACCCTCGTAGGCCTACTGCACATTTCCAGTGTCCTAAAGCCTTGGGCTCAGAAGGGGCAGGGCACTTATTTGCTTGTGTGCAGCACGGCTGGAGGCAGTGCCCCAGGAGCAGCATGCAGCCACCCAGCTCCTTCCATCTCTGGTCCAAGCGTAAGTGGGATAACTTTGAATCTAGGGTTACTATGGAGACGCCCAGGAAAAAACGAGAGAGTTCTGCTAGGTAAGCTCTATGGTTCCTTCCCATTTGGAGGACCCAGATTCAAATCCTTCCCCAGACACTTGCTGCCTGTGTGACTTTGGACAAGTCGATTGAATGCTCTGGGCTTTGGTTTCCAATCTCTAAAATGATGAGAGTCCTGGCTTACTACTGACCTTCTGAAAGTCAGCTCCCCTCTTTAGGTATCAGTTTCCCTATCCGTGAAATGAAGGGGCTACAGCCCCCTCCCACTGTACAACCATGATCCTATCGTGTTACAATTATTCTGTCCATTCCGAGTCCAAAGGCAGTTTGGCAGAACAGTCAGGATGCTGGACTTGGAATTAAGAGTGACCTGGGTTCAAATCCCACCTATGACATTTCCTACCTGTCTAACTTTCAGCAAGTTGTTTAACTTTTCTGGGCCTCAGTTTTCTCATCAGGAAAATGGGAATCATAAAACCTGCATCATCTACAACCACTGCCTGGCATTGTTGTCATTGGGAGGCCCAAAGGAGATGTCCATCCAGCGCTTTGCACACCTTTAAGAGGTTAATAAAGGTCATCGGTGCCCGTTATTTGGATGGATCAGGTATTAAGGCTGGGACCTGCACCCCCAGCCTGACGCCAGCTTCCATTTCTGTGCCCCAGCTTCCCAGGCACCTGTGCCCACCCATCCATCTTCATGGAGAAGGCATTGTTGATGGGCAACAGCTGTGGCTAATCCACAGCCTGTGGTGTCATCCCCACGACGACTGACACTTGGGGGAGATTAGCAGCCAAGGGACACATGAATCATTGAGCAACCGCCTGAAGTAGCGGCACCTCTTCTGAAGCCTCCGAGGTCACCAAAGCCCAGCCAAGTCCTGGCCCCTGGGCTCCCACACACAAGTCACTAAAGGAGCTCACGCTCTTCCCCATCTACTTTGAATGAAACTGTCCCTCTCAAAACCATAAAGTGCCACCAATCAATCCAGCAAGTGTGCATTTATTAAGCTCCCACAGGCACTGTGCAAGGCTCCAGAGATACAAAGGCCAAAATGTTCTAATGGGCAAACAATGAGCAGGCATACAAAGATATGAAAGATAAGCAGGGCCTAAGTGTGTGTGTGTGTGTGTGTGTACATATACATATACATATATATATATATATATATATATATATACACACACACATACATACACACATATATACAAATATATATAATATAAAACGTAATTTGTCCGTGTGACCCTGGGCAAGTCACTTAACCCCAACTGCCTCACCAAAAAAAAAAAAAAACATCATTTGGGGTTGGGGAGGCACCACCAGTAAGCAGAGGGGATTAGGAAAGGCATCCTATAGGAGGTGCCATTTGATCTGGGCTTTGAGAGAATCTGGGCATCTAAGAGGTGAAGGTGAGGAGGGAGAGAGTGCCTGGTACTGCTCAGAGGCAGTACAAATTCATGGAGATGGGAGACGGGAGTGTCAGGTATGAGGGGGAAAGGCCGCTTCAGAGTGAGTGGAGGTGGGTCATGTAAAAGAAATCGGGGAAAGTCAGCAGGATAGGGAAAGGGAAAGAAGACACCCCCTTATTAATTTTTATTTTAAAAAAGCAAGGTCAGCTAGGCTTGGATTGTGAGGGACTTGAAAGGTCAAGGGAAGGCGTTTGTATTTTGTCCAAAGAAAGCCACAGGAACTTTTTTTTTTTAGTGAGGCAATTGGGGTTAAGTGACTTGCCCAGGGTCACACAGCTAGTAAGTGTTAAGTGTCTGAGGCCGGATCTGAACTCAGGTCCTCCTGACTCCAGGGCCGGTGCTCTATCCACTGCACCAGCTAGCTGCCCCACCGCAGGAACTTTTTAAGCAGTGGAGGGGCATGGTCAGACCTGAGCTCCAGGAAGTTCGCTTTGGTAGCTAAATGGACAGAGGGGAAGATTAGAGGCAGGGAGACCAATGAGGAGGCTGCTGGAACACTCCAGGTGAGAGAGAATGAGGATGACGGTGATGTTTCTGCCTTCTCAAGGCACACCGAGGCACCCACTGATCACACTGAGCTTAGCCCAGCCCTTTACAGGCACGATTTCATTTGAGAAGAAACAGGAGAGAGATTCCTCTTCAGGACCTTCATGTGAACGCGGACGGAGTCTGGACTCTGCAAGATCTTCATGGCGGTTGTTTAAGAACAAGCATCGAATTTGGCTGGTCATTCAGTGCTGTGGTTGTGAAGGAGGAGGAGGAGGGGAGGAGGAGGAGGAGGGGAGGAGGGGGGGGAGGAGGGGGAGGGGGGAGGAGGGGGAGGAAGGCTGGCGAGAGCGGTCAGATGCAGAAGATGGAACACAGAGCTCCGGGATCAGCGGGTGTGTCTCTGGACTACCCTGAGGCAAAATGTGGAATATGCCTGGAGAGGGACATTGGCATCAGTTTGTAAAGGGCCAGAAGGCCAGGGTGAGGAGTTCGAATTATCCCAGAGGTAATGAGATGGAGGGGTGGGAGCACCCTCAGACCCCTGGAATCTCCCAGGATGCCCAACATCGAGCAGGAGAGAAGCGGCCAGTGCCACATGTCCTCATCACTTCCACACACACCCTACAGCCCCCCACACACACCCTACAGCCCCCCCCACACACACACACACAACACAAACCCTAAAGCCCCCCCCACATACATACCCTACAGCCCCACACACACACACCCTACAGCCCCACATACACACACACAACACAAACCCTAAAGCCCCCCCACATACATACCCTACAGCCCCCCCACACACACACACACCCTACAGCCCCACACACACACACACACACAACACAAACCCTAAAGCCCCCCCCACATACATACCCTACAGCCCCCCCCCACACACACACACCCTACAGCCCCACACACACACACTGCCTTGGGTGCAGCCTGAGCAGCTCCAGCAGCAGAGAGCTCCAAACATGTGGTTGCAGGTCATCATTATTCCTCCCAAGACCTCAGACTTTCCAATATTAACAAACCAAGCTTCTGAGAATGACTGTAAGGTCCCCATCAGAATTGCAAGAAAAATATGCAGCCCAAACTCCGGAAGCTCCAAAAGGCTGATCTGCTTTAAGCCATTATAGCCCATTTCTGGGCTCCCATAGACAGTTATTGATTCCTAAAGGCTAGCTGACCATGATGACTTCAATGAAAAGAGAAAATAACTTCGATTTAAATCAATAGACATTAGATAGGACTGTCTGGAGGCAGAGGGGTTTTCACCAAGAAATTACTGTGACATAATGAAAGGAAAGAAAAAGGAGAGAGGGAGAGAGGAAGGAAGGAAGGAAGGAAGGAAGGAAGGAAGGAAGGAAGGAAGGAAGGAAGGAAGGAAGGAAGGAAGGAAGGAAGGAAGGAAGGAAGGAAGGAAGGAAGGAAGGAAGGAAGGAAGGAAGGAAGGAAGGAAGGAAGGAAAGGAAGGAAGGGAGGAGGGAAGGAAGGAAGGAAGGAGGGAAGGAGGGAAGGAAGGAAGGAAGGAAGGAAGGAAGGAAGGAAGGAAGGAAGGAAGGAAGGAAGGAAGGAAGGAAGGAAGGAAGGAAGGAAGGAAGGAAGGAAGGAGGGAAGGAGGGAAGGAGGGAAGGAGGGAAGGAGGGAAGGAAGGGAGGAGGGAAGGAAGGGAGGAGGGAAGGAAGGAAGGAAGGAAGGAAGGAAGGAAGGAAGGAAGGAAGGAAGGAAGGAAGGAAGGAAGGAAGGAAGGAAGGAAGGAAGGAAGGAAGGAAGGAAGGAAGGAAGGAAGGAAGGAGAGAGGGAAGGAGGGAGAGAAGGAGGGGAGGAGGGAGGGAGGAAGGAATATAATTTAAGCACTTATTAAACACCAACTCTATGACAAGAACTTCTGTGTGTGGACCTAGGAAGAGAAAAACCCAAAGGAAGCTGTTCCTGACTTCAAGGAGCAAACATTCTATAGAGTGAAAGATAGCACACACTGAAGTAAGGAACTGCACAGCTCTGTGGGGGGTGGGGGATTAAGGCAAACCCTAAAGTAGTCATGGCAGCCAGAGAATAGTCTGTGCAAAGGTATAGAGCTTAGTACAATGCCTTGTATACAGTAGGCACTTCATAAATGTTGGTCGACTGATATTTACTGATGGAAACTGGAAATTGAATCTCATGTAGGGTAAGTTTGACTGAACTCTAGAGGTTGCAAAGGGAGGAACACGAATCAGGCAGCTAGGTGGTACAGTGACTCATGGAACTTGGAGTTGCCAGGATCTGAATTCAAATCCTGCCTCAGAGACTTACTAGCTGTGTGACTCTGGGCCAGTCACTTAGGTCTCAGTTTCCTCATCTATAAAAGGGAGATGATAATAGCAGTGACCTCACCAGGTTATTGTGGGCATCGAATGATTTAGCACATATCAAACACTTTGGAAGCCTCAAAGGGCTATATAATCGCTAACCATTATTACTATTATTAATAGCTCATCTTTCTATAATGCCTCCAGTTTTACAAGGTGTTTGCCTTACAGTCGGTCAAGGAGGAGGAGGGTACAGGTCTCAGCCCCATTTTCCAGTGAAAAAACTGGAGAGAGAAAAAGTAATCTTCTCTACATCAGCACCATGGAGTCAAGAAGCCCTGAGTTCAAATTCGACCTCAAACACTAGATGGATGACCCTGAGTAAATCACTTAACCTTACTTTGCTTCGTTTTCCTCAACTGTAAGATGGGATAACAATAACAACAATAATAATAACACCTCTCTGGATTGTTGTAAAGGTCAAATGAGACAATATTTACAAATAGGAGAAGGAAGAAAACACTTTGTGCACTGCCTGGCTCACTACAGAAATGCTTGCTTCTTTCCCTTTCCTGCCCCAGGTCACACGGTGAATATATGTCAGACCTAGGGCTTTAATCTAATCCCATGGACTTTAAAACCAGGGCTCCTTACATTGCACAATAAATCCTTTCATACCCATTTAGAACATATATTTCGATTTCATTTTGGCAACAATGTTCAATCACTCAGAGTAATGGAGAAATTGTGAAAAGGTAATAGTGGATAATCCCCAAAACCTTGGGATACTTTCAAAAGTGGGGGGCTGGGGGGTGGAGAGCCAGTGTTGTAATTCTGTGTCTCTTCCTAATTACACTTTATTTGGGCTGATACAAAATTGCCTCAGCATTCCCCGGACACACACCAGTGGGTGGCAAAAGGCAAAGGCCCAGGCACTCACTGGGCGGCAGGGGAAACCCGCTGGGGATGATAATCTGTCTGCGGGTGATTCAGGACTCTATCCTTTTGCTGACTCTGCGGTGTCTCCTTAGGACAGACTCAGGAGAGGAAGCGTCAGGATGCGCAAGGAGCCCAACAGAAGTTACATAAGGGAACAGAGGGGAGGGGATTCCGCTCCACCTCAGCTCTCAGGTGACTAGGGGGATGCTTTGTGCCAGCCTTTCTTACCACGCCCCGTAGTAAATGCCCTTTTCTAAAAGCAAATTTAGTCTGCCGGACTAATCTATAATTGATTGCCCCCAATAGAGGTTCTTGATCAAGGGACTGATGGGGTTGGTTGGATGTGTCCTAGGAATCTCCCTTGGAGTTTTGAGGAGGCTGATGTGGAGAGGGGAGGGATGATGGGAAGGGAGATCTATCAGGGGCCAGTGCCCTGGGCCAGCTGAGAAGGGTGGGTGGCCTGGGCTGAGGGGAGAGATGTGTGAGTTCAGAGAAGGACAAAGCCGGGAGAGCCGGGACCCATCGGGGTACACACGGGGAGGGAGAGTCCGAGGTCAGCGCCAACGCCTCTCCTGTGGCTAAGAAGAGGCTTCCCAAGAGCAGCATAACACTGGGTTTCGATCCACAATGGCTGGCTCTCGTCTGGGCCTCATCTACCAGGTGTTAAACAGGCACTGAATAGGATCCTTCAGACTCATTGCCTTGCCCATGATGAAGCAGGCTCGTTTGGGTTTGAAGGGAATGGCCACGGCAGCTGGCGGCGCCCAAGTAAATAGCTGTCATGACAAACAGCCTATTTTCTGGGCCCGTTCTTGACTTCAGGAGGAAACGCTGCTTATATGAAAAGGAATGGCCTTGACGGGTACGGCTTCCTTCCTTCAGATGGCTCACACCTGGCTGTCCCAGGGTGCGTTTGTGCACAGGATCGATGAGCTGCCACCCAATCCTGGGAAGAGGCTATTTAATAGATAACCATATTGAGCGGCACAACCTCCCAGCCCAAAAGAAAAGAAAGAAGCCGGTGGTTGAGAAACAATGTCAAAGTGAGAAGGGGAAAGCATTCCTGTACTACAGGGCTGGCGGCCTAGGGGTGTCTGCCCCCCACCCCAGATATTGGGCCCTTAGAGAAACCATAGGAGAGCAGCACAACTCAGTTCATGGAGGGATGGTCCTGGAATCTGGCCGGCCTGCAGTCAAGTCCTGTGTCTGTCCCTCTGTTTGTCTCTGTCTCTCTTTGTTTCTGTCTCTTTGTCTCTATATCTCTGTCTCTACCTGTTTCTCTCCGTTTCTAGTCTCTCGGTGTCTCTGTTTCTCTGTCTCTGTCACACACACACACACACACACACACACACACACACACACACACACACACACACACACACCCCTGATGCTTAGAAAAGTCATTCAGCTTCTCTGGGCCTCAGTTTCTTCCTTCAGAAAATGAGGAGGTGGGACTCTGTGGTTTCTGAGGTCCCTCTAGCTCTGGCCCTAGCATGCTATTATCTCAGGTCCCCACAACCTATTCCAACCCCGCATTTCCCTTTTACTCCAATTTTAGCAGTCTTATGTTCGTGGTATATTTGAGGGTTGTTAAATCCAAGCTTAGGTTGAGTGAAGGAGAGGAGTGGAAGATGAGGCTGGTAGGGTAGGTGGGGGCCAGAGTAAGGAGAGCCTTGAATGCCACACCAAGCAGAGAGAATTTAGGCCTGTATTACATGGGTAGTCATTGGAAGGTCCATGAGCAGGGAAGCATCTCCCTCCAGAGAGGTCACAATGTCCAGTATGGTTCAGAGCCAATACTGAGCTAGGCACACTGTGCTACTCAGTTATGAAGAGATGAAGGAGAAAAAGGAGGAAGAAAAGAAATTCCTGAGCCATAAATGAGAGCTTGGGCATCTTCACAGGAGCTGGAAGGATCCAGAAAGCGGCAGCCAGACCCCTTCCCACAAGGAGTCACCCCAAAGATGAGCCCGGCCTGGGAATGAGGTCTTCTGGGGCCTGGCTCCAAAGGACAGAATGAAGAAGAAATCAGGTAGGGAGAAAAGTGGATGGGGCCACACCTGCAGAGCTCACACGGCCCATCCTGGCTAATAATTCAAAGGGAGTTTCTGGTGCCCGGCCCCTGGATAAATAATTCAACCTTAAAACAGAGATAAAATGTGCAAAAGCGGCATACATAAATGTATTAGCAGTGGGCCTCATGTTTCATTTTTGGCAACTAATGAGCTCGACAGATTTGGGGAAGTGAAGCCATCCTGAATTTCCTCAGACTTTTTTCTTGGAGCCTGTAGGGAGGTTATCAAAATACTCATGATTGGCATTTATGTCAGGAAGACCTGGGTTCAAATCTCACCTCTGACACTTCTCTGCTGTGTGACCTGAGGTAAGGGACCTCAACTCTCTGAGCCTCCGTCTGTAAAACGGAGAAAGTCATTCCTGCTTCATCAGCGTCATTGTCAGGATCAAATGAGATGCGGACCCTTCGTAAATCAAGTGAAATACTCCGCCCCAGGCTTTGAGGGAGGTGCCAGGGAAACAGGAAGGGAAACCGGAACTCACCTGCATATATAGTTTTAGATCTGGAAGAGACCTGAGAAGCCATCTGGGCCTGCACTTTTATTTTACAGATTGGAAGGCTGAGCCCCAGAGAGGGTTAGATATGGGTCCAGGGTCACACAGCAATTTGTAGTATAAAACATAGTCTTCTGTTCCAAGGATTTTGAGAGACAGAAGGAAGGACCTAATGTATCCCAGGCAGACAGGCAATCAACTAGCATTTATTAAGTGCCTGCTGTGGGCCAAGAACAGTGTCAATAATCCATGATCCATCTACATGTCTAAGCTTTGTATAATTTTGGCCTCTACCTTTTGAGATGACGGATTCAAACCACTTACCCCCAACCCAGTAGAGCATAGTATTAAATGGGATTTTGTCCCTTAGTAACAGTGGAAAGAGCATTGGCTCTGAAGAAGAACCTGGGTTCAAAATCTCTGAATTCTATCTACGTGGATAAACTCGGATGATTCATTTAATCTCTCTGACTCATTTCTTAACCTGTAAAAATGAGGGTCTTGGGCTAAGTGGCACGTGAGGCCCTTTCCATCTCTAGATTGACAATCTTAAGTCACTTCACCTCTCTAGGACTCAGTTTCCCTATATGCAAAATGAGGAGGATTGGACTTAGATGGTGGCCTCTGTGGCCCCTTGCATTGCTGGTTACAGTACATTAATCCCCTAATCCTAAACATGCCTTTCTCAGGTACCAAATGGAATTCCCCAAATTCTGAGCCATGGAGAAAGCCAGCGTGCCTGCTGGGTATTTGTCCTGAGGGGATGGAGTCTATGGAAGATCCAGTGGGCAGGGGCCATTTTGGTCACTTCTTCAGGTGCCCAGCACTTAGCCCAGTGCTCACCTCACAGAAGGCTCTTGTTGATTGATTGATTATAGGACATTGACGAGTCAGCCCTGAGCAGAATCCTCAGCTCCACTCAGTGGTGGTCAGAATGCTCAGCTGCCAGCCTCTTCTCCTCTTTTCCTGTGGCAGCTGCTCCCCTTTTTCCTTGGTCCCTTCCTTTGTCCTCATACTTGTTCCAGTTCCCTCTTGGCCTTGCAGGCCATAGCCCAGAATGGGACTAGGAGATATAGCTAGTGTCTTCACAACATCAGGACAATTATTCCCAGCTCCATTCCAACCCTCTTCCCCATCATTTCAAATACTTTGTTGGCCCCTCTGGCCCCAGCTGGGCTCTAGTCTTTAGCAGAGCTAGAATTGATCCCCAAATTCCAAGAGTGAGTGAGTACTAAGCCACTTCAAGTCCTTCCCTGTCAAATTAGGGAATGGGACAAGACGATTCAATGCCATCCCATCCAACCCACTTCCTAATTCGTTCATTCATCTAGAAAGTATTCATTCATTCAGTGCTTGCTATGTAGCAGTACAAACAATACAAAAATGAAACAGCCCCTGCCTTCACGACACTTACACTCCAGGGGAGAGAAATGACACTGCACAGATAAATAAATACAGAGTAGATGAAAAATGGGGGAGGGGGAAGGAGAGGGAATTCAAGCAACTTTGGGAGGCAGGACAAGCCTTACCTTCAAGGTCACAGATACTCAGAGCCCAAGTCCCCACAGGGATCATCCAGCCCAGAGGTTTCTAACCTTGCTTTTACCCTTGACCACTTGGGGAAGCCATCAGAGGAAGCTACAGATGGACCTGCCCCCACTGTCCTGCTGGTTGCCCCATTTATAACTGAAGGAAATGTTAGTCAGAGGTGAGTGAAAATAAATGTCTTTTCCTCAACCAAGCTCACAGAAATTCTCCACTGCCAAAATCTACCCACAGACCCCTTCCAGGTTAGCAACCCTCATCTAGGACAACTCTTTGCTTTCACAGAGGCCCAAAGGGATAAGAGTGATGTACACAAATCACACAGCTGGTCCAAGCTAGAACTTTGGTATCCTGACTCCCAGTCCAGGGCTCTTTCTGAAAAGTAAAGCAGAGGGAGGAAATATCACAAGAGCCTAGGTTCATAGAATTGAAATCCAAGGCCAGTCATTAGAGGCCATTGAGTCTAACCACTCATTTTACAGATGGGGAAACTGAGGCACATGGGAGTGGCAAGAGAGCACAGTGTCTAGAAGAGGAGAAGTTAAGAAACTTTATAATTTTTATTTTATTTCATTTACCTATTAGCTGATAAAAACTCCTAAGGACAAGAATTTATTCCACCCAGACTGAGGACAGAAGGAAAGAATGAGTGGACAAAGCAATTGATTTATATATAATGATATACTCAGCAGATGTCAGCTCCAATTTGGGCAAAGATTTCTTTTTGACGCTTACTCTTTTTCAGACAACCAAATGTTATGAATCTCTGTATTATAATTTGTCCCCCAGTTTCCAGTCTCCGTTTTTTCAAATCCATTCTCCACAGAGCTACCCAAATAACCTCCCAGAAGCTTGGTTCTGACCTCACTTAGAAGCCTTCAATAGCTCCCTATGGCCTTCAGAATAAACTTTAAACTCCTCAGCCCGGCAGCTAAAGCCCTCCTGAGTCTGGCTCCGACCTACTTTCCAACCTTATTTCACAATCACTTCTCTTCACACATTCCAAGTTGCAGCTAAACTGGCTGTTTCCCTAACCTACCACTTTACTAGTCATTCCCTAGCCTGAGTATTCCATCTCCACCCTCCATGTGTTTGTACAAGCTCTGCCCCATACCTGAAAGACCTGCCTCCTGATCTTCTTTTCCTTCAAAGCTCGACTCAGGGAAGGTTCTCCTGATGCCCCAGGTATGAGTGCTTCTCACTCCTCCAAATTCCTTGACCATTTCGTGGTTCTCTTTCCCACCCTCTCCCTTCTCCTCCTATGTATCAAGCTAATTTACCTTCTTGTTGCTGCTGCTGCTGCTGCTCCTCCTGGCTGAGTCGTTTTCAGTTACATCCAACCCTTTGTGACCCCGTTTGGGGTTTTCTTGGCAAGAATGCTGGAGAGGTTTGCCATCTCCTTCTCTATTATCTACCCTACTCCCATAAAAAGTAAGCTCCTTGAACACAGGCCCTGGTTTGTTTGTGTTTGTCTCCATATCCCCAGGCCTTAGCACACAGTAGGACAGAGATGGGTTGTGTGATTTCAGTGGTTGAAGGAACTCCCTGGATGAAGAAACTCTGCTAACACTGAAAGTTAGAACCATCTTTGCAGTTTGGGGAGTTTCCTGGGGCCACCGAGAGGTTAACCAAGAGGTTGTCCAAGGACATATGAACCCAGGACTTCTTGACGCTGAATCTGGCCCAGTAGATATCTGATAAATGTTCGCTGAATTATCAGATGATTGAGAATCTAAATTCAGAAGCCAACTGTAGTAACAGCTAAGGCCGAAAGACATGGTTATTTTTCAAGATTTGACTAAAAATAGCCATTGTTTTGGGGAGATTTAACACAGCCCAGTAAGAAAAGGCAGCTAATTCCCTGATGCCTTTCCTTGACAGTTCCTTTGTTCTCATTGGCAGGAAGAGAGAGGAGAGGAGAGAAGACCCCAGCATCTTCCACAGTCACCTCTCCCACTGGTACATGATGTTTGAGATCAGACTTTCAAATGATGTGGACAGATGTACCGGGGGCTGAGGTTTCTCTGGGAATATTAACCCTCCCTTTCCAGTCTGCTGAGGAAATCCCCCCCCCCAGGTAGTGACTGACATTTCTTGGGGGAGGGGGTGTTGGGAAGGATGGGGAAAGGATGGTTAAATAAATAGAGAGAGAGAGAGAGAGAGAGAGAGAGAGAGAGAGAGAGAAATGAATAAATAAATAGGTAGGTAGATAGATAGATACATAGATAAATAAATAAATAAATAAATAAGTGAATGAATGAATGAATAAATAAATAGATAGATAGATAGATAGATAAATGAACAAGCCAACCAACAGAACACAGAATTCCAGAATCTCAAAGCAGGGATGTCTAACCTAGACATGAAGTCAAATCCTTACCATAATACACTGAACAACGATCATCCCAGTTCTGCTGGGAGACCTTCAGGGAGAGAGATCCACCCCCTCCTGCTCCAGGCTGCCTGCTCTGCTTTGGAATAGCTGAGAGAAATAATGATTACTCACTAATAATTTGGGGAGAACCAGAGTCTTCTAAAGTCCTGATTTTAAAAAGTAAAACGTTCAGGGGCAGCTAGGTGGTGCAGTGGACACTGGCCCTGGGTTCAGGAGGATCTGAGCTCAAATCCGGCCTAAGACTCTTGACACTTACTAGTTGTGTGACCCTGGCAAGTCACTTAACCCTCATTGCCCTGCAAAAAAAAAAAAAAAGGTAAAAATGTCCCAAAGGTAAAGAGGTAAGAATGTCCCAAAGGACATTACTGATAATGAGATTGAATTAACTCTCCTCCTTCTAGGTCAGAACCCACCCAACCTCACAAGGAATTTAATCTAAGGTGAGCAAGCCCATCTACTCAGTTTGGGTCGGGATAAATTCTTTGATCTGGGTGTAGAGATAAGACTGTCCAAGGATGCTATGAGCTCACTCTCAGCCCCTCATTTTAATATAGCCCACCTCCCATTGTGCCAACCAACCAGAGTTGATTGCCACTCCTCTTCCAAAAGAGCCCCCTGCATTGTATTTGGTCTAAGAGAAATGGCCAAATGATCATCCTTTTATTAATATTGTGCTGGCCTTATTAATAAGATGATTAAGTTACCCAGAATTTATTGCCACAACTCTGTACAGACCATGTGAATATCTAACCCTGCCTCCATTTCTCCAAGTTTGTCTCCTTAGGAATAAGCAGAAAAAAAGTCTAGTCCCCCTCCCGAGAGGGTCTTAGATACAGAGATGGAAGAAACTTTAAAGGTTGTCCAACCCAAGTCTACGTATCCAAGTCAACTGGGGAAAGGGGGCAGAGTCAGGATTTGAACCCAGATCTCTTCCTCCAGAGCTAGAGCCCCTTCTGCTACAACATCTTGACTCATATGACCTTTCAGATACTTGATGACAATCACCATCATGGTCCCTCCAAGCCTTTTACAGCTTTTACAGCTAAACAGATTCAGTACATCATCTCACACCCTAAACACAAGGCCCTTCACCATGTTTGGTGTCCCCTCTGAAACTTCTCCAACTGATTTCTAGTAAACATATCCTAGTCCCCACTGCTTCCTGATTTTGTTCCAGTGACTGTGAGGTGCTATTTCATCTTTCCATCCATCCATCAGCCAACAAGCACCTATTAATAATAATAATAGGGGCAGCTAGGTGGCACAGTGAATAGAGAACCAGCCTTGGAGTTCAAATTTGGCCTCAGATCCTTGACACTTACTAGCTGTATGACCCTGGGCAAGTCACTTAACCCCAATTGCCTCACACACACACACACACAAAATAATAATAATAGCTAATATCCAGTCTTTACATAGCACTTTAAGGTTTTCAGAGTTATTTATGAAGCACCTACTAAGCGCTGGGGATACAAAAGCAATAATGAAACAATTCTTTCCCTTGTGGAGATTCCATCCTACTGACCAAAGGGTCAGAGACCCAGAGATGAAAGGGACCTCTGAGTCTGTCTAGTCTAACTCCCTACTTTACAGAAAAGGAAACTGAGACCCAGGGGCATGAAGGACCACACAGGTAAAAAAAACTTTAGCGAATTTGAACCCAAGTTCTTTGATTCCAGAGTGAGTGGTTCTTACTGAGGAGGTGAAATACACCAAAGAAAGAGAATTCAAGAAAGGTACAAATTAAATACGTAATGAGGAGGGGGCCACTCACAACTCTGGATAGCAGGGACAGGTCCTAAAGGACGGGGTTCATGAATATTCCAGCCTTGGGGGGTAGTAGGTCCCTGTGCTGTCACCTTTTAAAGTCTGTCCTGATGGATGCCTCCAACCCTGGAGAACTGATGATACCTGAAACAGTCCCTATACCCACGTGAAATGGATAAAGGTCATTGGGCCAGTGTTTTTCTGCTTCCAAGCTGTGCAGATTTAATTAAACTTTTCATATCCCAAACTTCATCATCATAAAGAGATTTTCTAGCAAGCAAAAAAAAAAAAAAAAAACAAAAAAGGAAGGGAACCGAAGTGAGCGTGCCCACATCTTACCAGGTCCTAGGGGGCAGAAAAGGAGTTTTCTCTGTATTACTGGTGAGCACCACAGTGCCTGGCACTGAGCGCTTCATGGTGTTGCATCATCCCAGTGACTATAAGCTTCTGGAGGGCAGGGACTGCTTTGCATGGGGTTTTCATAATCCCAGAGCTTCAAACAGGGCTTGACCCATAGAAGCGGCTGCTAAATGTCTGCAGAGTTAAAGCTAATCTTAGCCCGAATAAGAAGCTGGGCTGGCCATCGAGGGGCTGGTTCCTTGGCTGTCCCCAGCAGCAAAGAAATCCATTTCAATACAAATGGAATGACTTCGGACTTTCTAAGTCACAGCCGGTGAGGAATAGCACCAAGACTCTCGCATGGCCTTTATGAGAATTTGAACTCAGCTCCTTGGGCCCTGAGGAGGCGATCTCTGAAAATTCCTGGGTTTCCCATGTCCCAGACCCACCCCAGGAAGGAGAAGCTGGGCTAGGGGCAGAGGACATTATGACGGGAGAATCATTGGCTCTAGCTGCTGTTTAAGTTGTTTTCAGCCATGTCTGACTCTTCGTGACCCCTTTGGGGGCTTTCTTGGCAAAGATACTGGAGTGGTTTCCCTTGTCCTTCTTCAGCTCATTTTACAGATGTGGAAACTGAGGCAAAAGGGGATAAGGGACTTGCCCAGGGTCATACAGTTAGTAAGTATCTAAAGCAGGATTTGAACTCAGGAAGAGGAGTCCTACTGATGTTAAGCCTGATTCTGGGGCTCTAGTAGCTGGTAACAAGCATCAATTCCCAAGGCAGGGTCCGGATGGTTTGTTTAGCACTTGTCCAAGCTGGGGCTCTAATCCCACAACCAGTGCCCAAGACCACCTGCCTGGGCACCCTTTTTTTGTGGGGGTGGGGCAATCGGGGTTAAGTGACTTTCCCAAGGTCACACATCTGGTACATTTCAAGTATCTGAGACCATTTTTGAACTGAGGTCCTCCTGACTCCAGGGCAGGGCAGGTGCTCTATCCACTGAACCACCTGGTTGCCCCAGAAGCCTTTTTATAGGCCTTCCCATCTTTACTCCCTCTTCCTTCCCTCGAGTCACCCTTCAGCCAAAGGCAGATTAACTGTCCTTATATATCGTTCTATTACTCCCGTACTCAAGAATCCTCAGGGGCTCCCAATGCCTACTGAGAGAAGTTCAGATTCTTGGCATTCAAGGCCCTCCACAGTCTGGCATTCCTGGCCATTCCACATGGGTCGTTTCAGTCCCCTCCTTGTTCTTTGTGCTCCAACTGGACCCCCTTCTTCCGGCCCCAGAGACGGATGTCTTTCCCCATGAGGTCTCATCGGAATCTGACTTTCCTTTGGCCCCGCCTCCTGCACCCGGAGAGACCTGGGGGAAAGGGACTGCCCTCTGCATGGCCGGTCCACCCAGATTCCCAAGATCTTGAAGGGGCTTGTGGGAAGGCCAAGGTAACCCGACCATCTGGATCCGGCAGGCCACGCCCCCTGCCCGGGGGTGTGGTCAACTTCCTCTGGGGAATTCCTACTAATACTTAGAGCGGAACCCCAAAGTCATTCCTCCGTGAAGTCACCGTAACCTCCCTAAGGTGGCAGAGACCTCTCCCGTCTCGGACCCAAAGAGAACCAGATGAGAAGAGAAATCCCCCAGATTAGAGCTCCATAAACATGACGTTTGTGACATCATTCATATGTCGGGAAGAATGCAGACCTCAGAGTGACGTGGAGAGCCGGACTGTGGGGCTGTGTCACAAGCTGCCAAGCCGCGCTTCCTGGAATGTTTGGGTGCCCCCTTGTAGAATCATGCATTTGGAGCCAAAAGGGACATGGGGGTCCCCAAAGCCCGTCCCCTCCCTTTGCAGAGATGTCTTACGCTTGCCTTGGTGAGTCACTCCAGCCCCAGCCTCAGCCCCAACCAGGTAACACTCACCAGCTAATTAAACAGCGAGTGGGGCCTGGATTTCCAAAGGACCCGGCTTTTCCTCTGGACTCTGGTGTGGCCTTGGGTCACTGGATGTCATGCAATCCAAAGATCCCCCATGAATCCCAAGACACACCTGATGCAGCAGCAGTGAGAAACCTTAGGAAAGATGCCCCAAGCGCTTGTACTGTGACCAGGCCCCGCGTGCCGGCCCCTCGCTGGCTGCTTCTGCAGGAAACAGGGCTAAGCGCCCAGTGAAATTTGAGGGGCTGCTCACGGCAGCACTGCCTAGAGCAAAGCACTGGGCTAAGCAGCGAGGACGCAGAAAAGACCAACCTGACCCTCCTCACAGAGACAACATGCAGACAGCGTAGCTGCGGGTAAATGGGCTGCAATCTCAGAGGGAAGGGACTAGAAGGGGCGGGAGGCAGGGAGGGCTTCTCGCAGATGGTGGGAGTGGAGCTGAGTCTAGAAGGAACGCAGGGAATCAGTCCGGGAGGCAGAGCTGCAGCCCAGGGGTGGGGGGCAGTCGGTGAAAATGGCCAAAGGTGGGAGACAGCGCGTGGTGCTGCAGGAAGAGCAGAAGCCAATGCCCCTGGATCCCGGATCCTGGACTGGAAAGACTATGGGGGGGGGGGGCAGCTAGGTGGTGCAGTGGATAAAGCACCGGCCCTGGATTCAGGAGTACCTGAGTTCAAATCCGGCCTCAGACACTTGACACATATTAGCCGTGTGATCCTGGGCAAGTCACTTAACCCCCATTGCCTCGCAAAAAAAAAAAAAAAAAAAAAAAACACTATGGAGGGAGGTCCAGTGTAAGACTCCGGAAGGCGATGGGGGGGAGGGGCGCTGTACAAGCCAGGGAGGATTTTATAATCCTGGAGGTGATCGCGAATCGCTGGAGTTTATGGGTTAAGGGAGTGACAAACTCCACTGTGGATTTTAGGAAGATCCCTTTGGCTGCTCAATAGGGAATGGGCTGGAGTCGGGAGAGAATCGAGGCAGGGAGCACGACTTTTGAGAAACCACCGGGTGCAAAGACTGGCCCCCGCAGTCCAGGGCCGGCAGAGCCGAGGTCGGCGGGTAGGGGCTTGGGCGCGTCACTCGGGTGTTCTTTCATTTCTGGCTCCCCAGCATCTAACACTGCTTTCTGCGCACTCGCAGAGGCCAAATAATGTCTGGGAACCAAAAAGTAACAGGATCCAGAATCTCTGGGCTGGAAGAAACCTCAGCCACCCCTGGGGAAGGATCTCCTCGGCAACAATCAATGGGCCAATCCATGAGAGTCGTTAATTAAGTGCTTACTGCATGCCAAGTACGGTGCTCAATGAACGCTAGTGAAAGATAACCCACTACCTCACCCATCCATCAATAGGCAACTATTAAGCACCTACTGTGTACTGAGGGCTGGGCATCCAAATACAAGACAATAAAAGCAATCCCTACTTTCCAGGTGTTTCCATTCTTTCAGGGAAGACAAGTATACATTCTGTTTGGGGATATTTGGGAAGTTGGGGTTTCCCCCCTCATACTGAGCCTCAAATATGCCTCATTGCAGCTTCCTTTACTATGAACTTAATCATTATTACCAAACATGAACATTTCAAAAGACAAAGAAGACTAGCTGTGTGACCCTGGGCAAGTCACTTAACCCTCATTGACCTGCAAAAAAAGAAAAAGAAAAGAAAAAGAAAGAAATAAAAGAAAAGAAAGACAAAGCAGAGAAAAGGGACTTGAATGTGAAACTGAACTAGTCTGACATGTTTTTAGTAGTGCATATTAGGGTAAGGGCCACTAGGTGGCTCAGTGCATAGAGCACGGGGCTCGAGTCAGGAAGACCTGAGTGCAAATCTGGCCTCAGACACTTCCTAGCTGTGTGACCCTGGACAAGTCACTTAACTCTGTTTGCCTCAGTTTCTTCGTCTGTCTATTGAGCTGGAGAAGGAAATGGCAAATCACTCCAAGATCTTTGCCAAGATTGGTCACTGCAGGGGTCCGGCCCAGAAGTCTTTCAACGTCATTTTCCTTACACAATTGTGGCCATTGTGCAGATTGGACTCCCTGTTCTGCTTATGTTTCTCTGCATCAGTTCATTCAAGTCTTCCTGGAAGCAGTTTGTTCAAACATTTCGCCGCTGATGACTACCCTCTTTGTCCTCAGGTCTTGGTGGCAACAGAAAGCACTACGATGATTTTGTATTTATTTAATTTTTTTTTTGCACACATGAGTCTTTCCTCTCCATCTTTGTTCCCTTGGGGATAGATGCCTGGTGGTTTATATCAAAGGGTAATTCCCGGTTTAGTGTCTTCCAAAGTTCCTTCCAAAATAGTTGGACCACCTCACAGCTCCACCAGCAATGTATGAGTGTGCCTCCAACATTTTTCCTTTTCATCTTTGCCAGTGGGGGGAGGGGGTGTCTTTCTCTCTACTTCTCCCACCTGTTCTCTCTTAGTTGTGCCCAAGTTTGGAATCAAGCAGAACAGGTCCCTCTCTTCCCTGGAGCCTGTGACGTCGCTTATGATACCCGAAGGGAGGAGTCATCTCACCTGGAGTCTTCCATGCTGAAGACACAATTCTTTCAACCCGTCCTCATATGACTGGGTGCCCTTCTCTGAATGGTCTCCTGTTTAGGAACAGAATCTCAAAACTGGGGGCCCTGAGCTGACCACATTCCTCCAGGTGGGACTGACCAGGCCAGTATGGGGGTGGGGGGAGAGACGCTCACCTTCTTCCTCGGCATCTTCCTCTACCTCTCTTCACGCACCTCAACCACCATCTGTTCGCTTTCTTCCCAGGGTGTGAGGAATGACATGAAGATCTGGGAATGTTTGGCTCCAATTTGTTTGCATCTTGTGTCCCCATTAGAATGGGAGCCCCATGAGAGCAGGGACCCGCTTTTGCCTTTCTTTGTATCCCCAGTACTTAGTAAGTGCCTGGCACATAGTAGGTGCTTTTAACAAATGCTTGTTGACTGAATGACTGACAGGTAGTCCTTTCTATGACTTGTAGGGACCAAACTGTCCTGGCCCTGACAACCAAGCAGCCCCAGCCTAGCTCAATCCTGCCTGTGGAACACGCAGCCTCGGCCTATTGGCAAAACGGACACACACACTATCCTTTCTCTGTCTTCCCCTCATTGGAACAAAGGTCAAGGGATGAACCTTTGAAATCCTGCCTGTGACAACGAATACATCCCAGGATCGGTTGAAATGAAATCGAAAAGATTGCTTAAAACAAATGAACGGGGTGGGCAAATCACCTCAGTAAAAGGCAGGAGCTGATTCAAAAGCAGAGCTCAACAGAAAGTCAAAATGCAGCTGGGACCTGGTCCTGCCCCAAAAGAGCCGGCCGCAGGACAAAGGCTGGGCTGCTGGGGGAGCCTGGAGGCTGGAGCAGCAGGCATGAGAGGACCACGAATCAGCCCTGCCTTTACTTATGCGAGGCTGGATTTAGGCAAAGATCTGAGAAAATACAATGTGCATACATGTAAGCAAAGGATGGGAAGTTTACCAAGCCGAGAAAAGGCCATCTGCCCATCGAAGGAAGGAGCCAGTGTCAGTGGACACTGGGAGTCAGAGAGCCTGGGTCCCAAACCTCGGCCAATCAATTGACGAGCTCCTGTAGTCATCGCTCCTTCTTAGCCTCTGTTTCCTCATTTGTACGAGGAAGGACTAGACTGATACACAGAGGTCTTTTCTAGCTCCCTCTTTCATGCAGGGGGAAGGGGGGCAGCTAGGTGGTGCAGTGGATAAAGCACCCTAGATTCAGGAGGACCTGAGTTCAAATCCAGCCTCAGACACTTGACACTTACTAGCTGTGTGACCCTGGGCAAGTCACTTAACCCTTATTGTCCCACCAAATAAATAAATAAATAAATGAATAAACATTTCATGCTTGGGGGTCACTTAATAGCTCTGAGTCCCAGTTTACCAGGTTGTTTTAGGTTTAAACGGACAATGTTTAGCTCACATTTCTAGTGTGTTAAGTGCTCTAGTATGCAGAGCCCACACAACAACCACCACATGAGATTGTGGCAAGTGAAATTAAATGTGGTCACCCTATAATTGTCCCAATTTTAGGGAGCATAGCTGGGGTTTATTATATATTTGTTACTTAGAAATTAGGGGCTACTACACCAATTTGGGGGCATTAAGCATTTATTAAAGCATATTAAATATCAGTAAAGAAAGTGCCCATGGCTCTGAAAGATAGGAAAGCCTAGCTAGGGTCTAGGGGAGGAGAGAGAAAATGGGCTGTGCCTGCTCTCTCCATGTTCCGAGCCAAGAGAGCAAGTCACTGTGTAAGCTTGCTTCGGGCAGGAGGAGAGCCAGCCCTTATGCATTGCTCAAAGCCCATTGGCTAGCGTCATTCAAATCTATTGGTTTACTGGGTTCGAGGGTGGTCCAGCTGAAGTCAGAGTAGGAGCCCTTCAGGTAGGTGTGGTTTTAAGCCCTATTCACAGTCCAAGGCTCGAACCACATTCCCTCTGAAATTCTCCTGACTCTGGGATGGCCTCAAGAAAGGTCTGGCCAGGGGCAGCTAGGTGGCGCAGTGGATAAGGCACTGGCCCTGGATTCAGGAGGACCTGAGTTCAAATCCGACCTTAGACACTTGATACTTACTAGCCGTGTGATCCTGGGCAAGTTACTTAACCCCAAGTGCCTCACTAAAAAAAGAAAGAAAGAAAGAAAGATTTGGCCAGGCCCTCTGATTCTCATAGAACCCCCAAACTCTCTACTCTTTTTTTCTTTTTTTTTCTTTTTTGTGGGACAATGAGGGTTAAGTGACTTGCCCAGGGTCACACAGCTAGTTAAGTGTCAAGTGTCTGAAGCTGGGTTTGAACTCAGGTCCTCCTGAATCCAGGGCCAGTGCTTTATCCACTGCGCCACCTAGCTGCCCCCCAAACCCCCTATTATTAATAATTTTCTCACAAGATATAGTGTTATTATTTCCAATTCCCAATCCTGTCAGCCACAGGGTGCAGTTGGTAGAGTGCTAGGCTTTGAGGAAGGAAGAGCTGAGTTTGAATCCTGCTTTAGTCACTTCCTGGCTGTGTGACTCAGGGTGAATTTCTTAACCCCTCTCAGCCTCAGTTTCCTCATTTGTAAAGTGAGCATAATAATCAAACCTACTTCACAGTTCAAGAATCAAGTGAGAGATCTTAAAGCTTTGTATAAACTATTTTTGTTATTATTTCTCGATAAGAAAATGGAAGCCCAGAGAGGAGAACACAATTATTATAAGTTGCATAGAGGAGAAATGAGCTCCAGCCTCCAGACTTAGAGTCCAGTTTTCTGGTGACTCTGCCATGCTGACTCAGCAACAGTGAGTGTTCTGTATGTCTTAAGCAGCTGAGCAATCACCAGCTCTTGGCAGTGAGTAAGTAAGTCATCTTGACCTCTCTGGGCCCCAGTTTCCCCCAATTGTGAAAGGAGGGGATTGGACCACATGGCTTTATAAGCACTATGGTCCACAAGAGTGGGCATCCAGGATCTTAAAATCAGCTGTACAGGGGGCAGCTAGGTGGCACAGTGGATAAAGCACCAGCCCTGGATTCAGGAGGACCTGAGTTCAAATCCAACCTCAGACACTTGACACTTACTAGCTGTGTGACCCTGGGAAAGTCACTTAACCCTCATTACCCTGCCCCAAAATAATCAGCTGTACAAGTTAGAATTCTGGTCACTTTGGGAAAAATGTGAATCACCTGATTCACTCCACCCTGGAGCGGTCATCTCCTTTTAACGACCACTGCCAGCTGGCTTGGGCAGCAGCCCCCTTGTCCCCACTGGCCCCAAAGGAGGCAGCGCCCTGCCAGCATTCAGAAGGTACCAAGAGCTTTCCCCCCCACCATGTTGTAGCAGAAGCACAAGGCCAAAGATCAGAGGCACTTCCTGGAAAACGTTCAGAGTCAGGGAAGTTTGTCTCGGGGCTCCCAGCCTCTCCTCCCCTGACCCCGGCCCCCACCAATGCACACAGACTTCCCTCCCGTCCCCAGTGTCAAAACCTAGATGTCCCCATTGCCCTCTATCTCCTGAACATTCCTGCCCTTTTGCCATAGAAAAGGCCTAAGCCAAAAAAAAAATAATAATGGCTAGTGATTGAATTGCGGACACAGCTGAACAGGTCAGAGATCTGACCTGTAAGATGCCCCCTGACAAAGACGGAAAGCTGGAAAGTCACCACATTCAATCTCCTCATTTGACAGATGAGAAAATGGAGGCTAAAGAGAGGGACATGTGACTTCATGGACACTGTACTAGGCAGCAAGTTTTGTTTTGTTTTTTCTTAAATAGCCGGATTTGAAGTGAGAGGAGTCGGTCCTCTCAAAGTCACTTTGCGCCTCAGTTTCCTTTTCTATAAAATAAGGGGGTTGGACTGGATCATGGCGTTGGAGCTGGGAAGCACCTCTAGGGTTGGCTCATTGAATTCCATTGCTTTCTCTAGGAGGAATGTGAGGCTGCAGCTGCCTGACGTCTTCCCACAAGCGGGGAATTCCAACTGGGATCCGGACTCCAAGCCCAGAGCTCCTCCCACTGCCCCGAGTGCTCCTGATCTGTGCTCCCAGTGGTACAAAGTAAGTCCCCCGCTGGATTTAAATGCTGCTTATCCCGGCAGGTTGAAAATGAAATCTACCCAACAAGCAGTCCTCCGAAACCCCAAACCCTCGATCTCCCAGTCACTCAACAAGAAAATGGTGGTGTCACCGTCCTCTGAGATAAAGAGTTGCCCCTCTCCCCCCTCCTGGAAATCATTACCTCCCTGCGATCTGGAAGCAATCTGGACAATTGTTTTCAGCACAGACCTCTGAGAGAACACCTTGAAGCGCATCACACAGAGCAGCCGGGATCATTGAAAGATAATGGAGCTGAGGAGAAAAAGCTGCTGCCTCTGTCTCCTCTGATTCCTACCACCCTCCCCTGGACAGGGGGACACACACACACACACACACACACACAGAGCTTCTAAGGCCAAGGACAGGACTCTAGAAGGTCAAAGCTGGAAAATAGGACCAAGCTTATTTACTCCCTTCCTCATTCATTCATCCATTCAGTGAGCATTTATTAAGCACCTACTGTGTACACCCAGTGCAGGACTAGGCTCTGGGAATACAAAGAAAGTCTGTGAACTGCCCCTGCCCCCAAAGTGGTTCCATTCTCTTGGGGCAGGGGTGGGGGGGCAAGCTCACTCAGGGTCACACAGCTCATGTGTGTCTGACCCTGGGTCTTCCAGCGCTCCCTTGAGCTTACCATATTGCCTCCTGTGGTCATATGTGCCAATGAACATTTATGCCCATCCATACAAAGACATGGGTGGGGGGAGTTTTCTTGAGAGATATTAGGGATTCCAAGGGCCATGATTGAACAACAACAACAAACGACAAGTAATTGGCTCCAGACCATCTGTCCAGCCTGACCTCCCATTTCTATCCTTCATACACCGTGTCCAGCTAAACTAGATGACCACGTGTCACCCCAACTTGAAATGCTGAGTCCTAGTTTCCGATAAGTTGCCCCTCACACCTAGAGCTCGTGTGGCCCTTCATCTTCACCTATCGCACCTATCCGAATCTTCCTTTTCTTTCAAGGCTTAGTTCCCTTTAGGGCCCAGACCTGTTGCTCCCTTCTTCTGAAGGATAACCTGAGTTTGAATCCTGCCTCAGACATTTAACCATGCGATCCTGGGCAAGTCATCTGTATAATGGGGGTAAGTATAGAGCCCACCTTCCAGAGTTGAATGTCAGCCTTCAGTGTTATTCCCCGCCCCCGACCCAGCTAAAAGTTCTTCCCTCACCTTTTCCTATTATGCCCTTTTGTCGTTCACTTTCCTTTTTTCTTTTTTTTCCCCAATCACCTTCTACCTGTATCCTTACCTGTGTTGTTTATCATATAAAGTCACAGGACCCAAGATGAAGAGCTTAAAGGCAATTTCGAGACCACCTGGTGTATCCTGATTGCTTTGCAGATAAGAAAGCTGAGGTCCTATGAAAGTGAAGCCAAGTGATGTGTCCAAGGTGACTTGTCTTAATAAGTGGCAGAGCCAGAATTGGAACTCGGATCCTCAGGCTCCAAACAGATGTTTTCCTCAGGTTGTTATCCGTCTCCCACAGTCCAGACTTTCGGGCTCTTGAAGGTTCTTGGAGCTGTCATTTGCCCCTTGTTCCCAGGGCAGACGGGATGTGGGGAGGTGGGGAATTTCATCAGTGTGGGGACCTCCCTGTATTGTAACTCCCTTCACCACTGCTGAAGAGTGCCCGACAACAGACAGTTGATGCCCCAGTCTAGACCTGAATCTGCGTCCTCTTGACTCCAAGGCGGTGGGCTATCCATTGCACCACACTGCCTTGCACTCAATGATTGCTCGGTAAATCGTATGGATTGGATAACCCTTAGGGACCCTCTAGCTCTAGAATTCTGTGAAATGGAGGAAAGCTTTTCTTAAAATGGTACAAATTCTAGACCAAGCCACAGACAGATGGGGAGACTTCTGGAGCAAAGGGCGTGGTTACAGCAAAGCAGAGACTTGAGCTGCCTCCCCTCCCTCAGAGGCCGGGCGGGCCTCCTTCCCAACGCGACACAGCTCCACGGCCCATCCAAAGACAAGCCATTCATACACTTGTGGTGGCAGCTGAAGACCGAAGGCCCCAGGAGATCATTGGTTCATTTTACAGAATAGAAGACTGAGGCTGGCAGAGGAGAGCCAGCTCTGCCATAGCCAGGGCTTAGACCCCTTTTAGGTATAGTTTTAGGTATAATTAGGCATCATTAGGAGGCTCTGCTCCTGGTCAGAGGCAAGACTCCTACAAAGAGCCCATTCCTCCCCTCACATCCATGTGTCTGACCGTGCATCTTCCCAAGCCCAGGATTATAACCTCAGTCTGCAAAATGAGGCTGACTGATGTAGTGTTACACTAGGAGTCACAGAGATCTGAGTTCAAACCCTGCCCCAGACACTCACTGTGTGACATGGAGCCATTTGCTTAACTAAGTCTCTGAGCCTCCATTTCCTTATCCGTAAAATGGGGATAATAATAACATCTCCAACTAGGACTGACTTGGGGAACAAATGAAATCATGTTTTTTGTTTGTTTTTTTCAGGGCAATGAGGGTTAAGTGACTTGCCCAGGGTCACACAGCTAGTCAGTGTCAAGTGTCTGAGACTGGATTTGAACTCAGGTCCTCCTGAATCCATGGCTGGTGCTTTATCTACTGTGCCACCCAGCTGCCCCTGAAATCATGCTTTTAAAGTGCTTTGTAATCCATAAAGTTCTATATAAATGTTAGCAATTACCACAATTAACTGGCTGTGTGACCACAGGCAAGTCACCTCACTTCTCTGAGGGAAAGTCCACCCCAATTTATGCTGGCAAAGAAGCAGACTTGGTCTCTATTGCCTGTCATAAGACCCACAGGCCCACATGGCACTGGCTGAAGGGGAGCTCAGACACTCTCTAGCCTGACTCCCTCACTTTACAGATAAGGAAACTGAGGCACAGTGACATTCCCAAGATCACTGGCAGAGCTAGGTGAACCCAGGTCCTCTATCCCTTTGTACCTCATCACACTGCCTGCCCAGCAAAGGGCAAAAGGGATCAGTAAATCAAAGTGATGGGTCACTGAACAACCTCAGATGAGTTGTGTCAGTCCTTGGAGGAAGGGAGGGAGAGGCAGCAGAATATCCACTTCCTCCACTATACATTCCCATGTACTTTACTTTGCACTCTCTCAGGCGACAGAGACAGACAAGTGTTGCCACGGATGAACTAAAGTGGGGAAGATCCGTGTGGACAGTGAGGAGATGCCCGTGGTTAGACTCAGAAATAGACCAGACCCCATTCACCCTCTTGGCCCTCTGGGCAGTGAATACTTGGTCATTTTAAATGAACAACCAATTTTGCAAAGAAGTCCAAGTCTCCCTAAAGCTATATCCAGAGATTTCATCTTTCATATAAAATTGATGGAGTGGACGTATAGATAGATGGATGTATAGATGTATGGAAGGATGGAGAGATGGATGGAAGAATGGAGGGAGGGATGGAATGATGGGGGAGAAAGGGATGGATGGAAGGATGGGGGAGGGATGGATGGAAGGATGGGGGATGGAGGGATGGAGGGAGGGAAGGATGGGTGAATGGATGGATGGGAAGGGAGGAAGGGATGGATGAAAGGATGGGTAGAAGGATGGGTGGGTTGGGTAGGTGGATAGATCATTTCTGAAGTCAGTAGCCAAACAAAAAATGTCATTTCTCCACTGAAATGAAAGGCACTTGTCCAAGTCATCTGACAAGCAAGGTCAAGGACAACTACTGCCTGTCTCTGGCAGAGACCTGGGCCCAGATGATAGTTGATTAAAGAGAAAATCTCGTGCCTCAGAGGCACTTATTCACCCCTCTGCATGAGAGAACAATTGACCATTTTATGCCACACACACCGCCCCCACCATGAGAGGCTGCAATATTCCTTCCTCCGACTCTGAGCCAGGCTAGAATATTCTTCATGATAATTCAGACCACGCCCTCAGATTCTTGTCATTTCCATCCTACAGAAACATGAGAGGTAGGATGGATGGCCCAGTTGAAGGAGAGCTGAACTCAAAGACGAGAAGACCCGGGTACAAATCTTGTCTCTGACATATATCAGCCGTGTGAGCCTGGCCATGTCACTTCAAGTACTTTAGGCACCTCTCCCAAAACCAGCTTCCATCAAAGCCTAGAGAGTTCAAAACCTCTCCCTGGCTTGATGTCTGTGCAGGTCATCTCTGACCCAGGCTAAGAAAACAGGGTGTCTGGTGCTCCTCTTTGCCTGAGCAGGGCTTCTCCACCTAGGTCATGGACACCTTGGGCAGCCTGGTGTAGCCTGGACTTCAGCTCAGAATCATTGGAGGAGAAGCTAAATTTCCATTTGTTTTTAGTGAAAAGGAAAAAAAAAGAAGAAATTGTGTTGTTCTTTTCTCCATCCTAATTCATGCTCCCCCATCACCCAAATCTTTTGTGGTCCATGGACAACAGATTAAAACCCCCAGAGTGAGAGATTAGGAAATGATCATAAAGCTGGCCTCTCCTCAATCAGAGGTTCAAGGGTTCAAGGATTCACAGCTGGAAGGGCCAAGGGAGCTCATCGAGGACGGTGCCCAATTAGAAGGGTGAGGAAGGAAAACGGGTTTTGCAAAGTGTAAAATGCACAGCAGTCAAGTCCAGAGCTCCCATCCTGTTAAGGGGGCCCTCATAAATCACTGCTGACAACTCATTAGTTTTTACAAAAGATGTGCCGAGTTGAAGAGATTCTTCCAGATCATTTGCAAGATTGTGAGAACTAATTAGGGACTGTTCAATGTACCTTTGCAGAGAAGAGTTCAGTTTTCATGTCTCTGGGAAGCAATTTATACCAGAGATGGAAAGCTAATCGCTAATCACTAATTGCTTTAGAAATCATCACAACCAAACCTGATTTCCAAACACCCTGCAGTTGCTGGGGGGAGGAGAGAAGGAGGAGGGAGAAGGGGTGGGGATTTGTGAATGTAGATTTTAAAATAGATACAAAAGAGCCCCCAAAAAAACTGTATAGTCTTCTACCTCCATTTTGAGCCAGAAGTGACCCCAGAGTCAAAGACTCTGGCAAAAGGAAAATGACAGCTATGAGGAATTCAGAGAAACAATACTTTTATGAACTGATGCAGAGGGCAGCAAGCAGAAACAGACAGTGAGCCTAGTAACCCCAATAAGTGACCAACCTCCTTCAGAAGATTGGCCTCTAGGGGCAGCTAGGTGGCACAGTGGATAGAGCACCAGCCCTTGATTCAGGAGAATCTGAGTTCAAATCCAACTTCAGACACTTGACACTAGCTGTGTGACCCTGGACAAGTCACTTAACCCCAATTGCCTCACTAAAAAAAGAAGAAGAAGAAGAAGAAGAAGAAGAAGAAGAAGAAGAAGAAGAAGAAGAAGAAGAAGAAGAAGAAGAAGAAGAAGAAGAAGAAGAAGAAGAAGAAGAAGAAGAAGAAGAAGAAGAAGAAGAAGAAGAAGAAGAAGAAGAAGAAGAAGAAGAAGAAGAAGAAGAAGAAGAAGAAGAAGAAGAAGAAGAAAGAAGACTGGCCTCTGGGTAGAGTGTTGATGGGCTAGAATGAGAGGCCCATTCCCAGGGCTGGAGCCAGGTTGGGTGATTTTGCTTGACTTGATCCATGTGTCATGGGGGGAGTGGCAGGGAGTGGCACACTGCAGCCAGCTTCAATAGGTTAGCAAGAGCCATTATTTAGATTTTCACTGTGATCAGCATTTATACTTTGGGATTTAAAAAACCCTACAAATCACAGCTTGATTTACTTATGGTCTAGACTTCAGAAAGTGATGGAGAAAATATTGATAGTGCAGATCACACTTAAAAGCGTGTCCTGGGTATGTTTTCCCCCAGCAACCGGGCTGTTAAACACTTACCAGGACACCACCAGGGAAGAGTGATAGGAGGAGGAGAAGGAAAAGAAGAGTATTAATAAAACATGTAAGGGGGCAGCTAGGTGGCACAGTGGATAAAGCACCAGCCCTGGGTTTAGGAGGATCTGAGTTCAAATTTGACCTCAGACACTTGACACTTACTAACTGTGTGACCCTGGGCAAGTCACTTAACCCTCATTGCCCTGCAAAAACAAACAAAACAAAACAAAAAAGACATATAAGGGTCCATCTATCCCAATCCTCTCCTTCTATAGATGCCAAAATGAAGTGCACAGAGGATATATGACTCACCCAGGGTCACACAACTTCTAAGTGTTTGAGGTCCTCTGTCTCCAGCTCTTGCACTCAACCTACTACCTCTGGTGTCTAGATAGAAGATCCACCAGAACTAGTCCTGGTGGTCCTCACGTGGCACCTTAGAGATCATCTCCAATGACTTCACTTTACAGATGGTGATCAGCCCGAAGGTCCCCTCCTACACAGGGTCCTGCCTGACCCCCCTCCCGATGTTACGATCCCCCTTAATTCATTTTTGCATTTACTTATTATATGTATGCACCCCCCCCCCTAAAATGTAAGGCCCTCTAGGTTAGACTGTCTCCTTTTTGTCTTGTCCCCATACATAGTGCAGTGCCTGGTAACAGCAGGCATTTAATAGATGGTAATTGATTCATTGCCATATCTCAATGATGACACATGTTGACCACACTAAACCCTCCTGATCTTATTCTCCATTCATTTGTTGACTAAGCCCATCCTGTAGTTGTGCAGCGGACTCTTTTTGCTCGCATGAAATGCTTTACATTTTTCTCTATGACATTTCCTTGATTCAGTCCATCCGTGTAGCCTAATCTTCTTGGGCGAGGTCTAAGGTTCCTTCCCGCTCTGAGTTCCATGGGCTATGCTCTGCTCTTTCAGTCAAGCCTGCCACCCAAACGCTCACTTGAGAAATAAAAAGTTTAAATCCACATTTAGTCCAACAATCAGTCTATTTTAGAGAAATTGTGTTTGGCCAGATTCAAGCGGGTGTTTTCAAACTAGGCTCTTTTATTCTCCCTTCAAACAGGCTGGTGGATGTACATAAACATGGTCTTATAATAGGTTTAAATGTTTTGTTAATAAAATCCATCTATTTGCATCCAAATTGCCTAAAAACTCCATAGCTGAGCTCCTGACCAGGCAGGGTAATGTCACAAATCCACATCCCCCAAAACAGGAGAGTGGCTAATGCAAAGAAAGCCTCGGGTGGTGCACATGAATTTAGGTGAGTGAGAGCACACACACACACACACACACACACGCACACACACGCACACACACGCGCACACACACAGCTGGGTTATTTTGAGATGCAAACATTTACATTCCTGTTTCCTGCTATTATTTGCAAATAACCCAGTGATTGTGCAGCATTGAATGTGGGGTTGTTTTTCCTTAAAGTTTTGTTCTCAGGGACTGGGGTCCTGACTCTCTCCAGGAACACTTAGAAAACTGGAGGATAACTGCTGGTCCAGGAAGCCCTCAGCTCTGGCCGTTCTGTGGTGAAGGAAGCTACTGCTGGGCCATTGGGGTGAAATGTTCATGTGAGGACTTTAGATGCCAAACCCTTCTTGTGGGCATCATCTCTGCCCCTCTGGAAAGCCAGAAGTTAGGCATGACCTGACTTCTCCCTTCTCCCCAGGAATGTCCCAGACGGTCACGGGACGCCTCCGTCCTATGCCCTGAGGAAACAAGGCAAGTGGGGAGCGCTGGCTCCAAATGCAGTACCACAAGAATCCCTCATCCCCTTCAAATCCACAATAAGAAAATCCCAGCCATCCCGCCCCTTCCCCCACTATTTAGACCCATGTAGAAAGAGGCAGGAAGCAGCTGGCTGACTTTGTCTCCCTTTGTCCCAATTCTAGCTTCTTCTCTCTTACCTTTGGCATTCCTCCACACCCCCTCCCCACCTCCAAAGCCAGGAACACATAGATTGGTATTGCTCAACAAATGGTGCGGCTGCCTCCTAAAAGTCTGGAAGATCGGGCTAGTTTAGAGACTGGGAAATAAAGGGCTTTTCCTCCTCTCCCAGGGCTCTGATAAACTCTGCCCAATGAGCACCGCCTGAAAACCATCAGCCTCTGCCTTCCTCAGTCCCTCCCCGGCTTCTGCTCTGTCGTTCACCTTTTTACATCCTGGGGGGGAGTGGGGGGAGTGGCTCCCTCACTCTCTTGCAGAAGCAGGGAACTACGGATGTGGAACATTGATTATAATATCAGATTCGGTTCTATTGGTTCATCTTGCTGAACTGGTTTTCCCTTTCTTTTTAAATTCTTTGCTCCAGGGGCAGCAAAGTGGCACAGTGGATAGAGCACCGAGCTTGGAACTAGGAAGACTCCTCTTCCTGAGTTCAAATCCAGCTTCAGACACTTTCTACCTTGGGTGACCCTGACCCAGTCATTTCACCCTGTTTGCCTCAATTTCCCCATCTGTAAAATGAGCTGGAGAAGGAAATGGTAAACCTCAAAATGTGGTCATGAAGAGTCAGACAGGATTCAACATCAAGGATGTTACCTATCTTAAACACCTTCCATGGAATTTAATCAGAAGCAGAGTTTTAGAGTGAAAAGGTCCCTTCCTGAGCTAGAACCCCATGGAGAAGTGGCCATCCATTTCTCTGCCCTCCCTCCCAGGCAGCCCATGGTGGTGCTTGGGGGACTGCTCCCAAGGGTAGGATGCTTTTCCTTACCTCAAACCTAAATTTTCATCTTTCCAACTTCCTTCCTTTGTTCCTGGATCTGCCATCTAGAAGGAAAGAACACAAAGAGAACGCTTCTTTGATGCGACAGCCCTTCTAAACCTCTCCAGCCCTGCTCCCCTGCCCAAGCCTCTTCCAGGCTAAATAGCCCCTTCAATGGCTCCTACCTCACAAGAAGTAGGGCAGCATGGGAGCAGCTAGGTGGCGCACTGGATAAAGCACCGGCCCTGGATTCAGGAAAACCTGAGTTCAAATCCGACCTCAGACACTTGATACTTACTAGCTGTGTGACCCTGGACAAGTCACTTAACCCTCATTGCCATGCAAAACAAACAAACAAATAAAAACAAAACCCTCAAAAATCGATTTTTAAAAAAAAAGAAGTAGGGCAGCACCCAACGTTTCCCAAACGGGAGAAGCCTCCCGACCCACCAACCCCGACTATTTATTAGAAGCAAGACTAAAGTCTCCAAAACAGGATGGGGAAAGGTAGGGGATGGATACAATGAAGGGTGTCTTTGGGTCTAATAGTCCTTGGCAGGAGGAAGTACATGAGGGTTTTCCACCAGGGATGTGGCCCCTTCATTACACCAAGGATCTTGCCAATTTGATGGGTAGGTCACCTGGATCTGCCACCCTCCCTGTATCTGGACAGCTCAGGGGGCCAGGGAGAGGTGTTCTATGGGGTCTCACTGGGGTATTTCTGATGGGTGTCCTATCTCTAATGACACAGGAAAGGAGGCACCAATCAAGTCAGAAACCACAGGCTCTCCATGGCTCCTGACTTGGGAAGATTCCTTATGAGGAGGGAGCCCCCACCCCTAGCACCATTTAGAAAAGAACACTGGGACCAGGCCAGAGAAGAGAGGCCTGTCTAGAGCAGAGGCAGCCTGTCGCCAGAAAGGTCAGCCCCCAAAATAGAGAGGTCTTTTCAGACTACAAAACTTGGCTCACCAAAGTTAATGTCTCAAACTGGTCATAACACACTCAATTAGAACTTCAGGACAAATAGTGAATGTGCCTGAAATAATTACTCATTTTTATTAGCCATTAGCTTCACTAAGTACCTTCCTGTTTAGCAAGGAACTTTCCAATCTGTTGTAAAAGGAAATAACATCACAGGGCAGGATGCCCAATACTAGCCCAGTGTTGGAATCTTGGGGACTCACACAACAGACCAGCAGGTGAACTTTTTATGGTGTCCTGGGACCTCAGCATGTGAGAGCTGGAAGGGCTCTTTGGGGACATCTGGTCCAACCCCCACATCTTAGAGGGGAAGAAATGGAGACCAAGAAAGTGGTAAGAACCTGGCCAAGGTCACGAGAGAGTAAGTAGTGCATCCCTCAAGCAGCCATGTTCTTCCTGTATCGCTACACAACTAATTCCCTGGCCTAGATTTAACTAAATTGAAACCATTAAAGTTTCTGACTTGAAAATAAAGTGGTATAAGCCTCAGTGAGAAAAGAAGCTATTCCATTTCCCTACTTTCCTGCCTTCCTTCCAACCTCCTCATACTTTTCATTTTTGAGAGAGGAGGATTCTGGTTCAACACTGCCACAGTTTGAAGAGACAGACCCCCAGAACCATCCAGTCCATACCTAATGGACAGCTGGTCATCCAGTCTCCCTTTGCAGAACTCCAGGGTTGGCCAGTTCATCCCCTAAAGAGCTCTTCCCCTTTGAAGAGCTCTTATTATTAGGCTTTTTCATTACATAGAACCAAAATCTGCCTCCCAGAACTTTCTACCCACAATTCCCTGTTCTTTCTGCTAGTGCCAAGTAGAACGAGGCAAATGTGTCTTCTATAAGACAGCCCTTCCAGATACTAGAAGCCAGCCATCATGTCAACATCGCAGAATGAAATTCGGTGGGGCCCAGTAACCAAGTCATTGAGAAAACTATAGAGATCTCTTCCCTTGTTTTGGTCCAATACTCATTTGCACCTAAGGTCCCTAGAGTTCCCAAATGGAGAACAAACAGTACCTCCCTAGTATCTCTGTGAATGGTCTCTAAGCAGAATCCCCCTTTACAGAGGGAATGTTGGCCAACAGACCTGAGGCGGTGGGGGATGGAGAAGATCGGGTCTCAGAGTTGCTTCAGCTATCAAATTCTGCACCGCTCAGCTCAGCTGGGCTAAGCCTTAGCAAACGTCGCTAGAATGGTCCTTCAAAAACAGGTCAGTCATGGCACCTGGACATGAAACCTTTCTTGGTAGGACCACCAGAAGTCGTCCTTTATGGGCAGAGCCACGGAGAAGCAGGGTCAGTCTGGCATAGCCCCCTGTATTCCCATTTAACAGCTGGCTTTAGCAAGGGGGCTGTTCAGTCATGCACCTGTGTGACCCCAGGGGCCATAGCACACCAGGCCCTTCTATGCTCCCCTATCTCCCTACCTCTGTCCAAGCTCATGTTCCTTGCCTCCATGGTAGTCTCTATCCATCTCATCCTCTGCTGCCCCTCTTCCTTTTGCCTTCAGTCTTTCCAAGGAGCCTTGGTTTTCTCATGATGCACAAGGACACCCCCACAAATTGCTTTGGCCAGCTTCATAAAGATTATATATGGAAGAATAAGAAGGCATAGAACCCCAAAGTTAGTCACCATTTGTTTTCCTTGTAAAAGAACCATCAACTAATCAGCAATAATTTGTTAAAAGTCTTGGCATATGATTGTGATGGAATACTATTGCACTGGAAGAAGTGATGAAGAGAATGGTTTCCACAAAACCAAGCAAGACTTCTATGAACTAAGGCAAAGTAAAGTAAATAGAACAAGGAGAACATTGTAAACAGTAACATAATGATATCACTTGGTGAAATGATAATCACCGGTTGCAACACTTGGCAATTCTGATCAAGACAATGATCCATGATAAAGCCAAAGGACTCATGATGAATAATGCTGACTATCCCAGATAGAGATCTGGTGGACTCAGAGTCAAGATTTAAGCTTTTTTTTTTCTCTCTATTTTTCTTGCTCTCTCCCTGCCTCTTAAAGTACAGTAACAGGAGAGGCAATTAGGTCAATAAAGTACTTTTAGGGTGGGGGAGGGGCACTGGCATCTAGGGGATCGAGAAAGGCCTCACCTAGGAAATAGTACTTGAGTTTAGCTTTGAAATGTCACACCCCCTGCCTCTAGGCCACTCCCCCAACTTGTACTCACCCTCCCAACCAGGGTGTCTGTAGAGAGTGGCTGGGTCCCTTGGGCGCCAGTCAGGGGGTAACCCCAGGAGTCTGCACTGCTAATGCTGGCCTCATAAACCCACACCAGTGTGCTTCCTTTTAGCCTTGCTTTTTTTCTCTCATTTAATCCGATCTGTGGGACACTGATTGCTTTGTTCCCTCTGTTCTTCACCGTCTGAAAGGTCTTCCCAAAGTGTGTCAGGTGGAAGAAAGCACTGAACAGGAAAGGAAGGTCCTCTCCCAGTTGGAGGCGCCCTCGGTCTCTATTTGGTGACTTTGTTGTCAGACATGGCTTATACAGAAAAGAAAAGGGAATAAGCATTTATTGAGCACCACCTAGGAGCCAAGCGCTGTGCTAAATGCTTCCTAAATATTGTCTCACTATAAGGATTCTTCCCTGAAGAATGAGGCTTTGGAGACAGATTCACAGACTTTGCATGGCCTATTGGGAAGGAGCCAGGCTCCAGAGATACAGTGAAAAGAACATTTCTGTACATAGGTAATTCCATGGCTGAGGGCATCACATGAATGCCTCCTCACTAAGATTTCCCCCAAATCCCTCCTCATTCCCTAAAAGCTCCAGAAGCTCCTGAAAAGCAGGACAAGTAGTGTTTGCAGCATTCCTGCCGTGAGCCCTGAAGGAGGGACGCCTCTGCCAGCTCTGCTGAAGGATCTGCCTTTCACTCCTTGGATGGGTCTCTCTTTCCTGATAGGAATGCACAGCAGCCACACTCCCACTTCTTTCCGTCCATTCTGTTGTCTCTGTTCGTCATCACAGGCATCACCAATTGGGATTTCCAATAAGAAGCATTGTATTCCACTGGAAACACTCTGTGACTTGCTGACTTCTCACCCTGGAACTTCCCGCTGGCCCTGCGGCCTCCTCCCTCTGGACCATCCAATCCACCACCCCTGTGGCCTTTTTACCCCAGGATATCCCTCTGCCGGGGGGCTCCCTCCTCTCTTGATGAGGTCATCCTAGAGTCACCGTTTTGTGGAGGGGCTCTGGGCAACCAGACTCTCCTGGCCCTGGTCTGGACACTGGGGACTTCAAAACCATGGCCCCTCAGAGGGGCCTTTATCCCCACCCCCTTTCAGGTCCTTTTAGTGTGTTTTCTTCTCCCCTTCAGATGGAAGCCCCTCGAAGGGAGGCATTGTCTCTCTTTGGCCACTTATGTCACTAGTGTTTAGCATAGTGCTTTGTCCATAGTAAGTGCTTAGTAAATCCATTCCTGGACCAGCCTAACAATCACCCAGTAGACACAATTAGCTGTTAACAAGGGTATTACTGAAAGGGCAAAACGAGGAGGTTTTCACTGAGTCATTTCAGCTGTGTCCAACTCTTTGTAATCTCATTGAAAGTTTTCTCAGCAAAGATCCTGGAGGGGTTTGCCATTTCCTTCTCCAGCTCATTTTACAGATAAGGAAACTGAGGCAAATAGGGTTAAGTGACTGGCCCAGGGTCACACAGCTAGTGAGTGTCTGAGGCTGGATTTGAACTCGGGTCCTTTTGACTCCAGTGCTGGTGTTCTGTTTATTTACTGCACCACCTAGTTGCCCCAATGATAATAATTGCAAAATATTTCCTAAATAAGCCTGAGGCATGATGTCCCATAAATGTGCATGCATCTGTGGAAAGAAAGGGCTCAAGCTTAGAGTATAATTTTACAGAGGGACATGATATAAGGTATGTAAATTCCGTAGCAAACCTGAAAGCACTGTAGAAACACTGGCCATTGTTACTAGACTTACATGTAAGTCACCCATTTGGTGAAGGCAACTTTCCACTGGTGCTGTGGCACATCCAAGTCCTTTCTCTCTCCATAGAGTTCTCAGGTAGCTCTGCTTGGGTGAAGCATCACCCAGGACCCGAAGCCTTTCATCCCTTAGCATAAGCCTAACACTGGGTATCCAGGGTTGGCTCTTCTTCACAAGCCATCTCTCAGTCACCAGAGGTTACCAGACTCACAGCTGTTTCCCCTCCAGTGACTCTCAGTATCCATTCATGGCTGTCCTCAGGTGACTGTAGGCAGAAGTGGAGAGGAGAGTAATTTAGGCTTGGAAGATGGCCTACACACTGACCATCTGGGATGCTCATTTGCCATTTTCCCTGTGAAAATTGATTCCTAATGAATGTTAACTTTTTAAATGTAATTGGGAAATAGTTAATGAAATAAATAAAAAATATTTTTAAAATGAAAAATTAAAACATATGATTTGCATGACTTCATACATATGTATAATTGATATCATATCGCTTATCTTCTCAAGGGGTGGGAGAGGTATGGAAGAGGAGAGAATTTGAAGCAATTATTTTTAAATGAATGCTAAATGTTTTTTTAATGAATTTGGGAAATATTTGATGAAATAAATAAGAATTTTTTTTTTTGTTGTTTTGATAGGGCAATGAGGGTTAACTGACTTGCCCAGGGTCATACAGCTAGCAAGTGTCAAGTGTCAGAGGCCAGATTTGAACTCAGGTCCTCCTGAATCCAGGGCCAGTGCTTTATCCACTGTGCTGCCTAGCTGCCCCAATAAGAATACTTTAAAAATAAAATCAATATCTCAATAGATGCAGAAAAGGCCTTTCACAAAATACAACACCCATTCCTATTAAAAACACCAGAGAACATAGGAATACATGGAGCTTACCTTAAAATTACAAGTGATGTTTATTTAAAACCATCTAAAAATATTATCTGTAATGGGGATAAGCTAGAAGCCTTCCAAATAAAAATCCCCACTCTTATTCAATATTGTACAAGAAATGTTAGCTACAGCAATAAGAGAAGAAAAAGAAATGGAAGGAATTAGAATAGGCAATGAGGAAACAAAACTATCACTCTTTGCAGATGATATGACGGTATACTTAGAGAACCCTAGAGAATCAACAAAAAATCTACTTGAAATAATTAACCACTTTAGCCAAATTGCAGGATATAAGATAAACCCACATAAATCATCACAATTTCTTTATGTGACCAACAAAGCCCAGCTGCAAGAGATAAAAAGAGAAACTCCATTTAAAATAACTGTAAATAATATAAAATACTTGGGAGTCTATTTGTCAAGACAAACCCAGAAACTATATGAACATAATTACAAAACACTTTTCACACAAATAAAGTCAGATCTAAACAACTAGAAAAATAATAATTGCTCATGGGTAGGCTGAGCCAATATATTAAAAATGAAAATTCTACCTAAATTAATCTACCTATTTAGTACTGTACCAAACTACCAAAAATATTTTATAGAGCTAGAAAAATAATAATAAAACTCAACTGGAACAAAAGTCAAAAATATCAAGAGAATTAATGAAATATGACAGAAGGTGGCCTAGCTGTACCAGATCTCAAACTGTATTACAAAGTGGTAATTATCAAAATCAATCTGGTATTGGGCAAGAAATAGAGTGGTGGATGAGTAGAATAGGTTAGGTACACAAGACACAATAGTCAATGACCATAGTGAGCTAGTATTTGAGAAACCCAAAGATCCAGACTTTGGGAATAAAAAACTCATTATTTGGCAAAAACTGATGGGAAAACTGGAAAATAATATTACAGAAACTAAGTATAGACCAATATTTCTTACCATATATCAATGTAAAGTCAAAATGAGTATGTGATTTATACATAAGTGATGATACCATAAGCAAATTCAGAGAAAATGAGATAGTTTTACTTGTCAGATCTATGGAAAAAATATTTAGGACCAAACAAGATATAGAGAGCATTATAAAATGTAAAATGGATAATTTTTATATAAAATTTAAAAGTTTTTGCACAAACAAAACCAATGCAAACAAAATTATGAGAAAAGTAGAAAACAAAGGGGAAAATGTATAGCGAGTATCCCTGATAAAGGCCTCAATTCCTAAATATGTAGAGGACATAGAAATATTAGTCATTCCCCAACTGATAAATGGCCAAAAGCATACAAACAGGCAGTTTTTAGACAAAGAAATCAAAACTATCTATAGTCATGAAAAGACTGCTCTAAATCACTATTGATCAGAGAAATGTAAATTAAAATAACTTTGAGGTACCATCTCATACCTAACAGATTGAGTAATATGACAAAAAAAGAGAAAGAATAAACATCGGAGGATGTGGGACACTAATACACTGTTGGTAGAGTTGTGAACTTATCCAATCATTCTGGAGAGCAATTTGAAACTATGCCTAAAGGGCTATAAAATTGTGCATAACTTTTGATCTGTATCCCAAAGAGTTTTCTAAAAAAGGGGGGGGGGTGGAAGAACCTATTTGTACAAAAATATTTCTAGCAGTTCTTTTTGTAGTGGAGAAGAATTGGAAATTGAGAGGATGCCCATCAATTGGGGAATGGCTAAATAAGTTGTGGTATGTGACTGTAATGAAATATTATTGTGCTATGAGATATGACAAACAAGATGATTTCAGAAAAACCTGGAAAGACTTATATGAACTAATGGAAAGTAAAGTGAGCAGAACCAGGAAAACAGTGTACACAGTAACAGCAATATTGTATGGTGAAGAACTGTGAATGACTTAGCTGTTTTCAGAAATACAATGATCTAAGATAATCCCAAAAGACTCATGAAGAAAAATGCTATCCAACACCAGAGAAAGAACTATTGTCTGAATACAGACTGAAACATTATTTTTCTTTCTTTCTTCCTCCCTCCCTCCCTCTCTCTCTCCCTCCCTCCCTCCCTCCCTCCCTCTCTCTCTCTCTCTCTCTCTCTCCCTCCCTCCCTCCCTCCCTCCCTCCCTCTCTCTCTCTCTCTCTCTCTCTCTCTCTCTCTCTCTCTCTCTCTCTCTCTCTCTCCCTCCCTCCCTCCTTCTTGTTTGACTCTTCTTATACAAAATGACTAATATGGAAATGTTTGACATGATTGTACATGTATAACCTATATCAGATTGCTTACTGTCTCGGGGGGGGGGTGGAGTAAGGGAGGGAGGGACAGAATTTGGAACTCAAGACATAAAAATGAATGTTAAAATAGTTTTTAAATGTAATTGGGGGAAAATAAATTATTATTAGAAAAAAAAACTATTCCTGAGTTCTTTTTAAATCTGTTGTCTTTAGCATGAATTTCTTCTGGATACATTTATTTAGGTAAAGGCATTCTTCTTGACATCATCATTTTAGTAGCTACAGCTACTGAAAATCCATAAAAGAAAAGTTATGACCATCCAAGTTCTTGGCGTTGTCAAATGGTTCAACACTGTAAACTAAAATGGTTTTATAAACGGAAATGACATTACAGAAGAAATATCGCCATCTGCTTTGCTGCTGGTCCTTTCCATCTGACTGGCCTCCTATACATGTTGTCTCCCCCTGTTAGACTGTGAACTTCTGGAGAGCAGGGACTGGCCTGTTTTTCTGGTTTTATATCCAGCACATAGGACAGTGCTTTGCATAAAGTACTTACTAATTTTTTTCTATTCATTAAATGCTATTGCCAATTAATTCCTTGTGTATGACCTCAGGGACAAAGTCAGTAAGAAGCCACATTTGTGAATAGTTTTACTATCAAGAGAGATGGGAGGAGATCAGTGGAAAGAAATTTCCCCTGGAGATACAAGCAGATCTGTTCCATTTCGAACATGTCTGTTGCCCTTCTCCCAGTTTACTCTATAGATTCATTTTAAATGATGTTGTTGTTCAACTGTTTCAATCATGTCTGATGTTTTGTGACCCCATTTAGGGTTTTCTTGGCATAGATACTGGAGCGTTTTTCCATTTCCTTCTCCAGCTCATTTGACAGATGAGGAAACTGAGACAAACAGGGTGAAGTGACTTGTCCAGGGTCACACATCTAGGAAGTGTCTGAGTTAAAACTTGAACTCAGGTCTTCCTTACTGCAGGCCTGGTGCTCTCTCCACTGTGCCACCTAGCTACCCTCTAGATGATGTTAGTTAGCTGAAACTTGGCCCAAGTTTTCTGCAGGCTCATTTTGAACTCAACTATTTTGTGAAGTGCTGCAGTTCCTCATTTCATGTCCTCCTTTGTGATGTCTTTAAAAAATAACTCATTCTCCAAGCCAGGGTTTCCCTGGATAGCTGTGCCTGTGTTTGGCAGAATTTGGTGGTGGTGGTTGTGGTGGAGGAGGAGGAGGAGGAAGAAGGAAGAAGGAAAAAGGAAGAAGGAAGAAGGAAGAAGGAAGAAGGAAGAAGGAAGAAGAAGAAGAAGAAGAAGAAGAAGAAGAAGAAGAAGAAGAAGAAGAAGAAGAAGAAGAAGAAGAAGAAGAAGAAGAAGAATTGCCATCCGGTCTCTTTGCCTTCTTCATTGTGGTGAATATTGGTCAAACATCTCTAAGAACTAATGATAGAATCAGTATCTTTACTCCCCACCCCCACTCCCATTTCCTATGATTTTAGTATGTAAGGGTTGGTTGGTGGCACAGTGGATAGAATGTGGGCAGTAAATAAATAGAACACCAGCACTGGAGTCAAAAGGACCCGAGTTCAAATCCACCCTCAGACACTTACTAGCTGGGTGACCCTGGGCAAGTCACTTAACCTGGTTTGCCTCAGTTTCCTCATCTGTCAAACGAGCTGGAGGAGGAAAGAAAACTCCAAATGGGGACCCAAAGAGTTGGACATGATTGAAAAACAAGTCAAGGTCTTCTGCTTGTTTAGGCAGGTCAGGTAAGACCACAGGATCTCATCCCCTTTTCCTTTCCCTCAGATATGAGATCTCCCTTCACACAGACACCTGACTCTAAAATGATGGCTCTTTCCATGTCTAGCTGCTTCCTGTATGTCTACAAGGAGCCTGTGATCTGAATAAACAGGAACAAATAGGAATGCACACACACACAAAGACTGTATTCAGGGAGCAGGAAGCCACCTGGAGGGGAGATCACGGGTCCAAGTCTGTAACAGAATGTGGCTTCTGCTGACCTGACCTGGCACAAAGAGAAGGCAGCCATGGGGGTGGGGGGGTTGAGGATCCCATGTGACGATGACCAGAACCTTCATTTTGCAGCTACATTATCCATCTAGATCATTTATTCACCATGAATCAAACGGCCAGTCCCTGCAATGGAAAGAGGTCACTATTTGGATTTAGAGGACCTTGTTTGGAACCCGTCTGTGGAATTTGGGGCAAGCCAGCCTCCTCTCTGCAGACCCCAGTTTTCCCATCTGTCAAAAAAAAGGCATAGCCTTGATCTCCACTATATGTCCTCCCAGGTTTAAATTGTAAGACTCTATGATCCACGTGATTTCTAAATCACTTTGAGCTATGAAAGCACAGTCTGATGTTCTTTTAGGAGATCAGTACATTGAAAGGCAGGCATCGTGTGCAATTCTATTTCAATTTCTAACTTTATAAGATTTGCATTTCTGTGAATTCTAGAACTCTACAGTCTCTGAAGAATTAAAGAGGGAAACCACATCAAGGATGGCAGTTAGCAGGCTGCTTGACCCCGTGAATAAGAATTAGGAAAGAGAACCAAAGGAAAGGGCATCATCAAAGCTGACCTGAGAAAGAAACATCTCCTAGTCACATGGTGCCAGGGAAGGCTGGTCAGTAATCATCGTGTGGGATCCATTTGACCTCTATAATATTGAGAGAAACCAAGGAGAGAGGCCAGGACGACGGCTGGGCACCTTGGGTGAAATTCTGGGAGGATTGGAGGGGTGCAGAGTCAGACCAAGAAGAGATTTCAGGGAACAATTCCATCTAATCCATTTTTACAGGTAAGGAAACTGAGGCCCAGATAAACAAAGTGATTTGCCACCATCCTTGTTGTTGTTCAGTTGTGTCCAGCTCTTCATGACCCCGTGAACTATTATTTTTAAATAAATTTATTTGATTGATTGATTGATTGTGGTTTTTTGTAGGGCAATGAGGATTAAGTGGCTTTCCCAGGATCACACAGCTAGCAAGAAGTATCAAGTGTCTGAGACTCTTCTGAATGCAGAGCCAGTGCTTTATCTACTGAGCCACCTAGCTGCCCCCATGACCCCATGGACTATTGCACACTAATGCTGTCCTTGGCAACGATACTGCAGCATTTACCATTTCCTTCTTCGGTGGATTAAGGCAAACACAGGTTAAGCCACCATCATATGAAGTAGCAAATAATCATAGACTGAGAACCAGAAGGAAACTCAGAAAGCATCGAGTGTATTTTTCAGAAAAGGAAACTGAGATCCCGGGAGAAGAAACGATTTGCCCGAAGTCCCTTGTAATAAATGTCCGAGGTCAGTGTCCTTTTCTTTGTTCCCCAATAACAAAGGCAAGAATCCTAAAGAATGGAAGGACTCCTATTGTCTGCATAGTTGGAAAGAATGCCCATATTGATGAGATCACAAACCCACTGGCATATCTGAGTGTTTACTTAAAACAAAGTGCTTTATAGCCATTGCCTCATTTGAGCCTCCCAGCAATTGGGAGGTAGGAATTACAGGCATTCATCATAGGCAGAGACTGCCTACACAATGCCTAACACATGGATGAAACCTAGACAAGGTGGGCAATGTTCCCAGCACACATTGCCAGCTGTTATATATGTGGTTGATGGAATTGTTCCATTCCCTACCAGGTGTTTGTCCGTGTAGAAAGAGTGAGATTATTGGTTCAACTGGGCAAAGAGCTTCTGTGTATTTCACAAGCTCCTCTGAAATGCCATAATTCAATTTTTTAAAAGGGACAGGATGATGTTTTTCTGGGAACACTTTACTTGTCCTTACGACATCCATCTTGTTCTATCTAAGAGCTAAAAAGGACAGTGAATGAATGAGCATCTTTAAGTCAGGTCCATGGGTCTCTAATATTTCTCCTTCGAAGCTTGAGGAAACCTTGACCTCCCTGCAGGAATTCAGCAGCCTTCTACTCTGCTCCTTTTAGTGACTCCTAGAAAATGTACCTCGAAAGTGTTTGGGTCAGAAGTCCAACCACAATGGATGACTCGAATCAGTGATCTCATGGAGAGTCAATTTAGGCTGGGATTTGTATTTCCAATAAGAGACTTCATATTTTTTTTGTCTTGTTCTTTGGTATCCTGAGTCAAGAAGGCAATATTATTTCCTCCTGCTCTAATTGTAAAAAAGCCAACTTTGCTAGACTGCTCACTACGGGACACTCACTCTCTTTTCTTAAAAGGGCACATTTTGTGGATTCCATTGTTGGCAGGAGTCTTCAGTTGGCTCTGCAGCCACTGAGCCCCCTGACCCCAGAGCAGATGCAATTTCTCTGCCTTGTTACCATCGGAGAAAACAAAGGACATACAAGAACTAGAATAACAACATCCTTGGGAGAGCTGGAGGTAAGGCAAGACAGACTCATCACTGCAATGAGGAAGTCATTTCACTGAATGATGGCAAAAATGGAACTCACCTCATGTTTGCTTTCCTTTGACACTACTTCCACTTTGACCCACCAATGGGTGATTGTTTTTTTCTTTTTTTCTAATTCAGGAACTATAACTTGACGGGAAGTTTGGCATCTCTCACAAAGCTACATCTCAGTTCCAACCCTCCCTTGGCCCCAGATTTCCTTCCGAACTTTCAACAACAGTTTCCTGCTCCTCATGATTCTGTGTTTATTTTCCAATGTTTAGAGGTCATTCTCATGTCACTCGATCAATAGTGAATGTACTTCAGAATAATGGGAAGCTTCCTAGCATGTGTTTGCTGGGTATGTCTGATAACAAATAGCAAGACCAGAGTCAGGAAGACCTGAGTTCTAATCCTCTCTCTGACATTTACTGGATGTGTGACCATAGACCAGCCCCTTAAACTCTCTGAGGTTCAGTCTCACTAAGCATTTATTATGCGGCCACTGTGTGCTAAGTGCTGAGCAAAGTCAGAACTGAAAGAATTCCAATCTTCCAGAAACTCCTATGCCATGGGGAGAGAAAGGGAGAGAGAAAAGTGAGAGAGATGGAGAGAGAGAAGGGTAGAGACGTCGATGGCAGCTCTTCAGGATTCAGTCAGTGCAGAGGCCGGCGACTTAGCGTAACCCCCCGGGAGACATGCTAGGGTTGGTAACAATTGCTGAATGCCCCACACACCTTTATGCAGCTACCGGTTACAGAACATGTGCTGATCTACATGGTGGGAGGGTATTTCCTCAATGGAAATTCTTCGAACCAATGATATCCCACGTAAATGTCAACAACAAAACAACCCACATGCAATATAAGGAAGATGCAAAGTGAGACATGTCACAGCTGTGAAAGACAGAACAATCCAGTTCAGGGAATTCCTAGTGTTGTGGGAGGACAGATTTAAAGAAAGAACCTTAGAGGTCATCAAGTCAAACCCCTCATTTTACAGTTGAGGAAACTGAGTCCCAGAGACGTTAAGTGACTTATTTAGGGTCACACTGCCATTAAGTGGGAAAGATGGGATTCGAATGCAGGCCTTCCTGTTTCCAAGTGCTTCACTCTAACCCCCACTTTTCCCTCTGTACTTGGTCTGATGGGTCAGCTCCAAGGGGCAGCAATCTCCCCTCAGAAGGACATCCAGGGGGCCCTGATATCTGGTATGGATGCAAAGGGGAGACAAACAGGGCCACACACAGAGGAAACAGTTAATCAATGCTTACTGAGTGACTTGAAATGCTGGGGGACTCAGGAGATTGTCACAGCTTCTGTGAGTGCCAGGCTCTCCAGCCAGGCTATGTCAGACCTCTGCAGTTTGTAAGATTCAGCTTCTTTCTCCCAAGACCTGCTGGACCAGGGGATGGCAATTTACTTCAATGATATCCTCATCTCCTCCTGGACTCCTGCCCAGCATGCAGGGTTGGTCCAAGCCATTCTCCAGGGCTTACACAACAGCATCTCTGTCCAGCCAATAAAATGGAAAAATGCCAGGCTGGGAAGGAGGAGATGAAGAGCCTGGGGCACAAAACAGGTCACCAGGCAGTCTAGATGAGACCAGAGAAAGTGGTGGCCACAAAGCAGGGGGGCACTCGCTGCCTCCACGCGGTCCTTCCTCCCCTTCAAGAGACAAGACTGTTGTTTCGTGCCCAAGGTCTCTGCCTTAATGGCAGCCTTCTGTGATGAGAACATATGCCCAGAGCTTCCAGTGGGTGCCAAAGACAGTGCATGTATGACCCTGCTCACCTCAGTCTTTATCCTGATATATCCAGTTTCACAGAAATAAAGGATCAAGGAGACTGGACTATCCAGTACTTCTCTCTGTCCTCCTCCAGGTCCCATAGCCCTCCCCCAAGTCTCACCTTGCTCACACTCCCTCTAAAAGCCAACCCATGAAGGAGACCAAAATGCAGGAAGGGAGTGACAGCCACTTTCTGAGATGGAAGGAACAACTCAAATGGACAACCCACTATTGCCCACATTTACCGTAAGAATCCTGAGCACTGTTTTAGCAGGAAAACACTGGAGACAAAACCAGTGCTCATTGCCTTTGTGGTTGTTGCTCATTCATGTCCAACTCTTCCTGACGCAGTTTGGGGTTTTCTTGGCAGACACTAGAGGGCTCAGCTCTGTCCTTCTCCAGCTCATTTGACAGATGAGGAAATTGAGGCCAACAGGGTGAAGTGACTTGCTCAGGGTCACACAGCTAGTAAGTGTCTGAGGCTGGATTTGAAGTCAGGAAAATGAGTCTTGCTGATGCTATGCCTTGTGCCCTATCCACTGGGCCACCTAGCAACTTGAAGTAAAAGCTAAACAAACCATGATTTATGAATATAATGGTATATTTTGTGCCATAATGAATGACGGATGTTAAGAATTCAGGGAGAGAAGGGAGGAAGGAAGGGAGGAAGGAAGGAAGGAAGGAAGGAAGGAAGGAAGGAAGGAAGGAAGGAAGGAAGGAAGGAAGGAAGGAAGGAAGGAAGGAAGGAAGGAAGGAAGGAAGGAAGGAAGGAGGGAAGGAAGGAGGGAAGAAGGGAGGGAGGGAGGGAGGAAGGAAGGAAGGTAGGAAGGAAGGAAGGAAGGAAGGAAGGAAGGAAGGAAGGAAGGAAGGAAGGAAGGAAGGAAGGAAGGAAGGAAAGGAAAGGAGGGAGGGAGGGAGGGAGGGATGATAGTAAATGCAATGCTCTTCTTGGAATCACAGGCTCTCAGATGCAGATTTTAGAACCGAGAACACTGTCAGGAACCAGGAAAGTGCAGCCCTTTGCTGAATCTCCCACAAGTAGAGGGAGGATTTGAAAGCAGGCTGGGGACTGCAGAGGCAGCTCCTTTATGCTGTACAGAACCACTAGGCTCCAAGTCCACCTAAGACACTCATGGCCATGTGACCCTGGGCAGATTAATCTTTCTAAGCCTCAGTTTCCTCATCTGTAAAACTGAAGGAGGGGATAGCTAGGTGGCACAGTGGATAAAGCACCGGCCCTGAATTCAGGAGTACCTGAGTTCAAATCCAGCCTCAGACACTTGACACCTACTAACTGTGTGACCCTAGGCAAGTCACTTAACCTTCATTGCCCCACCAAAAAAAAAAAAAAAACACAAAAAAACTGAAGGAGGAATCACTTGGGCGCCGTCTCTTGGGGTTGTTGTGAAGCCCAAATGATATAATGCACATTTAAAGCACTTTGCAAACCTTCAAAGGTTTCCTAAATCTCAGCTATTATCATTATTATGTTATATTATGATATTACCCCAAGAGATCGGAGCTAATGTCTGGTGACTGTGATGGGCCTCGCCTTTCCATGATAAAACAGTGAGCCAGGTGCCTTCCTTTCCTTACAAAGATGCTCCTCGGCAGGTTGGGGCTCGCTGACCGGCTTTCTCCATCTAGTTCCCGTGTTCCAACCAGCAAACCAATTTGGAAATGTTAATTACTGTGCAGGTAGCTCCATTTGAATTCTGGGATTAATCAAGTCTGCTCGCATTTCCCCCGCCTGCCCAGTGATCCTGTAATTTCTCATTTGCTCAGACTGTTCGTCATCACTGGGGGCTCTTGTTCTATTCTTTTAAGCTCCACTGGGGAGGAGGCCAGCCTCTTTGCCACAACCCCGTGTGCTCATTGGCCCACCGGCCACAGGCGTGCATGCTATTGTTTCCATTTCAAATCGCTGCCTTCTCTTGTCTCTTCATGCCTACCTCCTCCTCCCCCAGGGGGGCCCTGCCACCGGCCACAGCACTGGGATGCTCCTGGTAATGGGTTAAAAATCCCTCCTTTTCCAGGATGCTGAGCTGAGTGAGGTGATTTGCAGAGGCCTCAGTTAGTAAGAGGCAGAACCAAGGCTAGAATTTGAATATCCTGACCTCCAAGGCCTCTTTCCACCCCAAAAGATATCCATTCTCCAAGAGCATTAAGGGTCTTTCCCTGTTGAGTGTGGATCCCAAAGAAACGGCATATGCAGAAATCCCAGAGGCTGTGACTGATGTCAAGTGACGTCTAGCTACTAGGATGCTCAGTGGCCCGGGCTCTTCCTGGCTTGGTCCAACATTCTTTAGAGCTGGAATATGGACCCAGACACTAAGACTTGGCTACTTAAGTGTTTGAATAAACTGTCACATGAAAAACCTTCCCACTGAGACATGGCAGGGTTTGCAAACCCAGACTTTGCACCTTAATGCCTTTTTTATTGAGTGATCACAGAGCAGAGCTTGTCCCTCCTGCTCCAAACTTCTCGGTGATTTGTTGACTGACTTCTAATCTAATAACTCCCAACTCCTTTCCTTGGCTTTCTGGTGCCATCTGACCTCTCCAAGGGGAAAGGGAAAGGCAGAGGGGAATAAGTATTTATATGGTACCCACCAGGTGCCGGGCATGTTACAAACATTCTCTCATTGGATGCCAACCTCAACCCTGTGAGGTAGATATAATTGAAGGAACCAAGTCAGGGAGAAATTAAATGATTTGCTCAAGGTCACACAGCTACTAGGTGTCTGGGGCTGGATTTGAATTCAGGTCTTCCTGACTGCAGGCTTGGGGCTCTATCCATTGCACTACTGGCTTTTCAGCCTTCTCTTGTACTATTCTCCTCCACACACTGCAATCCTATGAACTCAGGCTGTTCTGCTTCTGTCCATGAGAAAAGTCTGGGTTTGGAGGTGGGAGATCCTGCGTATTATACTCCCTGTTGGGGAATTCTTGGGCCTCAGTCTCTTTGTCTGAAAAATGAGTGGACCACAGTAGATGACCTTTTAAGTCCATGACAGCAGCAGAATTATGATTCTACTTCTGCTACTTCCCCACTTCCGAGCCTTTGCTAACACTGTTTCTGACACCTGGCGTGCCTTTTCCCCAATCCCTCTTTTTCCTTCAGGTCCCCTCTCAATGACGCTTCCCTGTCTTGCCAGACAGAAAAGCCCTTTCCTTCCTCTGACATTGAAGGGAACTTGGCGTGTCTGGCCTGACCTGCTGTAACTCAGCAGGCTGAGGGGGACAGGACACAGGACGGTAATGATAATGGTGACGATGACAGACATTGGCACGGCCCTCAAGGACATCTTCTCCTTTGAGTTTCAGGACAATCCCATGAGGTCCCTGGTGGGGGGAGGGGTATTACCCTCATTTGCAGGCAGGGACACGCAAGTTCAGAGAGTTCCAATGACTTGTCCAGGGTCACACAGCTAGCAAAGAGGGTCCTCTTTTACTGATGCCCCATAACCAGCACAACTGGAATGAGACTGGCTGGTCTGGGGCTTCTGCAGATGGCAGATGGCTGCCCTGCTTCTATGCTCCGAGGCCTGGTCCAGCTCAGGGCCAGGGGGCAGCGAGGGAAGAGACAATGTCCCCAGGACATTGGGGAGATAGCCAGGAGGGCTGGCAGAGCAATGGGTGGCATCTCTGTGATTCCTGAGCTAGCTCACTGGGGATGCCAGTGGCTCCAGCAGCATCCTTGTCACGTCTCAGTCGCTGAGTCAAGGCTCTGGGATAATTCACTTGACTGGATCACAAACCTCCTGAGGTGAAGCTGCCCCTGGAGGCCCATCCACAGGAGGTCCAAGGTGAGCACTATGTATCTCACAGCTGGCAGGGATGTCTGTCTGCAAGGCCTCAAAGGCTCAGAGGCAGCTGCCTCTGATGCCATCCAGTCCAAGTGAGTGAGGTACGAGAAAGCCCTCTCCCAGGCAGTGTGGTCCAGTGAGCAGAGCCCTGGCTCTGGAATCAGAGGACAGATCTTGTCTCTCATGTTTACTGCCAGTAGGACCTTGGATGACTCCCTTCACTGTCCTGGGCCTCAGTTTCCTCATTTGTAAAATGAAGGGATTGGACTTAGTGGCCTCTGAAGTCCACCTGCCTACCCAGGACCCTGTATTTCCATATCAAACCGAGACTCGCTTCCCCTATCCTGGACCTTCTGATGACAATCTCTGACCAGAGCCAAGGTTCCCATGCCCCAGGAATATCAGCAAAGGGCTTAGCCCTCATCCAAGCTGCAAGGGCCCTGGTCTTATATGAGGGGCAAAGACACGGGGGTTAGTGGCCTCTCCTGACCGGGGGCAGCCGCTCACATGACCATTTGGGCCTGGGCTCACAAAGCGTGTTCCAAACATCATCCATTTCATAGACAGTCGAGGGAGGTGGAATGAGTGCTGACGCTGGACTCAGGAGCTGGGTCCCCATCACTCCCCTGATGTTTGCTAGCTCTGTGACCTTGGACAAGTCATTTAACATCTATGGACAAAAGTTCCCTCATCTGGACAAACAAAGGACTTAGGTCCAGACTGTCTCTCTCAGCTCTAAAGCAACAGTGATTCTCTGATTGATTGGCACAATGTGCCACTAGTTCCTCCCTTGCTGAATCAGTTCAGCCTGGCAGTGACCCTGACCCAGCCCCTCCTCTGAAGGTCCTACAACCTCTTGCATCCAGGGAGCCAGGAGTGGGAGGTGACCTTGCTCTGGGAGAATACTGAGTCATGCCTGCCAGGTGTGTGCTGCCCCTGCAGGTTTTCCATGGTTCATAAAATCTATTTTTCTAGGACTTATTAGAACACGGAGTTATCGTCTATCTGGATGATATCCTAATTCAATCTTGGAACCGTAGCCAGAACACCAAACTGGTCTGAACTGGGCACCAGCCTCAACTCTTTACCCGGCTGACAAATACTAAGGGGATCGAGAGAAAGGAGAACTTCTGGAGCACATAGAAGGTCAGCAAGGGTGCCAGGAGTGCACAGATGGTGGAGACTGTGACTCTACCTTGACCAAAGGGTCTCAATGCTATCTGGGACCCAGGGAGTACTACCACTGCTTCATCCTTGTTGGCTTCATGGAATTGTGAGGCAAGCAGTGACATTTTCTTGGACGTCTAAAGCAGAAATGGTCAGAGCTTCTGCCTGTCTTGAACAGCCACTTGGGAAACTGAAATCTCTGCCTTAGACTTCCAGTAGAGGGAAGAAGAAAGTAAGGAGTGAAAGGGATAAGCACTTATATGGTGTCTGCCATGTGTCAGGCCTTGTGCTAAATGCCTTACAAAAATTATGTCATTTGATCCTCACAACAATCCTGGGATTCAGGTGCTATTGTTATCTCCATTTTACATTTGGGGAAACTGAGGCAGGCATCTGCTAAGTGCCCAGGATGATACAGCTGTAAGTGTCTGAGGCTGGATTTGAACTCAGTTCTTCCTGACTACAGGTCCTGTGCAAGTGCCACCCCCAGTTGTAGTTTGAAATGCCACAAAGGAGATTTTGCTTTCTTCTCTTTCCCATCAATACACGTGATAACTGCATCTTCAAAATGCTTGTATTTGTCCCATGAGAAGCCCTTCTTGTCTATTTGCAGAAGGGCCGTCATTATCCAAAGCGAGCAAAGAGAAAACCCATCAGGAACCTCTCCCGATGCTGCCTGCAGAGAAAGAGACATTTTAAGACAAGACATTCACAGTGGCTGATGAAACAGTTCAAGGCATTTGACGGGCTGCCACATCCGCTTAGAAAGAACAGCTCATGGTGCTTATTTTGGATGCTAACTATTTAAATAAATCATAAGGCCCAATCCTCCAGGGAGACCCCTCCACACACGATGAGAGGCCCTGTGGTGGTGGCAGAAGCCAAGGAGGAGGATGGGGGATTGGGGGTGGTCCAGGAGCTGTCCGCTGGGAATAGACAGCAGAGAGACCACAGATTGTTGGAGGAGATGGGAGTGCAGAGAAGAAGGGGAGGTGTGGGGGAGAGGGACAGCTGGGAAGAGGAAGGGGAGGACAAGGAAATGGATCAGTAGTAAGATGGGGAGAAAGGCAGCATCCCGCAGGGAACCCAGAGAAGGGATTGTACACCCTTCAGTCCCAGGTTTCACCTCAGTCTTTGGGAGTGGGGGAAAACGCACACCCACAGAGGCTCAGATCTCCTTTTCTTCTCTGTTCCTACATGGCTCTACTTGGGGATATTGTTCCTAAATATCAGAACCACACAGAATGGGCCCCAAATCAGTCAAGAGGCTTGATTTTGATTCCTCTCCAGATGGCCCCATATCCATCCATCTCCCTCCTGGGCTCGATGTTTGCTTCACCACCTGCTTGTTGGAAAAACATGTCTACCTAAGCTCCCCTTCGCCAATCATAAACTCAATGTGTGCAAAGCAGAATTATTTAGCCTCTCCTGCAGACCCATCCCTTCTTCAAACTTGTCTGTTTCTGTTATCTATGGGGTAATGACAGCAGCCACTTCAGAGGCTTTGGCTCGGGAGAATTCTTATTCTTCCTTTGCTCTGAATCACCAGATATTGAGTTAAATTGAATTGTTGTTATTGTTATGTCATTTTTCAGTCATGTCTAACTCTGTGAGAAAAGAGCATGACCCCATTGGAGGTTTTCCTGGCAAAGATGCTGCGGTGTTTTGCTATTTCCTTTTCCAGATCATTTTACAGATGAGGAAAATGAGTCAAGTAGGGTGAAATGACTTGCCCAGGGTCACACAGCTAGTAAGTGTCTGAGGCCGAATTTGAACTCAGGTCTTCCTGATTTCAGGCCTGGCTACTCTATCCAAGGCACCACCTAACTGCCCCAAGGGAGATAATATCAGGAAAGTGTTTGGAAACCATAAAGTGCTATATACATCAGCTATATACATCAGTCTGCCATCCACGTTCACAATCCTGAAATCATCCTTGACCCTTCCCCCTGACTAGCTCCCTATATGCCATCGGTTGTGAAATCCCAACAGTGCAGCCTCCATATCTCTTGAACCTCCCCCTTTCTCTCCAATTGCACTAAAGCAGAGAATCTCAGACTTGGTCGGGGCCCCCAGAAGTCATCCAATCCAGCTCAGCACGGTACCTGACACACAGGAGGCGTTTAATGTTTATTGACTGAAAAGAGAAGCAGTTCAGTAGAGCAGGCAGAGTTCTGGCCTGGGAAGCAGGAGGACCTGGAGTCTGAGCCCACTTCTCACACTTACTAGCTGGGCAACCCTGGTCAAATCACCCTCTTGGAGACTCAGTTTCTTCATCTGTAAGGCAGAGATAACAGCATCCTCTTTCCTGGGGTACGGTGAGGCTCAAAGGAGGTTTGGTCAGGTAAGTGCCCTGTGCAATCGAAACACCAAGTACCTGTGAGCAGTGAATGAGAATCTCTTCAGCCACATTCCCTACAAGTGGACATGAAGCCCCCACATGACAACTTCTAATGGGGGAAAACCTCCTGCCTTGGGAGGTGGCTGCACAGACTGCTTGGAGATAGTTCACTCAGAACATTTCCTGACACCAAGCCTGAATCTGCCCCAATATACTTTTCATCACCTGCTCTCTGGGGCTGAGGAGAAGCAGGCCGACGTCAGGCCCTTTAGACCCCCTCCCCCAGACTCTTGTAATAGCCTCCCCGCTAACCTCCCTGCCTCCAGCCTCTTTCCTTCCTAACCTATCCCCCATGCAGATCCTAAGGCCCAGAACTGAACTTTCAGGGGCTCCCTAACACAACAAAGAAATGAACTTCCACAATCGGGCTCCATCCTCCCTGTGCAGGCTTACTTTGCATGGCATCCCTTTACCTTCCCTACATGCAAGCCTCCTGTCCAATCTCCAGTTGGAGGCTTCTTCTTCCCTACGCATCTGCCCCCACCTGGAAAGAGCTTCCTTCTCACCCATTCCTGCAGGAGCCTTCTCTTCCGGCTTCCTGCAAGTCTCAGCTAATGCCGCACCTTTTGTGAGGATCCAGGGCTCGGTAACCATGGCACCTTCCCTATGTTGGTTGTTGTCTTTACCTTAGCCTGTCTATATTGTGTTTGCATATAAGAGTAGTTTGCATGTTGTCTTCCCATTAGGCTGTGAACTCCTCAACAACAGGGACATCCCCAGCACTTAACCCAGGGTCTGACGTAAAGTAGGTCTTAATAGATGCTTGGAGGCTCAGCTCCATGGATAGGCTCTGAGGAACCACCCCCAGCTGCCCACTTGCTAGTGTTTCCTCTCTTAATTAGTCCTCTAAGCAAAGGTCTGACCTCTCCTTGGCACCGGTCACCTGTCACAGTACACTGTCCTCCCTCAGGGGAACATCATCTCCCTCCAGACAGAAACTGGCTTTGTTTTTGCCTGTTTCCCCAGAGTGGAGCCCAGAGCAGCTTCTTCTGAAAAGGTGAAATAACCTGAATTAGCAATGTTTAAAACCAACACAAAGCTGGTTTTCCCCAGGGCTTCTGTCCTTTGAGGTCATTAATCAGGCAATAAACATCGATTAAGCATGATGCCCTGTGCTAAATTGAGGATACAGAAAGAACCAAAAGTCCTCAAAGGGGGAGACAGCATGCAAACAAGCATATCCAAAGCCAGCTCTGTGTGGGGGGAAAAATAGGAAATAATGAAAGGGGGAAGGCCCGGAGTTAGGAGGGGCCCTGGAAGGCTGCCTGTAGGAGGTGGACTAGTCGTTGGGACTTAAAAGAGGCCAGGAGGGCCAGTGGTCAGAGAAGAGGGAGAACATTCCAGGCCTGGAGATTCCCAGGGCTGAGGGATGGAACAGCCAGGAGGCTGGTGTCACTGGGCTGAAAAGTAGGTGCGAGGGAATAAGGTATAAGACTGGAAAGGGAGGAGGGGGCCGGCTTATGAGAGCTTTGAATGCCAAACAGAGCATTTTGCACTTGCTCCTGGAGGGACAGGGAGCCACCACGAGGACATTCAGATCTTCACTTTAGTAACTGAGTGAAGGATAGATTGGAGTGGGGGGAGACTTGAGGCACCACCCCACAGGGCAGGGCAGGGCAGTGTCAGAGGAGCAAAGGAGGCATATTGGAGCTAGGGTGCAGAGGTGAAATGGACAGGCCTTTGCGCCATATTGGATTTGGGGGTAAACAATAATGAGGAGTCCAGGATGACCCCTAGGTTGGGAGCCTGAGGGACTGGGGAGGAGGGTGGTGCCCTCTATGGTGAGAGGGAAGGTAGGAGCAGGTTGGGTTTGGGGGGAAGATAGTGAGGTCATTAACACCTTGACTTTCCTCTGGCTGGGGGATATGCTCTTCATTGCCCGGGGACTCTTGAGGAGTAAATATTTGGAGAGGATGTTTGCTGATAAGACACTGTCCATTAATAAATATTTAAAAAAGAAAACAGCTGCATCAACATTTCTAGAACGAGTCACCCGAGTGTTTCATTGCTGCCGAATGATGAACTTGCTCCAATTCGGTTAGATCAGCATTCAGTGCCCCGTGTGCCAGGCAGGGCGCTCAAACGGGATGGTCTGTGTCAAGTCTCTGTTAGTTTGACAAAAACAAAACCCTCAAGGACCTTATATTCTACTGGGGGAAAACAACGCGGAATCTAATCTGCTCCTCACAACAACCCTACAGGGTATTATCCCCCTTTGGCAGATGAGGAAACAGGCTGAGAGAGGTTAAGGATTCCACAGCTCAAAGGTATCTGAGGCAGGATTCAAACTCAGGCCTTCCTAATTGCTGGTGCTGTACTCTACCCACTGCACTGTCCAGCTGCTTTGGGAATCAGGAAGGGCCTGAGATTCAAAGGGAAGGCAGAGAAGGGTAAGGAGAGGGGGTATTCAGGCATACACCTGAGGACCAGACACTCAGCTGTGAACGTGCTGGGAACTGGGAGAAATAGATGCAGGTGTTCCTCACTGGGGGTCGCAGGCTTAATTAAGGTTTTGTTTAATATTTGGGTTACTGCAGTTATTTGCCGTGCCATCCACTGCTTTTTATTTGCACTTTGAAACCCATGGTTCTGCAGAGGGCTCCGCTTGTTTCCAAGCTGCCAAGGGGTCCATCCTGGGCCCAAGAAAGGTAAAGAACTCTTGGCTCCCATAGGAGGCTGAAGAGCAAAGCTAAAGCATCTTGGGCCCATGAGCAACTGGAGGCAATTCCCAGATAGCTCCACTGGCCTGGGCATTTACTTTGAAATTACCTTTCTGATGGAAATGCAGTGATGCTCTGAATTCCTCCACCCAATGACTCATTTCTTTGGCATGCCAGGGAAAGTTGTTCTGGGTTCTTTTGGAACGGGCCTAGCTCTGGGGACAGACTTCATTAATCAGGGACCCAGGAATGTCTCCGGATTCCTTCTTTTAAGCCTGAATAACTCAGAGATGGGGATTTTCACCCTCTGTAAAATTAAGCTTATTATTAACATTTCAAAACAAAGACAGATTTAAGTTCTAGTTAGGAAAAAATAACCAGTGCTGGAAAAAGCATATTTGTGTGTATGTGTGAACAGGCACTAAACATTTTTTACTGATTTAAATTTTAATTTATGGGCTAAAACAAGCAATTCCATAATACAGTATAATTGTTAAATGATATTGATGGGACCAAAGAGAGAAAAGACGCCAAAGGGGTGGCCTACCTGGAGATGATGACCCCCACTTCTGAACCACCCAGGGGACCCACCCTCATTGTGTCCCAGTAGGGCCAGGCCCTAAAGCCTCAATCATTCATTATCCCTTAATCTGTTTCAGAAGGAAGAAGAACCCAGGCACCATCCCATTTTCTACCTGGTGTGGAGGTAGGCCCTGGGTCCTAGACCTGAACATAGAAAAACACTGGATTCTAATCAGGATCCAAGCTGTGGGAGCCTGGGAACATCTCTCTCCCATCCTCACCTCTGGACCACTCTTTACTCATCTATCCAATGGAGATAAAAATATCAGCTCTCCTCTCACAGAGTGGCTGTAAGGAAGGCATTTTGTAAACTGCCCCAAGCAAGGGTACGGGCACAGCACCCAAAGAATGCTGGGGGAGCCCAGCCTGGACCTGACCAAGAAGCCCTCTGAAGCTCCCTGACCAAGGAAGTAAGTGTCCAGCCTTGGCAGAAGTCTTCCAGAGAGAGGGATGCCACCACTCCGCTTGGGGACAGCTCTCCTCATCCTGACATCCAGTCTAACCTGACCTCCCTACCACGTCCCCACATCGCTCCTGTCCTCTGGGGCCAATGACCACCTCTGGTCCTTTTTCCATGTGGGAGCCCTTCAAATATTTGAGAACACTTATGTCTTCTCTTCCCTGGCCCACACATGCCCAGTTCTTTTAATTGATCCACAAATGGCCTGGGACCTCATCAGCATGACTGCCCTCCTCTCCATCCCTGACTGCTTATCTGTGTTTTTCAACTGTGGTGAAGAGAAGTCTGACCAGGGCAGCGCACAGTGGGACATCAGCTGCCCTGTATCCAAAAGTCTCAATTCTCCAGGGGATCCCATTAGCTTTTGTTGCTGCCTTATCTCCCTGTGGACTCACACTGAGTTTGCAATGCACTGACTCCTTTGCACCCCCACCAGACCCTTTTCAGAATGCCTGCTATCTATCCATTCTGCCTTCATCCTGTCCTTATAAAATGGGTTATTTTGTACCCAAGTAAAAGTAAAAGACTTTACATTTACACAGACTGGATTTCACTTTAGTAGATCCAGCATGGTACTCCAGCCTTGGATCCTTATTCTGTCACCCAGAGTGTCAGCCAATGGGGTGAGCACACTGTCTCTAAGTCATCAATCAGTATGTTAACCAGCTCAGGGCTAAGTCAGCGTCCTGGGGACAGTCCCTCCACACTGATTCTGAACCATTAGCAGCTGCACTAGTCGGTCAATCAGGTCCGAGTCCGGGAGCTGGGGTTATTGTCCAGCCCATATCTGCCCATCTTTTCCAGCAGAAGAGCATGTGGAACAAGACTCCGACAGGTCAACTCTCTCCAAAGCAATCCCTTCATCCCTCTGGTGTAGAAATACTGCCAACAAAGGCAATGAGGCAAGCCTGGCATGACTTATCCCTGACAAAGCCAGGCTGGCTCCCTCTAATCACCGTTTCCCTTTCTTCATGCCAGCCAACCATGTCTCTTAATAAGTTGGTCTAGAATTTCCCCAGAAATGGAAGTCAAACTCACACTAAATTAAACTTTCTAGACTCTGTTCTCTTCCCTTTTTGGAAAACCAGGAAATCTGTCTTTCTCCAGCCTTGTGGCACCTCTGCCATTGTCCATGAGCCTTCGAAGGCATCACCAGCAGCTTAGCTGTCCAGCTGCCCATTCTCCCAGGACCCCTGAATGGACCAAGGGACTTGAATTCAACTTCCTCCCTTTACCCAATAGGAAACTGAAGCCCAAGGATTTTCCCAAGATTGCCCAAGATGGTAGATTCTGCTGTAGGGTATGAACACTGTTCCTATGACCTCAGATGACCCTCACATCTCTGACCTCATCTCTGAAATGGGTGTCTTGTTACTTCAGATAACAGCAGCTGGCATTTAGTATTTCCGACCTGCTTCCTGTGCTCAGTCTTACTTGGTCATCAGGAGCTCCTTGTACAACTCTCCAAATGAGACAAGGAATATGAAAGTCATGTGTGAATATAAAGGATGAATAATAGATATCGGCCACACAAGGAAAACCCAAGAAAAAGGAGTTCCCAAGTGATGATAAATTCAGACTATAGGGTCTTCATTGGTCTGCAATGATAATAAGGAAACTGCATGCAAATTATATGCAAAGGAGGCGATATTTCAGTTTCACCTGGCTGAACCTGACATTCGAGGGAATTAAAAAAAAACCTCTGGTAGGAAGTGTGGCCCATCTCAGAAGAGCTTTTAGGGAATGAGAAAGCTCATCTCTTGGGATAATAGATTTCAAACTGCACTGGACCTTGGAGGCATCTCCTTCAACACCCTTCCTTTGAGAGAGCCATGCTTGTCATGCAGGTAGTAAGGGGCAGAACCAAGGTTGGGAGCTAGGAGCTTCAGCTCCAAACACTCTGCTCTGCCCACTGACGATGCCCTGGTCCTCTCTGGAAGCTGTCTTGAGCTGTGGCTGTCTGGGCTCTCTCCCTGACCTTGCCTTTTCCCTTCCTGGTGATGCTGTCCCATTCAGGATGGCAAGATGCCAAGGCGGCTGCTGCCTGGATCAAGCGCTGTCCTTGGTCGATGAGCAGCCACTCCAGGCTGTCACTGTCTCCTCCTTCCGGAAGTCATTGAGAAGCATGCCCCTCCACCAACCCACCATACATCACTTTGTCACCTCATAATCATCAGCTAAACAAAACCATTTGGAGGTGGGGATTGACTTGAGCCAGTTCATAGTATCTATTAAGTGTCTACTCTGTGTAAGGCAGACAGGGACAAGAAAGAGGGAGAGACAGGAAGGAAACAGATGATTTGATCCCTGACGAGAAGACTTAAGAACACTAGCCAAGAAAAGAGACTGAGTGAGGGCTAATAGGTTGATGAGGATTTTAAAATGTTTTCCCACTAGTGGGAAGCGTGTTGGATTTGGAAAACCTGCATTCAAATACTGTCTCTTCCCAGCACACAGTAGGTGCCTAATAAATGTCCATGGATTGGTTGATTACTCATGTCATCTTAGGGAACGTCACTTCTCTCTCTGGGCATCAAGCCACAAAATGAGGGGGGGGCCCTGTAAGGTCTCTTGTGGCCCCAACTCTATGGTCCTGCCATCACATGATCCTCCTCTGATACCTCATCATGGCAGGGAGACCCTCCAGGTCCCAAAGACTAGCAAGCAGAGTACAAGCTTTGGAAGGTCTTAAGGACTGGAATATAAGTTGAACAAAAGGTTCTTGAAGGTGGGGGCTACCTCAATGTGATTTTGGTCTCCCCAGTACCCATCATGAGACCTGACACACAGTAAGTGCATAATACTTGCTTGTTGGCTGATTGTACTCCTCGAAGGAGTTTGGGGACTATTGCCCAAGTTTCAGCCTAGATAAATTTGCAGAGAGGATCATCTGAGTTTGTCCAAAGTGGGGGGAAATTTGCCAGTTATGACAACTTTGGAAGAGTGACTAGTAGGGAGACTGAGGTCAGCATTGATAGAGGAAGTGTTCGCACCAGGAAAGTCTGATTAAAGCCTTGCTTGACCACATTGCCCTATGTGCCCATAGGAGGTATAGAGATCATGATCTGAGCTTGGGTGGTCTAGTTGGAGAGAAAATATGAAAAGGGACCCCCTGAGGAACGCATCAGTCCCTCCTAGGAGATTCCAGGGTGTGAGGAAGCACCAAGGAGTGAGAAGTTCTGGGAAGCCTTCACATTGTCCTGGGTAATGTCTACCTGCTCTGGGTCCAGCATCCTCTGATGCTCCAATGCTGGGATCTTGGCCTTGAAGCCGAGGTTGGAATTGGACGGGGGAAGTTGGGAGTGAAAGGAAAGTGTTCTAACTCTGGAGTCAGAGCACCTCCCTGGGGTCAAATCTTCCCTCTAACTCTTACCACCTGGGTGCCTTCCTCAGCCTGTGCCTCTGTAAAATGGAGGAGCTGGTCTGAAAAGGCTCAGAATCCCTGATCTTGTGGCTCTTAGTCACTTTTGTCTTCACAGGACTCAGTTTCCTCTTCTGCTTCAGGGCACCAGGCCAGCCTTTGACTTATCCCATAAACAGTCCCTGCCTGTAAGAAGTTTCCATTCTGTTGAGGGGATCCCACATATTTACAAGTAAGGAAATCCTTCTCTCCCCGAAAGGCTCCCCTCAACTGTCACCCCCTCCATGAAGGCCTCTCTGATTCCTTCTAGCTACAAACATTCTCTCCTTCCCCTGCCATTCCTAGAGTCCTTGGCCCCTGTCAACCCCTACCCTGTACCTTATTCACCTGTGGAGTAGCATGTAAGCTTTCCATAGGCAGGACCCTTAGTTTTCTATCACACCCTCCCTCCTCAGCATTGGGCCTTGCATGTGGTAATCACTTCAGAAATACACACAGGTGGCTAATATGACATTGGTTTTGTATGACTTCCCATATACAGTGGGGATCATATTGTTTGCCTTTTAAATGGACCGGGAGAGGGAGAGAATTTGAAACTAAAAAATTCTTTAAAATGAATGTTATAGGGGCAGTTAGGTGGTGCAGTGGATAGAGCACCGGCCCTGGATTCAGGAGGGCCTGAGTTCAAATCTGCCCTCAGACACTTAACACTTACTAGCTGTGTGGCCCTGGGCAAGTCACTTAACCCCAATTGCCTCACCAAAATAAAATAAAATAAAATAAAATGAATGTTATAAATAAATGGACATTTTTTAAAAAGCAGTACATGGAGAAGGAATTGATGTTGAATCAATGAAACAAAATTCAAGCCAGTTGCCCATAAGGGTCTTACCCTTCTCCCCCTCCCTCATGTCACTCCTAGTCTGCGTTTTGCTCAGAGTCCCTCACAAGTCTTGTTTAGAGGAGCACACCCACCTAGAGAATCGAGAGGAGAGAGAACTGGAGAACCCAGTGCAGACAGAATGAGGAGGGCTTGGAAGGAGATTGTGGCTGAATCTTTGGGCACCTAAGAACCACATTAGCTGGTGATCCAGAAGTACCCAGATCAGAGATGGGCCTGAGGAAAGTAAGAAGATTGGGATGTTCAGGCTGAGACTGGAGAAGAGCCAGAAGCTCATCTCAACAGTCCAGGGGGGCAGTTCTAAGGGTGAGTCAATAGGCAGGTTTGAAAGGAGGGGCCTGGGGCTAGAGGCAGGGAGAAGGAAGTGCAGGGGCTTAGTCACTCTACTCCAAATCTGCTGCCTTGCCTGGCTTCACCTCCACTGAACAAGATGCCCCTCCCCACCCCCCAGGTTAAACTCATCACCTTTAATTGCCACATCAGCTGCTAATTCAAGCCTGGATTGACATTACCTTTCTCAGCCTTCTCGCCCTTCTGATTGGAAGGCTGCACACCCAAACTCCTCCCAATGCCTGCCTTTTCTGAGGGCAGACACTGGACTCTGCCTCTGCTGCCCTTCCTGGTTCATCTCCACGGAAAAAGGAGCCCTTGTACCAGATGCCCCTTGCATGCCACCCAACTCCCTGCTTCCTGCTCCCTTTTGTGGGTTGTCTCCCCTTCAGATTATAGACTCCTCGCAGGCAGCAACTGTCTGTCTTTTTATGAATTGTGTCCCAGCACTTAACACAATGCCTGGTACATGGCAGACACTTCATAAATGTCTATTGGATTGGACTGGATTGAATAGAGGAAGAGAGGGAGGATGACACAGATGCTTGCCACTAGGATAATCAAGAGAACTGGAGAAATAGGGAGAATATGACCATAGATTTAGAACTGCAAGGGACCTTAGAGGCCATTGAGTCACCCCCCCCCATTTTACAGATGAGGAAACTGAGGCACAGAGAAGTAAAGGGATCTGTCCAAGGTCAAATAGCTGTTAGGCACCTGAGGCAGGATTTGAACCTAGGTTTTCCTGATGTTACAGCCTATTGTCCTAGCCACTAAACCCCATGGCCTTTCTGAGAAGTAAGGAGACACAGCTGAATTGGAGGTTCGGGGGGCAAGGAAGGAGGGGAGAGGTTGGTTTTTATTTCTGCAGGGAAGGAGGAAGAAAGGAAGATGATGAGCTCAGCTTTTGAAATTGAATTTGAGGTCATGGCTACAGTCCAGGTGGAAATGCCTCCGAGCCTGTTGGAAATGATGATTGGAAAAGCTGCCAAGGTTAGAGAGAAACAAGGTATAGAGTGGATGATACATGCAAGGTATAGAAGGGGGGGGGGATAATACTGTCCCAAAAGCCACCCAAGAAAGTCTGTCTCCTTAGTTTTTGGCCACACACCTTGGGGCTGGGTCACACGTGCAGAGGAGAGATAGAAGATGCCAGAAGACATGTTGAGGTGCCCTAGAAAGACAAGGTCATCATATGGCATGGGCAGGTATGTAGCCTGAAGTGACCTTTGGGGACCATCTGGCATAACTCCTTCATTTTACAGACTGAGAAACTGAGCTCCAAAGATATTGAAGGGTCATCGCTTTAGAGCAAGAAGGAGCCTGAGAGGCCAGTTAGTCCAACCCTTTCATTTTTACAGAGAGGGAAACTGAGGCCAAGAGAGGTGAGGTGACTGGTAGTGGTCAATGGTCATCTGAGCCCTGGCCCTCTGTGCCAGACAGCTCTCTGGATTCATACAAAGGCTGCAAAGGGATTCCTTTGCATGGTCACTTTTTATGAAAAGGGGGAGAAAGAGGGGTCAGAGAAGGGGTCTTCAGAAGGCAGGATAGAACAATGCTGGGCAATCCAAAGGACTGAGAATCTTCCCCAGGAGGGAACGGGTAGATTCTGTGAGAGGCAGCAGAGGTCACAGGGAATGAGGATTGAGGAGACACTGTTGTCAGTGCCAGAGACAAGGACACTATGGGTGAACATTCTAGAGGCTTGTTTCACCAGAACTGTAGGGTCAGAAGCCAGAGAACAGGGAGGGAAGGGGAAATGGGGCAGCCAGAGGAGGAAGCAGAAAAGCTTCTCTTTTCTTTGCAGAGGTGGGGGATAGAGAAAACACTGTCAGACTCAGTCGGTATGTTGGTGGGTTTTAATGAGCTGCTTTTTCTCACCTCTTGAAGGGAAGGAATTTATAAAGAATTTCTCACCAGGGAGGAATATAGTAAGATCTTTGTGTCTGTCTCTCTCTGTCTCTGTCTGTCTGTCTGTCTGTGTCTCTTACACACATACACACGTATTGTATATTTTGCATTAGTCTCCCCCCAACCCAGCTCCAGGGCCCTGGAAGGTGGCTGGACTTGACTTTATAGTGTCCTAGAGCTTAGCATAGCTGTTACCAGGAAGCTTGTGCTGGCATTTGGGGGAGGACAGAAGGAATCTATAACTACCAGAATAGCTACCTCAGGTCTACCCCACCTGCCTCCCCCTTCCCAGTAACTTTCAATCAATATTGTTTGAAATGAGAAGACAGAAAAGGCCTTGGAAATTTTAGAGAAATTCACAGAGATTCCCCACAAGGAAGAAATCTAAACTGGTTGAATGATGAGCCATTCCCAAAGGATACTGGGGGGAGGAAGGGAGGGAGAGTTTCTAAGGCCTCAGGTGGCCAACTCATGATGAATAAGTAACTAGGGTCACTACTCCATTGGAACTGATCAGCTAGCCAGTCATAAATATATCTTTGCTGCTTAGTCGTTTCAGTCATGTCCCACTCTTCATGACCCCATTTAGGGTTCTCTGGACTGATTTGCCACTTCCTTCTCCAGCTCATTTTACAGATGAGGAATTGAGGCAAACAAGGTTAAGTGACTTGCCCAGGGTCACACAGCTTATAAGTATTTTAGGTCAGATTTAAATACAGGAAGAAGAGCCTTCCTGATTCCAAGTCAAGTGGTCTATCCACTATGTGACCTAGCTGCCCAATAAAAACACACACACACACACACACACACACACACACACACATACACACAGGTGTGTACATATCCCCAGCACAGTGCCTGGCACACAGTAGGTATTTAATAAATCTTTATTGACTGAATGATGCACATACATGTATGTAATTTTTTAAAAATGCTATCAACTTTTTGTTGTTTTTCACAATGAGAAGGTCAAGATGGAGTTTTCTTGAACTCAGTTCTTCAAGTAACATGTCTATTCATTGGTCCTTTGCTGAGGATCTCATACTTAGATGACTGACAACAGAATTAATATTTACAGATTATCTAAAAAACATGGGATTCTTAGGGTCATAGACACAGAGTAGAACATCAGAAACCATTTAGTACAACTCTCATTTTAATAAACATTAAGCACCGTCAGTGTGTCAGGCAATGTGCTAAGTGCACATTGGATATAAAAAGGGAGAAAAGACAGTCTTTGCATTCAAGAAGCTGAATGGGGTTTCAACCATATCCTTTGACTCAAGAACCATGGTGCTTTCCACTACAAAAGCACCTTCTGGCCCCTGCAGGAGAAGAAGGAGTGTATGCATGACTGGAGGCTATCTTGCACTTTCCTTTGTTTCCTGGGTTGCCACAGTCATAGAATTCATCACAAAATACCCAATCTACTGATGAAGAACCTCTTCAGACTTTATGTAGCCTGGTGCTGAGAAAATAGATGATCTATTGCTGGGGTTAGACTCAAAGCTCTTTGAGAGCAGAGGGTAAATGGTTCTTTTCTCAACATCCCATTTGTCTCTTAAAGATACAGTAACAGTCTCTGCAGTCTCTGCAGAAGAGCTGAGGAAAACAGGTGTTATACCAGCATACCTGGCACACACTAGTTGCATAATAAATGCTTATGGATTGATGGTAGAATGTGTCAGAGCTTATATTCCCCTGGCATAGCCCTCAAAGGCCCAGAGGCACCCACATTCTAAGATGAGGCATCATTTTCATACACACACACACATACAGGCACAGGGGGTGCACCTGCCCTTCTTTGTCTCACAATTTGGGGCTCTTTTCCCCTTCTGGTTTTCCCTTTGTGAGAAAATAATGGGTTTTGGAATGCCCAAAGACCCCAGCTCAAGGGGACTGATTGGATTGACTGATTTCACTAATTAACTCACTTAAAGTTATTTCAATTAAAACCACACCTGCCTGGCCCTCAAGAGGGTGCTTTCTCGGAGGGTGTGAACTCTCACCTCAACATGGGACCGCCCTCAAGTCTAGTGAACCCATGGATTTGGGTGATGCTAAACAATTAGCTTGAAGCAGGGTGTAAGGACTGCCTCTCCTCCGGACCCAGAAAAAGCTTCTACTCTCAGTTGGTCTCTGGAACACATTCTTGGTGGAGGGCGTGGGAGAAAAAGGAGGCCAGGCTGGAACTCTAGGCTAGATAGGGCTTTTCTTAACTTTCTTACCCAGGTGTTCCCTTTTTACTAATATGTAATATACTTTAATAAATGCTTAATGCCCCAAACCGGTGCTAAAGCTTCTAATTAATTAATTAATTAAATTATTTATTTTTAGTGAGGCAATTGGGGTTAAGTGACTTGCCCAGGGTCACACAGCTAGTAAGTGTTAAGTGTCTGAGGCCAGATTTGAACTCAGGTACTCCTGACTCCAGGGCCGGTGCTCTATCCACTGTGCCACCTAGCTGCCCCCTAAAGCTTCTAATTTATAAGTAACAAATATACTAGAAACCTCAACTAATTTTCCCCAAACTTGGGACAGAAATAAGGTAACCGCACATTAAATTTTACACATCATACCTTGCTGCCAGGTGGCATAGTAGAGTATTTGGCATGGTAGCTGGAAGTCCTGAGTTCAAATCCTGCCTCAGATACTATGAAATGAGATAACTGTAAAGCACTTAGTGACTAGAACATAAAAAATGCTCTATAAATGGTAACTATCATCACCACTTCTATTATTAGTATTAGTATTAGAGCTAGATGATTTTGGGTAAGTCATTTCATCAACTCTCTGGGTCTAAATTTCCTTAGTAATAAAATGAGGGAGTTAGATTCAAATGATTTCCAAGGTTCCTTCCAATTCTAAATCTAAGATCCTATGATTTTCCAGTAGGAAAATGGCTATGGGTATTGGGGTAAGTGAGGTTAGGGAGTGTTCTTGCACTTGCTGTCATTTGTCTTGGCATATGCTCTTCCTTCCCAGAATGCATTGCCATTCCAGGTGGTATTCCAAGGCAACCTTAGAAAATGCCTCTTTTAGGCCATGGGCTGCCCAGGCCTATGCCATGAGACTTAGGCCCTTCCCTGGCCCGTCTGTCGTGTAAAGCAGACAATAGGAGCATCTGAGGGTTAAGCAGAAGTCGAAGGGGTTTGCACCATTTCAATCCAGACTCAGCCCTCAAGAGTTCATTGCCTTTAGCAAGCGGAATTTGTGGGACCAAATGACCAAATGTTGTGTTAAGGGCTAAAATTCTAGCTAAACTGTCTAAAATATCTAATGAGTGGTCACCAATAAATTATAAGCTTTAGCAAGAGTTAGACTTTTAAGCATTTATTAAGGAGAATAAGAATTTGGTAAAGAGAGAGAAAAAGGCCTAGATTCTTATCTATTAAAGGGAGAGCACATTTCTAGCTCCGCTCTCCGCCAGAGTCCAGAGGAAAAAGAGCGAGACTCAGCGCCAGTCTCTTCCTTCCTCCTCCCACTAGCCCGAGTCACTTCCTGACTCCTGGTCTTGCCCTCAAAGACCTTCCCTTCATGGGCAGAACTCTTCTACAGTAAGTATCCAGCAGGTGGCGTTATTCCAATCGTTACAGTTGAAAGTTATTAAACTCCCGAAAAAGAAACATGACAAGTGAGTTTATGTGTCTGAACTCCTTCCACACATCCTGCAGACTTCAAAGGGAATCCTCTCCAGGTCATTTTGACTGCCTCCACTTCTGTGGCTGGGGGACAGGCTCTGGTCCTCATTCCCCTAAAACCCTCACCTTGAGCACTATCTCCTTTGGGGAGAAGGAGAAAGGGTTAGGAGGGGGTAGGAAATGAAGGGAAAATAGGAGGCCTCTTGATCTGGACAATGTGGAGGTGGGGCTGGGGCAGACCCAAAACTACTAAAGAAAAACCGGGCCCCTGTTGCATTGCTGGTCTCCACACCTCCAGCTGGGATTGCATGTTTAAGGAGAGTTCCGCCTTTGCAGGGGTTGAGGGGCAAGTGTGTGTGTGTGTGTGGGGGGGGGGCGGCAAGAGGGTAATTGAGCAGACTATTTCCAAAAAAGCAGCATTTTCCCATCTTTTCTTTCATTTGCAGCATCTTAATACTCATCAAGGAGGATGATCTGAGAAAGAAAAAGTGTGTTCCAGGATCACTCTGTTAATAGTAAACAGAAGCCAGGGCTTCCAGGACTAGTTATTAACATTTTAGAAGGGGGGTGGGTGTGGGGAGTGGAATCCTATACTTGGAATTGATTAAAGATGCTGGGGGCCTTGTTCAACTTCTTTATCAGCTTCCACAGATAAGACTCCACATAAAATGTTGGCCTCTGTCCCATCAAGACTGGGGAAAACAGCCACTGGGTCCCAACCATTTTCAGAGGAAGGGAAAGAAGGAAGATTTAGGCAATATCCAAATATATATATATATATATATATATATATATATATATATTAGGCAACCCTTAAAAATGACCAAAAATGGTCAGTCCCATTAAATTTTTTTTTTTGGCCGGGATAATGAAGGTTAAGTGACTTGCCCAGGGTCACACAGCTAGTAAGTGTCAAGTGTCTGAGGCCAGATTTGAACTCAGGTCCTCCTGACTCCAGGGCTGGTGCTCCATGGACTGCACCACCTAGCTGCCCTCTGTCCCATTAATTTTTTTTTTGTTTTGTTTTGTTTTTTGTTTTTGTTTTGTTTTGTTTTTTGTGGGGCAATGGGGGTTAAGTGACTTGCCCAGGGTCACACAGCTAGTAAGTGTCAAGTGTCTGAGGCCGGATTTGAACTCAGGTCCTCCTGACTCCAGGGCCGGTGCTCTATCCACTGAGCCACCTAGCCGTCCCCTGTCCCATTAATTTTTAAGCTCACCACAGTACTGCATAATTCTAATAACGAATCATTTGTCCCACCAAAGAGTGGCCATGTTGTGTCTGCCAACCCAAAGTAGCCTTCTTTAACAAGGGATTCCCTACTTATGGCATAAAACTAAAAAGAGTTGGACAAAGCAGGGTCTGCCTGCATTGCTCTTCTTCTGGCTAAAGCTACTTCTTGCTGGGGAGGTACAGGGGGTGGGGAGCAAACCAGCTTCCATGCTGGACAGAACCAGGTCTGTTCTGGATAAAATTGTTTCTGTTTTGGATAGTTATTTTTGCTAGGATAGTTTAAGGGAAGAAAAGACTGCACTCCCATTCTACATGTCTCCTCCCCACCCTACCTCCTAGCATATTGTGGCCTCTCTCTTATTTTTGAAATGATAATTTCATTGATATTTTTGTCATCTATATTTCCCAGTGAATCCCTCCATGTTCCCCCAAACCATTCTAATAACAAAAGTTTTGTTTTGTTTTGTTTTTTTAAAGAGGAAAAAATCCAGCTCAGCAAAGCTGAACAACAGATGGAAAAGTCAGATACTGTATACAGTGCTCTATACCATTGCTGCCGCCCCCATCTCTGTAAAGCAGAGGGGAAGAGAGCCTGCTCCTGCGCCTACTTTGGTGGCCCCCTTCTCAACATCTTTGCAGCCCACCCTTTCACTAGAGAATCTACCACAGTGCTTTCCTTTCTTATTTGGCATGTAGACATGCACATTTATATGTGTATATATACACGCACACACACATACATATGTACAAATGTGAATAGAAATTATATATAGAGAGATTTTATATACATATACATAGATCATACATATTATATATAATATGGGGGGGGGAGAGATTTTTTAATCACCAAAAGAATAGAAGTTGATTTCTTTAGGTAAGTCCATGTCATGAGGGCCTGGAAGCCTCCCTGTCTCCCCCTAGAAGGGCAAGGCCAGTAGTGTTCAATGGACAAAACTGGGCAAAGAGTGGAAGGACACAAGTATATTGAGGGGGAGATTCTTTTCAAGTGTTAACAAGTAGCTGAGTCATATTCCCTGTGTCTGAGATACATGTCAAGGCTTTACCTCCTTCCATCCCCCTTTACTTCACTTCCCCCCAAAAATCCAAGAGAAAGACTCCACACAATATCCATTAATCCACATTCATTTATAACCAAAGCAGCCTTGGCCCTCATGCTGTTCCTTTCTACTGGGGAAAACATGGACAGAAATTGGGAAGCTTGAAGCAGAGTAACCTAAGGGCACACGATCACCAACCACTTGGGCAATTATGGAAAGCCATGGAAGGGGGGATTGGGCGTTAAGCCCTGAAGGTTCCCTTCAGGATTCCAAGAGCTAGAGATGAATCGAGGAAGCCTGTTTCAGTGTGGGAGATCAGCTGGGAGGCCAGAGCATTTCTAAGATTCCTTGCTGCTCAACATCCTGGGAAGTGACAGCAGTTCATTGGCAGGCCTGCTTTCTCCTCTTATACCCAGGGGTTTTTCTGATGTAAAGCTGCCTCTGCTGTGGAAACCTTAGCGACTGACAACATTCCCTAAGCTGTTCATGGCTCCATTTGGGGCAGCTAGGTGACACAGTGGATAGAGCACTGGCCTTGTCAAGAGGACCTGAGTTCAAATCTCATCTCAGACACTTACTAGCTGTGTGACCCTGGGCCAGTCACTTAACCCCGATTGCCTTAAAACATCCAGGGCCATCTCCAGTTGTCCTGATATCTATATATCTATATCCTCGCTCTCTCTCTCTCTCTCTCTCTCTCTCTCTATATATATATATATATATATACATATATATATATATATATATATATATATATATATATAGAGAGAGAGAGAGAGAGAGAGAGAGAGAGAGAGAGGGACCCAGATGGTTCTGGAGGAGTGAGGTTGGTGAACTTGCATAGCCCTCCTTTACTTAGATCCAATTCACTGCAAGTCATGACATCACCCCAATGTCATGGTCCTCTTCAGGAAGGACTAACAGCATCACTCCATTTAGCTCTCTACTCTTCAAGACTGGCCTAGCCTCTATATGGGTGCCTGACTGATGGTTCCTAAAGCATGGATCTGATTGGGCCACCCCCTGCTCAGGAAGTGTCTGTGCCTCCCTATGACCTCGAGGACAAATACAACCTGCTCTTTTGGACACGTAAAGCCCTTCATGTTCTGGCCCCCACCTATTCAAGAGGCAGATAGCTGACTGACATGGGAGGAATGCTGGAGTGGATGAAACAATCCAGGGGGCGGAACCTTGATTCTGCAGGACATTACTAACCATATATCATAACCCTCCATGCATTGGGACAAATTCCTCCACCTCCCTTGGGCTGAGATTTTATAAGAATCTGAGATCTGTCAGAGGGGGTTGGACTAGCTGGCCCGAGGTCCCTTTCTGCTCTAACCCCCATGATCCTATGACCTAATTAGCTTTTCCTCCTGATATGACTGGACATATTCCCTCCACACACACTCTACAGTCCAGGGCTTCTTCAACCTTTTCTACTCACAACCCCTTTTCACCCAAGAAATTTCCATGCCACCCTGGGACATCGGTATAGAAAAGAGGTACACAAATCACACATTTACTGCCACATTTTCATGACCCCACATTCAGTTATGTGAGCCCACGTGGGGTTGTGACCCATGGCTCAGGAAGCTTTCTTATAGACCAGCCAGACCTCAGGCTTGGGGATCTCTAGACTGGTTATTCCATCTCTGATCCTGGCACCTCATAGGATGCCTTCCAGCCGCCCTTCCTTCTCCTCATTGGCTGTTTTCCAGGCTCAGCTCCATTGCTGTCTCCTATACAAGTTGTCTTTTTCTGACCCTCCCTGCTTCTTCAATGGCTGGTCCTTCTCACCCACCAAATTCTTTCACTTTATTCAGTCAATGAGCATTTATTAAGGCCCTATCATGGGTCAGGCGCTGGATATGGAAGGGCCAAATAAAGAAACCTTGCTCCCAAGGAGCCTACACATTACAGGGAAAAACAACATTAAATATACATACACACACATACATATTTACTTATCTTGGTGTATAGCATGCTTTCCCAGTGGCATGTAAGCTTTCTGAGGAGAAGAGTATTTTATCTCCTGTCCCTCTCCCCAGGTCCCAGCCTCATCCCTGGCATTAAGTAGATACTGAAAAAGTGACAACTCATTGAAACATTCATTTTCCTTCAGCAACTCCACCTTGATGCCCCCAACCAGGACAGTCCTTTCCCATCCTGAGCTCCCAAGGAACTTGGTCTGCACCTTGCTGGAATCCATATAAGTAAGTGAATGAATTAATGACATTTTTTAATTCCTTGCTCCGTGCTAAGTGCTGGGGCTACCAATACGAAAAGACAAACGTCCGTGTGTCTTGTGTGTAGCTATTTACTTAAATGTTGCCTTCCCTACCAGGATGTAAGCTTCTGTGGGCAGGGACCCTTTCTGCCCTTCTTTGGATCCTCACACAGTGCCGGGCAGATAGTAGGTACTTATGAAATATTTGTCATCTGACTGGCTAACCCGAAGGGCAGTGCCAGGCAGAGAGGGGTGTTTGGCCTGGGAAGTTATGGAGACCCAGAGTGGAGTGATGAAAATAATGTTGGTCTGATTCCTGTTCTCTGAGGTAGAAAGCCCCTTACAGTATTTTCCACTTTGTTGAGGATTGTAACGATTTGTCTGCCTGCCTCACCTCTGTCTATTAGATTGGAAGTTTGGGGAGGGCAGGGAATCAGATTTTCTCGATGATATCAGCACCTACTCCAGAACAGGTTTGTGGAATGAATGAAGTGAGACTTGGTGGCCTTAAGCCAGGGGAGAAAATAAGACTCAGAAAAAAAAGCTTTTAATTCAGCTCCATTTTGTCCTTCCTGCTGATTTCCCCAAGGGGAAAAAAAAACCCCAACAAAACAGAACAAAAACCATCAATCAATTACAAAGAGCCAGGTGGGCCAACTGGGCTCCAAATGACCAGACTTGTCAAAAGACAGGGTGAAGAGTCAGGTTTATTATATTAGAAATTCCCCCTCAGGCTAAGAGTTAATTCACTCTCAGTGAGTTTGGATTCCGTGAGGAGAGCCCCCCTTTCCCCCCTTGAGCCCAGGTTCTTTTTATGCCTCCCTTAGCTAAGAGCTCTTTTGTTTATGTTTTTTATAACTTCTTCTGAAACAGGTATTTGCCTGGTTATTGATTCCACTTCTTGAGAGAAATGCTTTTTTGTGGGTGTTATTTCATAGCAAGTCAACAAATGCCCTTGAATTCAGTCCTGCTAGGAGAGGCCAGGGGATCTTTCCTTATAATCTCATTTCATTTGGGTTTTCTCCATGTGATATATTTTATAGATAACTATCATGCTATTAGAGTATATTACAATGATTTTTATAGCATTTTATAACTAAGACTTTTCTGGGAACATGAATCTGGGAGGCACAGCTCACCAACTCCCCTCCCTGGTATTTCTGTGGTGTTGATTTTTTGTTTAATTTTGGTTTGGGTAACAGACTAAAGGTAGTAGAGAGAGAACCTAGCCAGAAAACAGAATCGAAAACTGATTTCTAGATTATTGGCTAATATTCTCTCTTTAGGTGATTATTGGCAAGTTTTTTCCCTTTGTCAGCCTCATCTCTTAAGCAAGATCTCTGGGAAAGCAGGCCCTCTCTCCTCAAGTAAGGCTCTCTCCAGCTCTCAACATCCCAAACTGAACTAGTACAAGGAAGGAATGGGCTAGAATTCTCAGTGCAGGCTTCTTTTTATTATCTGGACCTAATGGTTGAGGGAAGGGGGGGAGGGGCTGGAGAAATATTAAGAGAACACTCAAGAATTTCAGTCACTGACCTCTTAACCCAGCCAGGATACAGGAGGGCAGAATCCTAGAAAGTCAGAGCTGGAAGTCACCCCTAGAATCATGGAATGCTCTCTCCTTCTTTGACAGGTGTAAACTGAGGTCCAGAGAGAGGAAATGCATTGCTAGTTAGACTGTAGACTCCTTGAGATTGGGGGCTCTGGTTGGTTTTTGTCTTTGTATCCTTAGCTCCTTCCTGGCACATGGTAGGAAATATTTAAAACACCCATGTTGACTGATCAGAAGCACAGGGCTTGGAAGAGGAGGACCCTATTCTGCCCCACATCCCCTGTGGTCCCTAAGCGATTAATAGCCACTCCACGTTTATACAATCAGGGTTTTCAGAATAAATTATTTTCATCCGTTCGCCTGCTGGTTACACAGGCCCCTCAGAAAATCTGTTTAGTATTTGTTGCAGGCACTGGTGGGGGAGAGGAATGGAAAATCTTTGTGGGATGAAGCCAAGGATGTTAGGAAGGCGTTATGCATTCCAGACTCACTGGATTTTAGGTTTGCAAAGATGCTGAGCAGCCACCTCGTCTAACTCAGACCAGGAAAGAATGCCCACTACAATATACACCACAAGGGGTCCTCCGGCCTTAGCTTGAAGCCCTTCGGACCTCCCAGGGCAGAATGTTTTCTTCCTTTACCTAAAGCTTAACCTGGCCATTGCAACTTCCAGTTGCTCAGCGTTCTGGGCTCCAGAGACTGAAAGGACCTTACGTAACATCTTGAATTTAAAACTAGAAGAAGCCTCGGAGGTCACTTAGTCTCACCTCATTTTAGAGATTAAGAAACCAAGCCTAGAGAGTTTGAGTCTTGTCCAAGGTCACGTAGTAGCTAGGGGCAAAGCTAAGTTTTGAACCCAAGCGCCCCTCGGTCCAAGCAGCCGCCTCCAAAGTCACCATTCTTTTCAAGAAACTGGATCATCTGCCATCAGGGAAACTGAAGGGCAGAGATGGGCCGTGACTTGCCTGAGGGGGCCCGCTCCAGCTCCGGCGCGGTCCCCGGGACGCCCAGAAGCCTCCCACCGAGGGCCAATTTCCAGACCTCTCACAAAATATGTTGGTCCTCAGCTCTCTCTCCTCTCAGAGGCCTGGGCCCGGTTTACACTCCTAGTCGAAGAAGAGAAACAATGTTTCAGATCACCCGCCCCGCCCCCCGGGAAGAGGAACAGAGTTTCCAAGCCGGCATGGGAGTGAGCACCACTCGTGGGCCGATTGCAAAGGCCTGAAGGTGGGCGGGCCCCCCAGTCCGGCCCCGCAGCCGCGGCCCAGGGGAGGGGGCGGGCCCTCGTGACGTGGGCGGATTCGAATCCCGCCGCCCCGCCTCCCCGGCCCCCACCAGGCTTCTATTCTCCGCCCGCGCGCCCGCCTGGCTCCTCCCCAGCCCAGCCCAGCCGGGTCCAGACCAGCGGCGGAGCAGAGACGGACCCAGACAGGCGAGCGCGCACCCACACAGGGCAAGCAGGCGTCCCAGTTCGGGCTGCCACCCTCCGATCCGGAGCGGGACTCGCTGGCTCGCAGCGCCCCTCGAACCCTTCTCGCCCGGCCCGACACTCTTGGGGACGCGCCCCCAGAAGAAAGCCTCGCTCGCTGCTGTGGCTTTCACGGCGATCGTCCGGGCGCCTTGGCCGAAGCAGCAGCCCCAGCGGCCGCCCTGGGGAGCAGACACCATGGGAACGAGGTAGGCGCCCTCGCCGCGCTCGGGGGAACCCGACACGGTTTTCCCCGGGGTTGCCGCCGGCTGGGGACACTTGCCTTTTTCCCTAGGGGCCCCCCATCACCGGCTGCTGCCTGCAAATGCCCAAAGCCGGCTCCTGGGAAGTCCTGGACATTTCTTAGCACCCTCCGGTCCCTGGCCGCGAGCAGTACCCATGCACACGCGCGCGCGCACACGCACACACACACAGACACACACACACTCACTTTCTCCCTCTCTTTGCCCCCCACTCCTCACTGCTTTCATCTCTCCCTCCCGAGGCTCCCCACACTTTCCTCCTGCTCCGATCCCGCCCTGTTTCCTTGACGCGCCTTCCCCCGTGGGGCCGGTTTGCCAGCGCTCAGCGCGGAGCCTAGTTTACCATCGCGCCCCGACTTTTTGCTCGTGTAGACGCTGCTGGCCGCTCGGAGGAGGGTGCTCTCCAGCTCTCAGGTGGGCACCGTTCGAGCCCCGGAGCCTTGGCGGCCGGCTGGAGTGCTAGTTCGGTGGGTGGCGGTAGTGTGGCGCCTGCGGCATGTCGTCCCCAGAAGGAGGTGTCCAGCCAGGATTCCCGGCTCCGGTGAGCTCCAGGAAAGAGAAGCAGGCACCGAACTGGACATGGGGATTTTCCCGGGCACCGAGTGAAGGTTGTTGTGACACGCACACGAACAGTAACATTCAAGCACTCTTACACACAGGCACACAAACACTTAGCACTAACAGACACACACCCTCTGGCCTGGGCTCTCGTGTGGGAGGGACAGTGACCCAAGCACCCGGGCATAGCAGCACCCACGCACACTGGCACGCAGGGAACCTCCTTGTCATCGCCCTGGCTTCCTGCCGCTTTGCTCCCGGCGCATTGCTGCTTGGCTGCTTGGGTTGTAATTGCGGGTAATGGAGGTCCCTGGGTGCCCCTGGGAGCGGCGCTGCACTCAGCTTTAGCCCCGGAGCAGGACCTCCCACCTTCTCGCCTACCTTAGGGCCACCCTGGTTTACGTTTTCGTTGTTGGGAAGCCTCTGGCTGGGGCCGGGGGAGAGGGCTTGGGCGCCGAAGTGCTCTCTGGGAACTTTCCCAGGTCACACTCGACTCTCCGAGGCTTCTGTGTTGCCCTGCGTCGGCGTCGCGGGTGGGGGGCTGCCCACCTGAGATAGATAGCTTTTCTGTACTTAAGGCTGAGCCAGCAGAAGGGCAGACCAGAGCGCCTGCAGCCCCTTTGCCAGGTCTCGCGTGGACAGAAAACGAACGGCCACAGAGCTGGAGCCCTGGCAAAGTTCAAGCTTTTAGCTACTTCTCACGGCTTGCTTGGGACGCTCGCCTTGACTTGGCTTTTCGCAATTGCTTTCAACTTTAGCTAGAGTAGGGCCAACGCTTGTTCGGTGGAGGAGGAGGTGGGTGGCCTGTGTTCGCCCGCTGCCGAAGCTCCCAGCCTTTTCTCTGGTTAGCATCTCCATCCCAGAAGCGGGGAGTTACCCATGTTTTAGGGAGCTGTTTGCAGCCAGAGAGAAAGGGTCTGATGAGGAGAAGTGACAGTAGGTGACTCGCACAGAATTACTAGTGAAAACACTGGGCTGTGTGCTTTTAAACAGGCTCTCATTTATAACCTTGTGGTACCAGGAGAATCTGAGAGTGTTAGACTGGGGAGGCATCTGGGAGGCCTCGTGGTCTAGGCTTGTGGCTGCCACGATCCTTCTCTTCCCCCGCCTTCCCTCCTTCCACAAGTGTCTTCCAGTCACGATCAAAATAAAACTGCAGCTTTCCTGAAAGGCTCAGCTAATCCCGGACACCCGTACTGGGAAGCAGGCACATATATGTTGCTGTGCTGGGCCCCTAAACTGACCATGCAGATGGCGGTTGACATCTCTAAAGGATTAAAGTGCCCGGGAACTAAGCATTAAGGCATTCCCGAGGAGAAACCGGAGGCTCCCTGAGCTTTTAAGTGACTTCTCAGGCTCATCAAACTAGTGGATGCGAGAAGCCCCCTTGGTTGGCTCTGATCTTTGAATCAAATTCTTAGTGAAGAAATGATAGCAGGGGCGGGGGAGCAGCCTCCCACCCCCTGAGCCTCGGAGAGAGGAGCACCCTGCATTGGCACTCACCTAGCCCTCTGGGCCCTCCTAGTGAGGGCCTGGCCTGCTTTTACACTCCCAGAGGTCAGGAGGCTTTTCCCAAGGCTCCTGTAAAAACTTAATGAATGGTTGGGAAAGCATCGGGAGCTGCATTAGCCAGGGAAGCTGCTGCTTAAATGCAACACTGTGGACCAGAGGTTGGCATAGACAGCAGACACATAACCAGTGCCTGCTGCTCACTCCACGGAAGGAAAAAAGACCGGAGGTCCGGGCCGGGGCAGGCTAAAAGGGCCATTATTTGGGGGCAAGGCCAAAGCTTTCCAGAAAATGAGGGTCCCTGGGAGGGGAGAGGGTGACGGCCAAATCTCTGGTTATCAGCACCAGCCGCTCATGGAGAAATATGGATAGGGTAGGGGGAGGGGTAGAGAAGCTGTCCGAATATTGTAAACACTGAAACTGCCCTTGAGTGTCGGCCCCTAAGCCTCCTGATGGGAGGAATGTGAGAACAATTAGTCCTCAGCTAGAGATTGGCTCGCAGACTGATAAAACCTGGCTTCCTATGGGTTTGCTTTATGGCTGACTTGTTTACGAAATGAACAATGGAGATCTGTGAGGCCTGATGGGGGCCCGGGCTGGGGGCCGCCTCAGGGAAGCTACCCCTAGCCTGAGGTGGCCTTAGGTTCCTAAGTCCTGGGACCTTCTGCCCGGTGTCTGTGTGTGTCTCTGTGCATGTTTGTTTGCTTGTGTGTGTGTGTGTCTCTGTGTGTATCTGTCTGTGTGTGTCTCTCTGTGTGTGTCTCTGCGTGTTTGCTTGCTTGTGTGTGTGTGTCTCTCTGTGTGTATCTGTCTGTGTTTTTGTCTGTGTGTGTGTGTCTCTGTGTGTTTTTGTCTGTGTGTGTGTCTCTCTGTGTGTGTATCTGTGTGTGTTTTTATCTGTGTGTGTGTCTTCCTTTTGCGGCTATTTCCAGTTTTCGGAGAGTCCATGCTAGTGGCTAGTCTGTGACAGTGCATACGGGGTGATTGCTCAAATCTCTGGGAAATCCTGTTAAAATCATTGACTGGCCCTTTAAAGGCGCTGGAGGATGTGGGCCGACTAGTCGAGGGAGGCTTCGTTCTTTGTCACAGCATTTCTCAATTTGTCAGTCAATTAATCAGTAACTGCCTGGCACCCAGTAGGTGTTTAATAAGTGCTTTAGATCTGGAAGGGAACTTCTAGGTCACCTAACCTACCCCTTCATTTTACAACTGAGGAAACTGAGGCCCAGAGAGCTTGGTCCAGGCTCACAAGGTGGTAGGTGACAAACCCGAATTCAAAGCTGGTGTCCAGAATTCCAAAGCTTGCTCTCCGAAAAGCCAAGCCCTCTGTTTTCCTAAGGGAGGAAATTCATTTAAAAAACATCATCTCCCCCAAAGGAAGACGTCCCTGGCCAGAGGGCACTCATTCAGCAGCCTCTCTGTCACTTCTGCCTCTGCACTGGGCCGCAGGGCTGACTCTTGGAAATGGTGGAAGTGGCACCTAATAGATAAATTACCATTTGAGGCCCCGAGGTTCCCCTGGTCTGGCTGAGCTGGTGTCTGTGCAGACAAGCTGCTATTGTGTGTAAATGCCCTAATCTCTCCGCTTTCAGGGTGTGTGTATGTGTGTGTGTGTGTGTGTGGGGGGGGTTCCTGGAGAGGACTCCTCTGTTGGTTGGTCAGTCAGTCAGTCCTGTTACCGGGCCACTAAGGGGCCGCTGGGATGCTGCTTTCTTTCAGCCTCCACTGCAGACCAGTTTTCTGGCCTCGGAAAGATGGCCTGGACTTAGTGTGGTGGATGGGCCTGAAGTTGCTAGGACCTTCTCTTAGGCTTTCCCGGTCTTGGAATGGATGCACAGGATCAGAGAGAGAGCTGGAGACCAGCTCTGAGGCTACCTAATCCAGCCCCTTCATCTTACAGAGGAGGAAACTGAGGTTCAGCATGAGGAATTCAGTAAATGTCAGAGACAGGATCTGAACCCAGGTCCTTTGATTTCAGAGACAGTGTTCTTTCCATATGTTGGATCATAGATTTGGAGCGGGAAGGTCTCTTAGAGAGGCATCAAGGCCCAACCCTTTCTTGCTTTTCCTGGCAGGGATCGAGTGACCTGACTTGCCCACAGCAAGCTACTAAGTGTTAGAAGTGGCATTCCGGGGCAGCTAGGTGGCGCAGTGGATAAAGCACCAGCCCTGGATTCAGGAGTTCAAATCCAGCCTTAGACGCTTGACACTAGCTGTGTGACCCTGGGCAAGTCACTTAACCCTCATTGACCCTCAAAAAAAAAAAAGTGACATTACATCTCTTTCGGTTCAGCTTCTTGTGCCTCTCCACATCACTCCCCTCTTTTACAGCTCCACTCAGGGCCTGTCTCCCAGGGGAAGCTTTTCCTGCTTCCCTAAACGTTCCTCAGATGATAGATGGCGCCATTATCTTTTCAAATCAAGGGCTCTCAGATTTCACCTTGTCCCCAAAACTCACTTTCATAGGAGAGAATCTGTGGCCCCAAGAAGGTTGAGGATTGCCCCTGGGGCCCAGGTGAGAGCTTCCCCATTAGGCCCTGAGCCTTCCACCTTTGTTACCTTGGGCAATTCTTACTTTCCCTCTTGAGATCTTGTGACCAGAAAGGTTACATCCCAAAAGTTTTAAAGTTTTTGGGGTTTGAATGGTTAAGCTGTGGTTATCTGGAAAGCTCAGTAGAGTCAAACCTAGTGGAAATCCCTTCCATGTCAGAAGAATGAGGAAGTATTGCTACATTTTTAATGTAGTCTGTTGTTGCTGAGTTGTGTCTGACTCTGGTGACCCCGTTTGGGGCTTTCTCAGGAAGGACACTGGAGGGGTTGGCCATTTCTTTCATGTCCAAGGCCAGATTTGAACTCTGGTCTTCCTGACTCCAGGCACGGCACTCTAACCACTGCCCCAGCTAGCTTCCCACAGAATTTAGTCTAGACATCTGGAAATGCTTCCTAAGAATTAGAGTTGTCCAGAAGCGCAATGGGCTAACTCTGGAGGTGGTCATTGACTCCTTCTCAGGGGAGGTCTTCTACCAAGGTTGGCCAACCAGAAAGGTTATTAGGTCCTACTGTAAGGATCCCTTTCAATTCCAAAGATTCTTTGACTAATTGGATGTTGGAGAATGGAATCCAGTGTCTAATTCTCTTCTTCCCTGCCCCAGGTCAGGGAAATGCCTTAGAGAGTCCGGAACAGCCTAAGCATCCCCCTCTTTACTGAATTGTTACTTGGCCCTGTTAGAAAAGGGCCTCAAAGGTTTGTGAGAACAATGAATCCAATTCCCCAAGGCCCAAAGTGACTTCCTTATTAGAAGCTTCCTTGGTCTCTGCTACCACTCATTAGGGTTTGCATCCGTGTAGGCTGTGGCGCCAAAGAATTCCGGTAATGTCTTTATGCGTGAAGAGAATTGCTTGGATGATGCAGTAATGGTTTGGGAGCCTACTGGGACCGTTCCAGAGGAGGCCCCTCAGGCCCCACGTGCCTGTGGATTCTAGCCGAAGCTGCTTCTTGCCTCTCACTGGGTCCCACTACCTTCTCTTGGATTCTGATCCATGGTCAATTGAGAGGCGATGTTGGGAACAGCATCCTAACAGAGACATCCCAGAGTGAAATGGGCTTTCCCTGGGGGATAACAGCTTCACCACTGGGAGGTAGGGAGGGGGGCAGGCAAATGTTGGAGGCTACAGTCACATCTGTGAAGAATGGGATGGAATGGTGTCTTGCTCCGGTACAAGTTTGTGTAAGTGACCTTGGAAGTGTCTTCCCACTCTGGGATCATATCGAGGTTGGCTGGGAAAATAAGGTCCCCTTTTGCCTTACTAAAATTAATAGAATGATGAGCGAGGCTCTGAGCATCTCTATTGGCTAGCTCTGTGCTTCTGGGTACTAGAATCTAACACTAATTACTATTTTGGACAACTCTTCTGTAAGTCAGCCTTCATCTAGACTCACTTCCTAGGTAGACATGTATGCCCTAGTATGAATCGGTGAAATAGTCTATTTTGGATTTATCCCTCTAGGGTTTTATTTTGGTAGCCTCTTGTAGTTCAGGAACTATTTTTCCTTAGTATATCTTCTTTTATTCTTCTTTCTCCCTCCCCATCATCATCACCTCAGGATGTTCCCACCCCAAACACCATTTTGTACCATGAAGGCAGTCAAGTCAAGCTCCACCTGGGGCACCTCTGAAAATGTCAGTCTAGTTGCCCACCTCCTTTTTTTTTTAGCAACAAATATTTTTTTTCCAGTTACATGTAAGGGTAGTTTTCAACATTCATTTTCATAATTCAAATTTTTCTCCCTCGATCCCTTTCCTCCCCCCTCCACAAGATCGCAACCAGGTTATATATGTACAATCCACAAGTGTCTTTATCTGTTCTTTCTATGGGGGTGGATAGTAAGCTTCCTCATTAGTTCCTTGGGATGGTCTTGAATCATTGCATTGCTGAGAGTAGTTAAGTCATTCACAATTGCTCATTGAACAATCCTGCTGTCACTATGCACGATGTCCTCCCAGCTCTGCTCACTTCACTATACATTGATGTTCATTAGTCTTTCCAGGTTTTTCTGGGATCATCCTATTTGTCATTTCCTATAGCACAAGACCATTCCACCACAATCACAGCTTCTTCCATCATTCCTCAATTGGTGGACATTCCCTTGATTTTCAATTCTTAGCCTCTACAAAGAGTTGCTATAAATATTTTTTGTACAATTTTCCCCCCTTTTCCATGATTACTATTGTTTTTTAAAATAAAGTATTTAATTTTTTTCCAGTTATATGTAAAGATAGTTCTCAACTTTTGCTTATACAAGCTTTCCAATTTCAGATTTTTCTCCCTCCCCCCCCCTCCCCTAGACAGCATGTAGTCTGATATAGGTTTTATATATATAATATTAAACATTTCTGCATTAGTCATGTTATAAGAGAAAAATCAGAGCAATAAGGAAAAGCCTCAAAATATAAAAACAACAGCACCCAAAACAAAAGAAATAGTATGGTTCAATCAGCATCTATACTCCACAGTTAGTTTTTCTTTTTCCTGGATTTGGAGATCCTCTTCCATCATGAGTTCCCTGGAACTCTTCTGTACCATTGCATTGGTGAGAAGAATCTAGTCCATCACAGTAGATCAACATACAATGTTGATGATACTGTGTACAATATTCTTCTGGTTCTGCTCATGTCACTCATCATCAGCCCACGAAAGACCCTCCAGGTTTCTCTGCACTCCTCCTGCTCATCGTTTCTTACAGCACAATAGTATTCCATTACATTCATATACCACAACTTGTCCAGCCATTTCCCAATGGATGGGCATCCCCATAACTTCCAATTCCTTGCCACCACATAAAGAGCAACTATAAATATTTTTGTACGTGTGTGTCCTTTTCCTTTTTCCATGATCTTTTTGGGAAAAAGGCCCATGATTACTATTGTTAACTGTTTCCCTTCCATCCTATTCCCTTCCCCATGATATTTATTCTATTATCCATCTTCTTTCATCCTATCCCTCTTCAAAAGTGATTTGCTTCTGTCTGTCCCCTCCCCCAGTCTGCCCTTCCTTCTTTTGCCACTCTCTCTTTATCTCCTTTTCATCCTATTTTCCTGCGGGGTTAGAGAGATTACTCCACCCAATTGAGTATGTACATTATTCTCTCCTTGAGCCAATTCTAATGAGATTAAGTTCTTTGAGCCAATTCTGATGAGTGTTGGGCTTTGCATTTACTGCCCAGATTAAATAGATTACTCAACCCATTTGTGTGTGTGTGTGTGTGTGTTAGTCCCTCCTTGAGGCAGCTCTGAAGAGTTTAAGGTCTTTGAGCCTTTTCTGATGAGTGTAGAATTCATTTACTGCCCTGCTCCTCTCCAATCTCTTCCCCCACTACATAAGTCTTTTCCTGTTTCTTTCTTGTAGGATTTCACTTCTGCCCTTCCCCCTCCCCCAGTCCATTTCCCTCACCCCTCAATTTAACCCTAAAGATGTCATCATGGGGCAGCTAGGTGACAGTGGACAAAGCATCACCCCTGGACCCAGGGGGATCCCAGGAAAAACCCAGCCTCAGACACAAGACAGTCACTCACTGTATGATCCCAGGTATGTGCCCCAACTCCAATTTTTTATAGTTCTAGAGAACTTGTATTTGAAAGTCAAATTTGCTATTCAGTTCAGGTCTTTTCATCAGGAATACCTGAAAGTCCTCCTTTTCATTAAAGTCCCATTTTTTTCCTCTGAAAGATTATGAGTTTTGCTGGGTAGGTGATTCTTGGTTGTAATCCCAGTTCCTTTGCCCTCTGGAATATCATATTCCATGCCCTCCGGTCCTTTAATGTAGAAGCTGCTAGATATTGTGCTGTCCTGACTGGGGCTCCACAGTACTTGAATTCTTTCTTTTTGGCAGCTTGCAATATTTTCTCTTTTTGAGTGCCTCTATGGCCTAAGACCACTTCATATTTTTCTTGGAAGCTTTAGATATAGGGGCCCTGATGTTGACATCTTCCTCTGAGGGTGCCTCTTGGTCTTCCTTGTTACTGAGGAAACTTTCTATGGTCCTCACCTTTCTCTGTCGGCTCATCTTGCCTTTCTTTTACTTGACTTTTAGCTCCTTAAAGTGGGGCACTGTTTCCAGGCGGCAGTATCCTAAGCTTCAGAAGTCCCAGGTGTATGATTTAAGGAAGATCAGGTTCTTCACTCACCTGGCCTGTTCCTGGTCTGTAGATGACCCCAGACCAACTTGCTAATCAACCAGCTTTGTGTATTGTGGTTGTTAGCTCTGATAAGACTGTGCCCCTCCCCCACCTGGGCCACTGCTACTTGAGCCTACCTCCTGGTTCTCAGCAGGGGTGAAAAATCCAAGTTCTGCCTCAGCACCAGCACATAGACCCCTGTAGTCTCCCCCTTGACCAGGGCTCAGCCCACTCACCAGACTGTGAGCTTAGTTCCAGACGACACTGGTGCTTCAGCTGATGCAGAGGTTCTGGGGGTCTCCTTCTCTGGTGAGGCCTTCCTGGGACTGGATCTGTGTCAGGGTGACTGTGGGGTTGGGCTCGACTCCTGTATTAGCACAGCAGCTCCCTCCTTCTGACCTTCCAAGCTGTTCTTGGTTAGAAGATGATTTCAGCACTTTCTTCTGTGAGTTTTGCTGCTCCAGGCATTTTCCTATGGCGTTATTTGGATGTTTTTTGGAGCGATCCTGTCATGAGTTTGAGAGCTCACTGCCTTTCCTCTGCCATCTTGGCTCCGCCCCAGAAGTCCCACCTCCTCTTTAACAAGAGGTGTTCCATGTTTTCTCCATCAGCTCACAGAAGGCATGACTTACACTGAGCAGAGGTCTCAGGTCCTACGTGTAGAAGAAAGTCTTTCCTTTATCATGGGGTCATCATTTTCATTCAAATCATTCCCAGGTTCTGCCTGCTTGTCTTGCATCAGTATATATGGGTCTTCCCAAATTTCTCCTCATGTCTTGGGGTGCAGCAATAGTCACTCATATACCTCTACGTGTTCAGCTGGTCCCCTGTGGATGGACATCAACGGTGTCTGGTCAGCAGCATTGCTATAGTTTTTGCTGATGTGGCAGCTTTCCTTCCCTCTTTGACTTCCTTGGTGGTTCCATGCCCATTAGTAGGTCAAAGAGTAAGTACAGTTAGCTTTGAGCTTTGTTTTGTCTGTTCAGATTTTTTTAAAATGTATTCAGTGGAAATACAGGTTAATCATGTCTATGTACACGTAGTGACTTTTCCAATCTGTTGTTCAGTCATTTCTCTTGTGATCCTGTTTGGAGTTTTGTTGGCAAAGATACTGGAGTGTTTTGTCATTCCTTCTTCAGCTCATTTGACAAATGAGGAAATTGAGGCAAACACCATTAACCAAATAAATGTCTGAGGCCGTATTTGATCTCAGGAAGATGAGTCTTTCTGATTCTAGGCTGGACACACTGATTTCATTAGTGTAAGGAACTTCTGGTATGGAAAATCTCTTCAATGGTGTAGATCTCCAGTTCACCCCTTTAAGGAGTGCCTTGGAGGCAGTGGGAAGTTAACAGACTTGCCCAATAATCAAAGTGTCAGAGGGAGGAGGAACCCCGTGGCTCCAATGCTCTTTATCCTCTATGTAAATCAAACTGCCTTTGAACTTGCAGCTAGATGATGTCCCAGTGCCAGGAGCCTGGAGTCAGGCTAGGGGTGAGCTGTGTGACCCCAGGCAAGACACTGAAGCCCTGGCAGCCACAGTTTCCTCATTTGTCAAATGAGGTCGATAATAGCAACTGTTTTCCAGGGTTGTTGTGAGAATCTAATGAGACCATATTTGTAAAGTATGTTGCAAACCATAAAGCTCTATAGCAAAGCTAGGTATTGTCATCATCAAATAATCCCAAATTGCTTTGTCGACTGGTTGGACCAATTCACAGTTTTAGTAAGTGTGTGTGAGCCTGTCATCTCTTGGTACCACCTCCTCCCAAAACACGACAGTTATCCCTTCCCTATCTCGATTTCAATATATCACGGGTTGGCATAAGAAATTACTGTAGTATTTTGTATTTTAAAAAATTTTTCTTTCATACAGTATTTTTATTTACCGTTGACCTACATATAGCCTATAACTGAGTACTTAACCCATATTTGACAATATGGTATTGGAAACATCCCATAAAAGAAAAAGAAAAAAGAAAGAAAACCCAGACTTTTCTGGTACTAAGGGAGGGCCAAAAATATTGGATGGATTTTCCAGATTGTGGGGGCACTGTGCCCCTAATCCCTGCCATGTGGAAGGGAGAGGTATTTTTGTGCTTTGGACAATCTGGAGTTGTTTCTATTCTCTTAGAGTTTAAATCGAATAATCTACAAAAGATAGATGCAGAGAGAATGAGAGAATCGTGCAGTCTTTACTTTTGTAGGGATACAGCTTCAAGGCACACATCTCCAACTGCTGAACTTTATCCTTGGGGTCCAAATGGCCTCCGGGCCTCTGGTCATCTAGGCAGGATGCCAAGAGGCCCGATTTGAACCCGGGCTTTTAAGTCCCACACCCTGTTCACTAGGCTACATTGCCTCTCCTACCCCTGATAGGCTCATAAACAAATCCCTGGTAAAGCAAACAACCACAAACCCTAAGGTAACAACTTAATATCTAGGTGACTTTGGGTGAGCAATGCTTGGAGCCTCGGTTTCCCTTTCTGCAAGATGAGGAAGTCGATAATATCTGAGCTCCTTTCCAGTACTGGGTGGCTTTATGGAACGTAAGCTCCTCTAGGGCAGGGATTGGCTGTCGTTTTTTTGGTCTTTATATCTCCAGCTGTAGCCTGGTGCTTGGCGCATAGTAGGTACCTGAGAAATGCTCTTTGGGTTAGATTGGAACGGTGACCTTGGACAACCAAAGAAAAGAGCAGGGAGCGGTGGGCCTGGGATTTTTGCTAAAACCTGCCGGGCAGAGGGTCTGGTTGTTTTCTGGAGTCAGGTCCGATCCAGTCAAATGAATAAGATGAGAGCAGGACTCGTATCTGTCAGTTTTAGTTGTTCTGCCTATTTGTGCACTGGACAAAACCAAACAGATTCCCCATTAACGGTTTTGTGGAATGACTGTTGAATCTCCTTTGTTTGTTTGTTTTTGTTCCTTTTCGTGGAGAGAACAAAGGGAGGGAAAGCAGAAAAGGAGTCAGCTGGGCGGTGCAGTGGATACTGTGCCCATCCTGAAGTCAGGAAGACTCAACTTCCTGAATGCAAATCTGGCTCCATACACTTCCTAGTAGTGTGACCCTGGGCAAGTCACTTAATAATGCTTGCCTCAGTTTCCTCATCTGTAAAATGGTATGGAGAAGAAAATGGCAGAAAGCCCCATAGGCAGTATTGGCTTGGCCCGGGAGTCACAAAGAGATGGACTGGACTGAACAACTAACCACCACCAACAAAGTGGGGGATCCTTTCAGGGTGTTTGGCCCTTTGACCACCGTGTGCCTTCATTGACTGGATCCTTGTCTCTCCAATGCAGATTTGATGGTTCTATGTCTTGCCGTCCTGTGCGATTCTTGTCCACCTCCTCCCGTAAATAAATCCTCTAGGGGATTTTGGAGGCTACCTTCTGGGGTCTCCTGCTGTCTGGTGGACACCAGTGTCACACTTAGCATCACATATTTAGAAGTGGAGGGGACCCTGGAGTTTAGCTAACATTTTGTAGACTAAGGTTTTCAAAATTCTGTGTGCATGTTATCTCACTCAAGTCTCGCAACAGCCTTGTGAGGTGGGTGCACTTGTTATTTACATTATCAGATGGGGAAACTGAGTCTGCAAGAGGTTGTTGAGTGAAATAGGTGCTGGTGGGGGTCCTTAGGTATTCTTCTTTAAAGAATTACACCCTCGGGGGCAGCTAGATGGTGCAGTGGATAGAGCACCGGCCCTGGAGTCAGGAGTACCTGAGTTCAAATCCAGCCTCAGACACTTAACACTTACTAGCTGTGTGACCCTGGGCAAGTCACTTAACCCCAATCGCCTCACTTAAAAAAAAAGAAAAAAAAAGAATTACACCCTCAACCACACAATCCAATTAGAATAAAAGTCTTTTATTTGGGCGCTTAGAGAAAGTGCCCAAAAGAGAAGTCAAAGACTTTTCCTGGAGGGGAGGAGTTATCTTAGAGTCATCTAACAGAAGAAAAGCAGAAGCTTTTAGAGGGGACAGAGGAGGAGACTGACCACTTGACTATGCAGTGGTGGTGGTCCTGACCTTTCTCTGTCCCCTGGGGCCGCTCAGGCAGCAGCCACACCTAATGGGCTGATTTCCCTTACTTCCTAGGTATGTCAGTCCTTTAGTTTAGCTCCTCAAGGAGAATTACCCCAGACCCATACCAAGGTCAAGCGACTTTCCCTCAGCCAGGGAGTGTCCAGGCAGGATTTCAGCTCCTGGTTTTCTAACTCCCAGGTCCAGCACTCTATCCCTTGTACCACTTACCTGCTAGTGCCCTCATTTTACAGAGAGATTAAGATGACTTGTAGAAGGTCACAGAGGTAGCAAGTGGTGGTCCTGGCCTTGTGATTTTTCCGACACCAAACCCTTTGTGCTGTCCCAGTCATGATGCCCACCCAAACATACCCCACTAGGCTTTACTGCTCCCGTTTATGGATTCCCCCCTGAGACGTGTCTGGGGGTGCCGTACTACTCTCCTGTCTTATGGCCCTTTTGTCCAGTCTCCATTTGATTGGGAGACGTCCCCTTTCATTGCTGAATGCCAGTCATGAGCCATCTACCATGATGTCCTTTGGGATAAAATCCCTTCTCCTTGGGTTGACTTGCATCATCCAGAGCCCTAGTACTAGGTGAGGATTTAAAAAAAAATAATGGGCAGGGAAACGTAGTGAAATGGCATTTATCCTGCTCTAATCCCATCAGGGACCGGGGCTGAGGAACACATGGAACCCAGATACATACTGCAGCTGCCTCTGAGCAGTTTTTCTTATGGAAACAACACCCTTATTCTCGTGTTGAATGGGGAAATCCTAACCTGGGAAGTGAGCGTGTTTTATCTAAGACTGGCAGTGAAATGACTGCTCTGGTGCGACCCAACAACTGGATGAGGCACTGCTGGTGCTGCACACATACAAGTGAGAGAGCTCACAGTCTACTGGGGCTCAGGAGGCCCATTCACACTTGGACAAGCACAAGATAACTGCAAAGTAGAGCGATAGGGGCTCCTTAGTCTGGAGAAGTAAGCCTCATCTGGAGTGGATGCCATCATGGGGTCTGGGTTCAAGGCTCCTTTCTCTGACGTGGACTGGCTGCAGGACCTTGGGTGGCTGGGTGGCTGGGGATCTGTTATTGTTCCAATTCTCAGAAACTTCAGTTTGAGAAATGGATGAAAGACTTGGGTTCAAGTTTGGCCTTCTACACTTTTTAGTAAAGCCTTAATAGTTTTCTGATTAGGAATGGGGGGATGGGGAGCCCTAAGGGATAGGTATGAAGGTGGGTGGGGCAGGGTTCACAACCACTGGCTGCCCCTGTACTGGGTGACCTTGAACAATTAACTTTTTTGCCCTGGCTAAAATGGAGGAGCCAGGGTCCGAGAGGCCCAGGGACCTGCCAGTCCTGACTCTGATCCTGTCGTTCCAAATATTTGAATGCTTGCTCTAACTTCCTTCTATACCAGTAGCCAAGAGACTTCCTGTCCTAGAGAAAAGCCAGCTAGGAAGCTGGCCCCACCCCCTCTGGCCTGAGAGCATTAAAACACCTACTATGTTCTGGGTACTTTGCTTAGTGCTTGAAAGGAAGGCTGAGAATCCTTAGCCTCCGGGAACTCCCATTTTAGTATGGGAAGCAACATGCCGACCACTGTGTAGCAACCAGGCACGGACAGTACAAAGTGGGGTACCCTCTGATGGAATGCTCATGAAAGGGGACAGGGCACAGCTTCCGGCAGAAAGTGAGACTGCAGGGAAGCCGGGAGAGGAAGGAGTCCCAGGTGTGGGGTGCAGTCAGTGAAAATGGCTGGAGTCTGAATATGGCACATCTTGTGCTTAACGCTAGCCAGGAGACCAGGCTCACCAGTGACTTTATTTCTCCTCTCCTGGAAAAGGAGGAACAGGCTAGCTCATGGGGGGCTGGAAAAGCCAAGGAAAGGATTTGCTTTAATCTGGGAGGAGCTAGGGAGCCCTTGGAGTTGACTGAAGAGTAGGGATCACATGGGCAGACCTGCCCTATGGGAAGAACCCTTGGATCCCTGACACATTCCAGCTGTGTGACCCTGGGCAAGTCACTTAATCCTTCAGTGCCCTGGACAACTCTGAGACTGCACTGGGGGAGGGGGTTTCCAGTATCAATAAAAGCCCAGGGCCAGCCCCCCTGCCCCTGCCCTGCCTGTAATTTACATGGCAGCCCTAAGGGATCTGAAGGGTCCTTCTAATGGAAGGGAGGTCTTTGGTCGATTCTTCATAAATGAAAGGACAAATGGTGCCCCCCAATCCTAGAACTGGTGTCCTGGGGAAGGCTTGAAAGCCCAGGAGCTCCTCCTCTTCGAGCCAAAGATGATCTTTTCTTGCCTGTTCTGTAGTGGTTCTTTTTTGGGTTTTGTTTTTGTTGTCTGTAGTGATTTCTATGCATATATATATATATTTTTTTTTTTAGTGCAGCAATTGGGGTTAAGTGACTTGCCCAGGGTCACACAACTAGTAAAGTGTTAAGTGTCTGAGGCCAGTGCTCTATCCACTGCTCCATCTCCTGCCCCTATGCAAATATTTTAAATCAACACTTGAGTCTTTGAGAAATAAACTTTGATGTCAGGAGAACATCAAGCTCAGTTCTTATACTTTAAAAAATCATTTTTTATTCTTTTATTTATAAAAATGAACTATTTTTATTTAAAGTTTTTGAGTTTCAAATTCTATCCTTTTTGCCCTCCCATAGGCTGTAAGCAATCAGATAGAGGCTTTACATGTGCAATTATGTAAAAATTACCATCCTGTTTTCTTCAAACCATTTACAAAATGTTTGTTTTCTCCCAAGTATGGAATTCTTGTTTGACAGCACACCTATTTTTCCAGTATTTTTATGGTGACCTAATAAGTGACATCCTGAAGTTAGCAGTCCATTATACATCAAGGTAACTTGATTCCAGGGAAATCTCACGGAGCTGGGAGCTGCAGAGTCATCCATCATGCCCAGTGACGATATCAGGCTCACTGAAAACCACATCAAGAAGAGTTGGAGATTGGCACAGACTGGAAGATGAGGCCTAAGAGGGAGCTGCAGTGTTGGGTTCAAACCCAGGTTCAGCAATGGCAGACACATAGATCCAAGTTGGAAAAGACCTTAGTGCCTTTTGAATCTACCTCCCTCATTTGGCAGGGAGAGGAAAACAAGCTGGGGAGAATCTCAGCCAAGGTCACCCAGTTAATAAGGGCAGAGCCAGGATTCACACCTAGATCCTGCCTCCCCATAGTTCCAGAAGGCAGGAATGTCTCATATTTATCTGTTCTCTGGTACTCAGTACATTGTTGGCATTTAATACATACTTACTGGCTTAACTTGTTCTTAGAGCTGATTCTTCCCCAAGGTTGATGTTTCCAGGTGCTCATGGCCAAATAAGAGGCAGTCATGGCACCATGGTTAGAGAGCTGGCCTCAGTCACGAAGATCTGGGTTCAAGTCCTATCTCTGACACCTATAGGCTATGTGGATTAGGGTCAGTTACTTAACCTTTCAGTGTCCCAAACAATTTTCTGACTAAGTTGCAGAACAGGTGCCAGTCTGAATTGATAGAGGGCATTTTCTTCATGGGAATTCCTACACCTTCTGTGGTGTATACAAAGATCTAGACTCTTCAAAACCAAAACCTGACTCCTGACCGGGAACATCAATGTAGACCATAAATCCCACTGGATTTCCAAACCAACTCTTATAGTTTGCGGATGGCTTCTTTTTCAGGGGGTGGGGATGGGGTTCTCTGGAAGCTGAGACTTTCTGGTGGAGGAGAAAAGACCTCTTCCATTTCAGCTCACCATTGTAGAAACATGCCTGAGGGTTTCCACAGGGGTCCTTTAAGACGTGTCAAAGCCTTCCCAAGACTTCAGCCATTATCTTGCTTCTTAGCAATGGGCAAGGTCTGTTCATCTGATTAGCCATTCTCAGAGACTGACTCCCTGGGCAACTTTGGATAATTTTGTTGGGTATCTTACTGTGTCTTTTAGGGCACCTCGGTCCATTAAGAGCTGCTTCCCAAGAGCCCTTAGAAAATGAGCTGACAGGTCCATGAGAAACTCTGCTCTTTTCTGATTTGGTTCTCATGGCCCTCTGAGGGGGGCACCAGAGATTGTCCCATTTAACAAGTCAAGAGGTTGGTGCTCAGTCAAACTCTGTTATCTTGGGTCCTGCTTCTTTGCCAATTTTTAGACTGGATGGAAGGAGAAACTTCCTGAAGATGAGAACTGTCCAAAGGAAAATGGGATTTCTAGAGTAAAGGTTCTTGACCTGGAGTCTGATGTCACCATTTCCAGAAGGCCTTCTTTCCAGCCTGTGGTCATGCTACATGCACATTTACTAAGTGTCTACTCATGCCAGGCACTGCCAGGCACTGGGGATATAGGGACAGTGAATGAGGCCACCCCACAGAATGCTGAACTTCCTCACACTTTCAGGTTATCCCCAAGTGAGCTGGGCTGCTTGGATGGTAAGGGATTCATCCTCATTGGAGGTTATTGGATTAGAGGTGGGATGACTGCTTCTCCGGGATATTGGAGAAGGAATTCTCGATCAGATACCATTGGGATTAGATGGTTACTGACATCCCTTCTGAGCCCAAGCATCTGTCATTAGATCTATTGTGCTGCTCTTCTGGAATAAATGGGCATGACTACTGTGGATTTGCTTGGTCATCGAGCCCATTAGGTCTCAAATCCAGTAAATTCCACGTTGGGGTTGGCAGCTATCAGGTAGTTTCCAGATAACACGAGAACAAAAAACAGTGACCCCTGGTCTATCTCTGCCCCAAGACACTCCTGTAAAATGGTGAGCTGGGCCTGTTAGTCATCACTTCCTATTAGTCATCAGGAATGGAACAGAAATCTTGGCTTGCTGGCTTGTTGTTCTAAATTATAGACAAGAAGACTTCACTCTACTGCCCTGTTACAGCAAAAGGGACTAGCAGAATTATTTTTCCAGGTTAATCGTTATCCACTCCCTAGGGTCTCTTATTAAACATGATGGTTAATGCTTCTAGTCACCAACGCTTCAGTTGGGATTGGTCATGTCCCTTCCCTTGCCCTCCAAGGGCTGGGGGCAGCAGGTGGAAGTGGGTCACTTGAGGGGAGGGGCATTGGGGCTCCTTTGGAAGGAGGAGGAGAAGTGAAGAGCTGGATTTCAGTTTGCCTGGGGCTGGTCCTACTGGTGGGATAAGCTATTGAATAACACACTAATGCATTCAAATTTATTCAGCTCAATTGCTTTTTTTCCTCCTTAGCTCCCACCCTCCAAAGCCATTTCATGCACCAAAAGTTACTAGGATTCTAACTCCACAGACTGAAAATTTCTGGAGGGCAGAACATCAGTGTAATCTGTTACCTGTGGCTTCTAATACAACAATTCTATTAAAAATGTGTCTTGTGGGCTGATGAATTCCAGAGTATTCTGCTGCATCCTCATGTGTAAGAGCTTTTCTTGGAGGACAGTTATTGCATATTGATTCTGGATTTTTGAAGCACCAGTGGGGACTTGGATCTTTCCTATCAGTAGGAAAGTTCTGATTCTCCAACATTCTAGCTGTGCAGGTGCAGGCAAGTCCCCCACTCTTTCTGACCCTCGATTTCCTCATCTGTGAAATGGAGAGGAAGGGAAGTTAGGTGGCACTGTGGATACTGGCTTCAAACACTAGCTGTGTGACCCTGGGCAAGTCACTGTACCTTCTTTACCTCAGTTTCCTCATCTGTCAAAATAGCAGGAGAAGGAAATGGAAAACCCCTCCAGCATCTCTGTGGAGAAAACCCCAAATGGGGCCTCAAATTGTTGAACATGACTGAAAAGACTAAGCAACAACAGCAACAACAATAACAATGACAAAATGGAGATACTCATTCATAGGGTAATGAATTAAGTACTATGTGTGCTTATATTTCATGTGAAGTCATTAAAGCCCCACATATTCTGAGTTGGGAAAGCCCACTGGTGTCCGCTAACCAACCCCGTCCATTCCTCCCACAATGCCTCTACAAGGGGTCCTGTCATTTATGCTTGATTCTGCCCCCCAATAATGAGCTCTCTGCCTCATAAAGCACTCCCATCCAGAAGTCTCCACCCTTTTGCACCTTTGAGGTTTAACAGAAAGCCCCTTCTTGTTCCTTGTGCTGATCCTGAGAGCACCCAGGCATATTTTTCCTAACTCTCCTGAGTTACCTACTCTTGTTCTCCTGCCTGGTTTGAGTCTGGAGTCTGAGTGCCCTGGGCAGTGAGGCCAGACTGACTTCCTTGGACAGCTCCCTTTTCTCTCTCACTGGAATTACTGCTGGTGTCAGCCTGGAGGCCTTCTGTCCCCACTTGGAATGCCCTCTGAGTTTGCAGGCCAGGGGATCTACCTGTGCTCATGCTGAATACTCTGGAATGTTCTGCCAACACCGAGGATAGGCACCAGGTCATGCCAGGCTTTGCCTTTTTTTTTCCTGTCATGTTGTTAAGGGCTAAAATTCTAGCTAAACTGTCTAAAATATCTAATGAGTGGTCGCCAATAAATTATAAGCTTTAGCAAGAGTTAGACTTTTAAGCATTTATTAAGGAAAATAAGAATTTGGTAAAGAGAGAGAGAAAGGCCTAGATTTCTATCTATTAAAGGGAGAGCACATTTTTAGCTCCCTTCTCCGCCAGCGTCCCCAGGAAAGAGCCCCAGAGTCAGCGCCAGTCTCTTCCTTCCTCCTCCCACTAGTCCGCGTCACTTCCTCCCAAAGAAAAGACTCCTGGTCTTGCCCTCAAAGACCTTCACTTCATGGGCAGAACTCTTCTACAGTAAGTATCCAGCAGGTGGCATTATTCCAATCGTTACAGTCCCCCCTGTTGTTCCTCAAGAAACAAAATGTTTCCTTGACGGAACAGTAAAAACAATATAATAACTATTGCTAACTAATAATATGTGAACAACAATATAGAAAAGGAAGAGAGGAAAGTTTTGTCCAGAGGGGCGATTTTTTTTTTTGTCCTCATGAACCGACGCTTTGACATTAGTCTTGCAAAGGGAGGGCCTCTGCAGAGAATACATGTTACAGATGGTGTATATTATAACAGAAAGAGAAAAAAACAACAAAAACAACAAAAACAACAAATCAAAACTGTTCATTTAAAGTCTCTGAAAGTCTTTTCTCAGATGTCCTCTAGGTGTAGTCGTGGAATGGAAGTCTCTTCAGGGGTTGATGTGTGGATGCTGGTAATCAGCCAGGAAATTTCCTACAAAATTGAGCTTAACACAACTTTAAAATAGCTTTGTCAATAATCAAATCAAACAATGAAAGTTTTCAAAAACATGTCTAAGGGAATTCAGAATCTTAGTTGTTACACATGAAACATATAATAAAACAAAAATTGAACCATTCTTTAAAATTATAATATTACTATAGTCCCCCCTTATGGAGGGTATTTGAGAAGACAATTGCTGCGATATTAATTTTTAAAAATAATTTTTATCTTTGTTTCATCACTTTTTGCATCATCTGCCTAATTATCCTCATGCCATTATGAGAAATTAGAAAATCTAATATAATTGGTAACAGGTGTCAAGGCCAAATTCAACACTGTTATTTATCATGACACCTGAGATAATTATGGGGGTTACCATAAAAGAACAGAGAAATGATGGGATATGAGCATTCCCACACTTGAGCAATATGTACTGCCCATACAGTATGCCAGGCTTAAAATAGGTGGATGGAATATATGTCCATGCCACCGAACATATTGGAAGAAACTGAGTCAGACTTAATCAGATGCATGGGATTGAGATGTCCATGGCATCAGGCATATAGGAGGGAGCATAGAAGCCAGGTGTAGAAGTGAGATGGGTGGGATGAATACTTCCAGCCATCTGTACAATATTGTGGGGAAAAAGAGAATAAAATATTAAACCAAGAGAATCCAACCTCAACATTTGTCAAAAGCCGTTCCCTCGGCCATACCTTGACTTCATGCATGTCTCCCCTCATGTGACAGTTCAGTGTCTGCTCTTGCATGTATTCCTCTTGTGATTGGATGGCATCTTGGCCAACTGGCATCTGATAACTCAGAATAAAGGCAATTAATGTCTTAAATGATAAGTTCCCATAATCCAAGTCTCATATGGATTTAAAATTGAGGATAATAAATGATTGCAAAAAATGTGAATACATCTTGACTCAAAATATAATATATAATTATGCAACAATTTCAAATAATACCCCTTTTTTGTACTTAGTATACAATTACTTTTGTGAAAAATCAGAACATATTTAAATATAAGTTAAAGCACAACAGAATCTCAAAGAAAACTTTTTTTAAAAAAAGAAAACTTTTACAAATGTTCCCCTCTTTTTTTTTTTTTTTTTGGAATATGCTTATCAAAAATAATACTTCTAGAATCAATTTACACTTGCCATGGCAACCAATTTGCCAGGGAAATGCTTTAAAGAGTTTGATCAAATAATCAGTTGAGGAAAAAAAATAACAAAAACAAACAACTCAGATTATGGGAGCACAATACTCCTAGAATTAACATTGTATTATGAAATCAAAACCATCTTGCAATTTTTCAAAATTAGATAGATAAACGAATAGAAGAAAATACACATGGAACAATAAAAGACAATGAAATTCAAACTAAGGAAGTCTAAATGAATATGAACTTAATATTAATAAGAGTATTACAAAATATAAACTTGATTGCATGACTATAAAAAGCTTTTACAAATATTCTCCTTGTTTTAGAAACTAAGTATAAGACACAATCTCAAAAGCATTAAAATCTCTATGAAAATAAACCTATACCATTAATTCCAAAATGTATATGTAATAGCATAGAAATCCTATGTAACCTCTGAACTGACATTAATAATCTGAGTGAATTCAGAACACTCTTGATTCCGATATCTAAAATCCCCAATACTCATATCAATACCTTGCTGCTTACTTCTACATTTCTGTAAAATATATACCCTTCCATGGCAAAAGAAGCAGAGTCTTGAACTATGTTGATTGTCATTCTTATTCAGCTTAAGTTTTTCTTCTTTAACCCCTCTATATTGTCTGTCAGTCTTTTCACCATACAAATGCTTTATAAGATTACTAATTAAAGACAAAAGCAGGTTAGCAAAATTATGAACAAAACGAGTATATCTGGAATTTAAAGGGTTTTCTAAGGTTGTCTCAAAAGCACAGCCAGGCCAGGGAAGGGCTGAGCCTGAAGCTGCAAATGCAGGTAGAAAAAGTTGAGCATGTGCATCAGATCTCTGGACTTCCCAGGCAGGGGAAGCTATGGGCTTGGCCATAGGAGGAGTAGAGGGTGGGGTCTGGAGAGGAGGGGAGGGACCAGAGCAATTTGAATCAGACTTGATTTTGAACTCAGGCCTGGATTCCTCTTCCCCCACTTTGCCTCCAGGTGCTAGGGGATTAAAAGCTTCTAGAGGGTGGGTCATTGCCTCCAGGCATGCAAAATTAGAGCAACAATTAGTGTTAGAATTGGGAAAAGCTGCAGGAATCTCTTCAGGTTTCTCTGAAAAAGCATGGTTGGGAGAGGGAGTGATATTTCCTTGTGTGAGTAAGTTGCTGGCTCTTTTAACAAAAATAAAAAGAAAAATAGAAAATCCACAAAAACAAAGCATTAACATGATCTTATCTCCCATTTGTCTGGTTAAACAGACTAAAATCAAAAATAGGATAATTAGGGAGTTTAAAAGGTCCATTCGAAAAAATTTAAAGGAAAACACAGCCAGTACACCAGTACTTAGCAGTTAAAGGGAGAGGGAGGGGAAATTTCTTACCCAACCAGAAGATCAGAAGACTGAGGTTTAGCTTTCCTCTTCGTGGTCAGCCATCTGTTAAGGGCTAAAATTCTAGCTAAACTGTCTAAAATATCTAATGAGTGGTCGCCAATAAATTATAAGCTTTAGCAAGAGTTAGACTTTTAAGCATTTATTAAGGAGAATAAGAATTTGGTAAAGAGAGAGAGAAAGGCCTAGATTTCTATCTATTAAAGGGAGAGCACATTTTTAGCTCCCTTCTCCGCCAGCGTCCCCAGGAAAGAGCCCCAGAGTCAGCGCCAGTCTCTTCCTTCCTCCTCCCACTAGTCCGCGTCACTTCCTCCCAAAGAAAAGACTCCTGGTCTTGCCCTCAAAGACCTTCACTTCATGGGCAGAATTCTTCTACAGTAAGTATCCAGCAGGTGCTGTCATTCCAATCGTTACAATGTATAGGCAAGAAGAGTGTTCACATCTTCCCAAAGTTCCTGCCTGACTTTAGCAGTTCTTCCTTTGAATCAGTCTCCAAGTGATCATGGTCCTTAGTGGCTGCTCATGACCTCACACCTAGTGCAGGATTTCCTGCTACAGTCTCCCTGGCAGGAGAGGTCCACCATCCAAACACTGTGCTCTCTCTATTCTAGCTGTTCCTTCCTCAACAACCACTTTATGGAGTCCACTGTGCAGACCACTATTCCATGAGTCTGAGCTGCCATCCTTTACTTGCCTGGCTGTCTCCTTGCCCCACTGCCTTGCCATAGCAGAAGTACCCTTCATTCCACACTCTCCCCTCTCCTATAACTGTAGAAGATGAGTTCTGATCATATCGACTCTGCCATTGTTCCTGGATTGGTGGCATCAATCCACTCACCTTTAGCCCCACCCAACATCCCAGTATCCTTTTTGCATCAGAGTGCTTCCCCATCAAGCTGACTTTGCCCTTTGTCATTTCCCCACTGGAACATAAGCTTTTGTTTGTTTTTGGTGGGGCAATGAGGGTTAAGTGACTTGCCCAGGGTCACACAGCTAGTAAGTGTCAAGTGTCTGATGCCGGATTTGAACTCAGGTCCTCCTGAATCCAAGGCCGGTGCTTTATCCACTGCGCCACCTAGCTGCCCCCGGAACATAAGCTTTTAAAGGAGAAGTCTTTACTTCTACATTCCTAACCCCAGTGCTGGCTCTGGCTACTGTAGTCTTATGGCCGAGTTGGAATCTGTCTCACTGTTCACCAATGGACCAAAAGCATCTTTCCTTACAATTCTTCAAAAGGGCTGTTGTAGCTTCACTTCCTCCTTTTCCTTTTAGATTAAACCTCTATGAATTTTTCAATCTTTTGTCTTTATGAATGGTTTGTAGAACACTTAACATAGTAGTTATGTTTTGACATCCCCTCTCCTTTGTCAGGCCGACCCTATCCCCTTGGCCAATTTGAGTTTGATTCCACCGCTCTAGGCTGTTTCTCAGTCCTCCATAGTCCTCTTAGAGTGGAGTCCAGAAGTGGATAACCTATTCTCCATGTCTGACCTGTGGAGCAGCGATCAAACTTGTTGAGGATGGCCTATGTTGGTGTGGGGGGTAGGAGGGGAAAGGCAGACTCATTTGCTCATCCAGACACTTAGGACAGCTTGGTGTCATGTGCACACTTTTAGGGGATTGTATGCCTGCTTTTGGCCAACGAAAACCGAATCTCCCCCCACACCTGAAGATGAACTCTTACCCAAACCAAGTCTTCACCTTCTGCCCACCCCCAGTAACTATTTTAAAGTAAATTTAAAAATTTTCTAAATTAATTATTTGAGCCTAAGTGCAGAATCAACTTCTTCAGAACCCCGATTAAAGGATTTTTTTCTTTATGTTTCTTAGGGAATTTTTTTTCTAGACCAGGCTTTGCCTTTAGTACATTTCAGACTGTTGTATGTCAATATTTCTTGTGAAGCAGCTAGGTGGCACAATGGACAGTGTGTTGGACCTGTATTCTGGGTGACCTGAGTTTGAGTCCTGCCTCACACCCTTGCTATGGGACTCTGATCCTCTGCTTGCCTCAGTTTTCCCAGCTGTAAGATGGGAATAATCCTAGCACCAAATAACAATGTGTGTAAAGCCCGTCACAAGGCTCAAAGCATTAGATAAGTGCCAATTTATTGTCACTGTCATCATATTTATGTTGATGCTTGTTGAAGTAGGTGGCTGTGCGGGCTTAGGAAGCACTTTTTTCATTCGTTCATGAGGAGCTGCAGCTGCTTTTTCTTTTTCTTTGTACTCCCAGCTCTTTGTACAGTGCCAGCCCTTGGTAGCACTTCATAAATGTTTGTGCTTGAATAAAGGTACCGAGTGCCCTCTGCTAGATTGTAGCAGGCCGTGGTGGGGAAGAGACCGTGAGGTCTGGAATATTCAAATCCCATCTCTGATGTCAATTTCCTGATCTTGGCCAGTCGTATCCCCTCTGTAAGCCTCGATTTCCTCATCTGTAAAATGGGATTGTTTTCCTAAGGAATGTAAAGGACTTTGCAAATGTTAGAGCACAATAGAAATGTGATCCCTCTGACTGGACATTTGGAGGAGGGAGAAGGAAGGGCTCACCCCAGGCCAGACTTCCTGGCAGTGGTTGGGAATTCTAGCCAGGCAGCAGTGAAAGCGATTTCTAAATTTTCTCCTTAAAAGTGAAAAGCAGCCAGGCTCCTTCTGTCTGAAAGGACTTTGGAATGTTTAGAGCTGAGTGTTTTAGGATTCTAGATCCTTTCCATTCCAAAGAAAGCCCTCTTTGGAAACACATCCTTCCCTAAGAATAAGAAGGAAGAACTCTCTCTGAGGCTCCCTTGCTAGTAAAGACATCTGCATTTGGAAAGCCAAAGAATTTTTTGTAGAAATAGACCTGCAGCTGTGGGGGTGGGAAACCTTTTATAAACCAAATCCTGGCAAAGCTTGCCAAGGCTTCCTCTTAAGGGCCGATGATGGGCCTTGGGCTCTAACAAATTGAGCTGCTTCCTCTGCCCACAAATTAGAGAATTAGGGGAGAGGGCCAACTTGGCTACCAAATATTCAGGTTGGATGGTCATCCACCAACTGGCGGCTTTCCAGTTTCTCAGTGGATTCTAGCCCCAGATTATTTTAAATTGGACTATAATCTGTGCCATCTGGCTTTTTGCCTCTCAGAGGTGCCAAGGTCTTGGCTATTCGGCTATTTGTGGGTCAGGCCAGGAAAAGAGCTGGCAATCTGATAGTGGACTTGGTCTCCATCTGCACCTTGTACAGAAAATTTGGATTGTTGAACCCTTGTCTGGTGGCGGTGGTGAGGAGGATGGAGGAGGACAACAACAATGAAGAGGCAGAGAATAATACAGATAAAAATGACAGTGATAAGATGAGTGGTTCGGAGCCAAGCATCCCCTGAGCCTCGGATCTGAATCTCCAAGATAGGAGCGATGCAGGCACCTTGGGGTGGTTTTGAGGATCCGATGAGAATGAAGGGACAGCAAGGTAGGCACATGAGGCGCTTGTTCAGTCTTTTGCTGGAGCAGTGTGTGTGCCTGTGCTATGTTGAGTGGTTTAACTCTTGTCTTTAGTATTGAGAGTGGAGGGAAATTTGAGTCTCCACTTACTTCAGGGCTCTGGGATTGTGTCAGTGTGGGCGCCTCAGCAACTGCTCTCTTTTCTGTGGATTGTCTAAGTCGAGGGCTCAGCCCTTTTTGGGTCTGACTTCTTTGACACTCTCTGGTCATGCCTGTGCTCCCCTTCTCAGAAGCAGGTTTCAAAATCCATAAAGTAAAATCCACAGGATTAGAAAAGAAACCAATTATATTGAAATTGTTCCGATTAGTATAATGATAGGGGTGAAGTGATTGCATTTTAATTTACACTGCATTTTTCCATTGGGCTGGAATCATTGCCCATGTTTTATTATAACTTCAAGTGGTACAACCTGGATCTTTTGCTCATATATTATCTTCATTTTCATATGTATCCCTCCCTCTTCCAGTAATCCATCCCTTCTAAGAAAGAAGAGGAAAAGGCAGTTTAACAAAATTTAAATTATATTGAGTCTAACAGTGTATGCCATATCACACACCCTTATTCCTCCACTTCTTTCAAGACCATCATGCATTTTTAAAAGTTTTATTGATGCATTTTTACATCAATTCCTTCTCCTCATTGAACACTGATTCCCTTCTTCTTCTTCTTCTTCTTCTTCTTCTTTTTTTTTTTGTTGAGGCAATTGGGGTTAAGTGACTTGCCCAGGGTCACACAGTGTCAAGTGTCTGAGGCCGGATTTGAACTCAGGTCCTCCTGAATTCAGGGCCGGTGCTTTATCCATTGCACCACCTAGCTGTCCCACTCCCTTCTAATAAAAAAGAAATAAAAACTTCATTATTGCATCTGAAATCGTAGATCATACTTTGACCTAGTTGTGTCCTGCTCCTGCTGTGAAAGCAGTAGGTATGCTGCATTACCTTGTACCCCCAGCCCCTACCAGAATGCCTAGTACACAGTAGGTGCTTAACAAATGCATGGCAGCTAGAGTACTTCTCAGAGATCTTGTCCCAGTTTCCAGTTCTTGTGATGTAGTGGGGTTTTCACTCACATTGTTGTCATGGTGGTGTTTATTTTTAGTTCTGTTTATTTGGCTCAGTAGAATTCTGTCCAAGACTTCCTTGTTTCTATGAATTCCTCATTTGTCATTTGTTACTGCTCAATAACCCATTAGAGTCACAAACCATCTCCCTCCCCCAGAACAAAACAAAACAAAAACAAAGCCTGGTGGAAGACTTGAGTTCAAGTCTAATCTCAGACACTTACTAGCTGTGTGACCTGGGGCAAGTCACTTAACCTTTGTTTGCCTCAGTTTTCTCAGTTATAAAATGGGTATAAGAGACAGCTAGGTGGCACAGTGGATAGAGCACCAGCTCTAGAGTCAGGAGGACCTGAGTTCAAATCCCACCTCACACACTTGAGACTTACTAGCTGTGTGACCCTGGACAAGTCACTTAACCCCAATTGCCTTACCAAGGCAGGGGGGAGAAAAAAAAGAAAAAAAGAAAAGAAAATGGGCATAATAGTGAAATGTCCAATGAACAAAGTAACAGCAATATTCTAAGACGATCAGCTGTGAATGACTTACCTCCTCTCAGAAATACAGTGATCCCAGAGAACTCTGAAGGACTTATGATGAAAAATGCTATTCATCCCCGAGGACGAACTGATGGTGTCCATAGAAGTTGAAGTTTTTTTTTTTTTACTTTCTTTATGTTTCTTGAGGTTTTTTGGTCTGTTTTCTTTGACAACATGACTAACATAGAAATGGTTTGCATGACTACACATGTATAATGCCTTCTCTATGGAGTAGGGGTAAGGGAAGGGTGAAAATTTGGAACTCAAAAGTTTTAAAAACAAATGTATGTTAAAAATTGTTTTTACATGTAATTGAGGAAAAAAAATACTAAATAAACCACACTCCCCAAATAAAATGGGGGTAATAACAGTATTTACTGCACAGGGTAGTTATGAGGCTCAAACGATAGAACATTTGTAAAGTGCTCAGTACGGCAGGCACATAATTAATGCTTGTTCCCTTCTCCCCCTCCCCATTTTCTAGTTGATGGGCACCCTCTCTGTGGTGACAAAACATCAGCCACAGGGCCACCGGGAACCTTTGGGAGCTATATCTCTGTGCCTCTGTCCAGCCTAGCCCCATACCTAGAACATGTGCCTCCCTCACCTCTTTTTTTTTTTTTTTTTTTTTTTGCGGGGCAATTGGGGTTGAGTGACTTGCCCAGGGTCACACAGCTAGTAAATGTCAAGTGTCTGAGGCCGGATTTGAACTCAGGTACTCCTGAATGCAGGGTCGGTGCTTTATCCACTGCACCACCTAGCCGCCCCCCTCCCTCACCTCTTGTTTGTTTCCTGGAACCCCTTATGTCCTTTGCAAGTTAGATTCCAGGACTCTGTGGAGCCAGCTCTGAACTCCCTGTTGTTCTCTCCTCTCTTCCCCCACTTCTTTCCTTCCTCCCCATTCACATCATGTTTATGTATTTGTGTCCATAGAGATATAGTTCTAGAGTTGGAAGAGATCTTGGCATCTTGTCCAAATACTCTTATACTGAGGCCCTGAGAGTTTAAGTGACTCGCTCAAGGCCACACAGCAGAATATGGACTCCAATCCAAGGCTTAACTCACCACCTTAAAAAAAGAAAAGAACAAAAACGCTTATTGCTTGCCTGCGATAGAGCAGATCTCCCCTTGGGAAGGGACCGTGTATTTTGTCCTGGTGTCTCTGGGGCACACACCAGCCGGCATACAGTCGAGGCTTAATAAGTGTTTGGGGAATGAACTTGAAGGCTACTTTCCTTTTCAGGTAGGTTTTGGACTAGATAATTACTGAGCTTCTTTCTCTCTCACTCTGATGTTGTGATTCCAGTATTTTAATGAGTAATCCAAGATGTAAACACCTAAAGCAAGAGGGACTTTGGATTGGCCATGAAGCCTCGAAACAAAACTAAACTAAGGCAACTGTCCATTTGCTTAGAAAATGTTTGGATGGTGTTGGATCCAGTGTAGATCACCCCTGGGCATGGAAGGTGTCTCGAAAGAAATGTGCGAGTACACACGGCAAAGTCTTTTCTTATTAACAAGGTTGGTTGAGAATTTCTCTTCTTCCTTTCCAGTTCAGGTAAAGAGTGTTCATTTCACGCATTGCTGCTCTCCTCTCTCACCTTGGCTTCCTGAGCCTTCTCTGTCATCTCAAGGATCGGCCCTTTTGGAAGGACTCATGATAACGGACATCCATGTAGCCTGTAGTCCTGACTACAAACCCCAGGGCCCCAGAAGGGGGCCCGGGCAGTAGCCCTGCGAGACTTGGAAACACTCATCACTGTCTCATTTGTTTCTCCAAGGTAGGGAGGACAGGTGATCTTATGCCCATTTTGAAGATGAGGCAAGTGAATGGCAGAAAGGTTATAGAAAAACCCAGTTGAAGGCATTATTATCTTCTAAGCTCAAGGAAACAACCAGAAAGTGTGAGACAATTCTTGGTGTCAAGGAGATCACACGTGGAGGGAGACCATGTCAAAGACAGTTTAAGTGTGGGGCAGAAAGCAAGTTCTGGAAGTCCTCAGGTGGCCAAGGCCCCGAGCTTCCCAGATGGGACAGAGGCAGGGCAGATGGAAAGGCCACAGGACTTTGGAAGCAGTGACAAGCAGGTGACTTGTTCAGAGATTTGTCTGGGTTCACCCATGTCTGAAGGCAGAATTCAAAGCTAGACCCCTTCACTGGAGCCCAGAGTTCTTTCCCTCACAGTGATGCAGACATCCCTGGGACCTCCCTAGTAGATGGGTTTGCCTGGGGAGGCTGCCCCCGTCCCCCATTCCCACTCCAGCCACATTTGTGGTCACTGCTGTTCTCTAGCTCAGGCTTAGCTACTAACTGCTGAAAATATGTCCGAATAGCCCGCAAACCCCTGCTTTTTCTTACCCCCATGACATAGGACTGGACAACCTTTAGACCAGTGCTTCTGAATCTGGGGTCTGGGAACATCATGTTTACAAATTCTGAGATCATTGTATTTCAGTAAAATTCAGCAATCCTCTGTATTTTATGCAGTTAAAAACATGAGTCTGTGAAGGGGTCCCCAGGCTTCCCCAGCTTGCCTGCCTCAGGGGTCCCATACTGGAAGGGAGGGAGGAGGGAGGGAGGAGGGAGGGAGGGAGGGAAAAAGGAGGGAGGAGGGAGGAAGGGAGGAAAGGAGAAGAAGGAGGGAGGGAGGGAGGAAGGAGGAAGAGAAGGGGTTGAAGGCGAGGCAGGAAGGAAAAAGCCTTTATTCCGGGCCTGCTCCATGCCTCACACTGCTAGATGCTGGATATGCAGAGACAAAATGGAAATAGTTCCTGCCCCCTAGAGGTTTCTGCCCCGATAAAGTGGCTAAATTTCCCTAGAGGCTGAGGAGCATTCTCAGGTGTTTGAAATCTTGATTGAAAACCCTGATTTTCAGCTGCACCCGTTTTAAAGAGGAGGCCATGTGGCTCAATAGGCAGAGCCTTGACCATGGCACCACAGCACCTGGGCTCTTATGCTTACTGATGTCCAGGTGGCCTTAGCCAAGGACCTTCATCAAGCTCTCTGTGCCTCAGTTACCTCATCTGCAGAAAAGGGGGGGAGTAGACTAGATGGCCCTTCGAGGGTCCTCTCACCTCAGGATCTGTGATTTTTTTCCCTCTCTCTCCCTGAATTACAGTAACGAAGACATTTCAATCTCCGAGCTTTGAACCTCTGAGTTTGTTTGTTGTTCTCCGGGACACATTTGGCAGGGGAAACGTGGCCTAGATTTGGTCCATTGTAGTCTGTGTTTGCTCTCTCTAACCATCCCCCAAGCTCCTCCATGTACAGAAATTCCCTTTGCTGCAAAATACGGGCAGTCTTCTTGTAGCTCATCGCAATCCTTTTTTTATTTTGCATTTTGGAAAATTTAATGTCTCCCCCCCAATTAACAAGCATTTCCTTTCTCTCCCCCTACCTTTCCCACTAGAAGAAAACAAGAGTAAAGCAAGACCCTTTGTAACAAATAAACAAAACGAACCCCCATATTGGCCATCAACAAGAAAATCGGTGTCTCCTTCTGCATCTTGAATCTGTCCCTGCTCTGGCAGGAGGTGGGTGGTAGCCTGTGCCATTATCTGGAACCAGCATTGATCATGCAATGATCTTTTTAAAATTTATTTTTATTTCATCAAATATTTCACAGTTAAATGGAAACCCCCACATTTTAGCATTCATTTAAAAACCTTTCCAGTTGCAAATTCTCTTTCTCCTTCACGGCCCTTGCCCGTCCCTTGAGAAGACAAGGACCACGACATGGCTCTTACACACAAAGTCCCTGCAATGACCTTCTACCTTTTCAGTCTCCCTCCCTGGTCTCTCTCTCCTCCATCTTCCACATGGCGGCCAGGTTAGTCCCCCTCAAGTCAGCTCTGGCCACTGGAAGGCAGAAAAGGCCTGGCTCTCCAGAGTTGGCACCCTGGTGCTAATCCTGCCCTTGCTACTTACCCTTGGAATCCGATCTCGGACCCAGGGACTAACCCTTCTCTATTAAAATTAGGCTGAACGTGGGTGTTCCTGTTTGGTGTCTGATGCTGTGGGACTCGGGGGTCAGCTTCCCTTGCTTAAAGGCCCCCCTGGACTCCTGTTCCCTGGGGGATGAAGTCTAAGGTCTTTGGCTTGGCATTCAAGGCCCAGCACAGTCTAGTCCATCTGTGCCTTTTTCTTCGTACTCTTGCCAACAAGCCTGCTCTGCCCAGTGTTGTTTGAGCCCCCTCGGCCCTGCTGGCCACCTGCTCCCCCTCGCCCCTTCCATTCCAGCCGGGACTGCCCGTCTTTTAGAAGATTTCGGGCCATTGAGTGAGGGAAGAGGTGCCTAGACTCCATCCTTATTCTGGCACTAACCAGCAGCCGCCAAGTGACCTTCCTTCTCCAGGGGCTCCCAGCTCTCAGTCCTTTGGAGGTGCCTTCTTCATGCTGGGCAAACAGTCCTCGGCTTGCGGATGTCTGAGGAGGGGGCTGGAAGCAACCCCCGCCCCCAACAGCTCTGGGTTCTTGGGAGGATTTTTCTTCCATTGAGCCTTCACCTTCCTTTCTGTGAGTTCAACAAATGCAAAATTGAACGAGCATTTATTGAGTGTCTGCTGTGTGCGAGGCAGTGCTCTCGATGCAGAGACAAAAATGAAAAGAGAGTTGTATTCCGCACACTATGGAGAATTTCTGCCTCTGGCCCCTAGTTCTACCTTCTGGACCAAGAGGAACAATTCGGATCCCTCTTTGACAATGGAATCCTAGAGGATTCTAGGTGGAGGGAGGCAAGATCTGAGGCAGCCAGTCCATTCCCTTCCTGTTGTAGACCTAGGGAGGTTGTGTCAGGATCATAGGGTCTTAGACCTAGAGCTGGAAGAGGGACCTCTGAGGACATCTAGTCCCATGGCCCTCTTCTTTACAGATGAAGAAACTGAGGCCCAGAGAGATTTGGTGTCTTGCCCAAAGGTAGTGTCAGAGGTCTTGTGATCCCAGGGCTAGCCCTCTTTTCCCTGTCTGAACACTCCTGTCCTTTCTCAGTCTCTTTTTCTCCAAGTCAAACATTCCCAGTTCCAAGACTGTGGAAAAGGACTGGGGGGGGCAGCCCTTTAGGGCTGCTGAGGGAGGGAAAGACTGGGAAGAACTGGATCTACTCCCTTCATGTAGAGAAGAAGCATGAAGACAATGAAGCAACAACGCTTCCCATCCAGTGAAGAGAATCGTGGTTACAGATGAATGTGTTTCAAAACCAGCAACTCTAACCCAAGAGGAAAAAGTAAGCCGAGGACACTCTTGCCAGAAGTTGTCTCAGACACTTGGCATTTCCTCTCTCTCCCCCCCCCACCCCTTGATTGCATCCTGGCTGGGGATCATTTAGCCAAAGGAGAACCAGATTAGTGATGTGATGGGGGGGGGGCGGGGGGGCACATGCAACCAATGTGTCGCTGTCTCCAGAAGCCCCAGCACAGGCAAAGACAGAGAAACTCTTTCTCCAAGTCTTGCCAAGCCTTCCTCTTGTCAGCTCCTGCCTGGGTGGCTTGGTCAGCCATGGCGAGGTGCAAAAAGCATTAGACTTCTTGGCTGGCTGCCATACAGAGCTTGGGGGCAGAGAAGTGGGCCCTGACATCTTTGTGGAGTAAGGATGGGGTATGTGTGTGTGCATCCCTCCTATTGATGTCACTCTCGGCATGGTCCACACATTTGAGTCAACAAACATGTGTTAATAAGAGACAGGGGAGACAAGACACAGAGAGACAGTGACACAGAGACTCAGAGACACAGTGAGACACACAGAGAGAGACAGAGACAGAGAGACAGTGACACAGAGACTCAGAGACACAGTGAGACACACAGAGAGAGACAGAGACAGAGACACAGAGACTCAGAGACACAGTGAGACACACAGAGAGAGACAGAGACACAGAGACTCAGAGACACAGTGAGACACAGAGAGAGACAGAGACACCAGAGACTCAGAGACACACAGAGAGAGACAGAGACAGAGACACAGAGACTCAGAGACACAGTGAGACACACAGAGAGAGACAGAGACAGAGACTCAGAGACACAGTGAGACACACAGAGAGAGACAGAGACACAGAGACTCAGAGACACAGTGAGACACACAGAGAGAGACAGAGACACAGAGACTCAGAGACACAGTGAGACACACAGAGAGAGACAGAGACACAGAGACTCAGAGACACAGTGAGACACACAGAGAGAGACAGTGACACAGAGACTCAGAGACACAGTGAGACACACAGAGAGAGAGACAGAGACAGAGTTTGAGAGCTGCACTTCAGGACCCTCTTCTCAGTGATTATCTTTCTCTGCAGAGATTATTGGATGCCACCCCTCTTCTCCCCCCCCCCCCCGCTTTTCAGGGCCATGGGGTTAAGTGACTTGCCCAGGGTCACACAGCTAGTAAGTGTCAAGTGTCTGAGGCCGGATTTGAACTCAGGTCCTCCTGACTCCAGGGCCGGTGCTCTATCCACTGCGCCACCTAGCTGCCCCGACTTCACCCCTCTTGAGGCTCTCCTACCTCTCTGACCACTCCTAATGAGCGTCCTTTGCTGAATCTCCCTCTGTGTCCCAACCATCTTTCGAGGCTCTGTCCTGGGCCCTCTCTCTCTCCTCCCACATTTGGGGACCTCTCCAGATCCCATGGCTTTGATGATCACCTCTTTGCAGATAATTCCCAGATCTAGCTTTTCTCTTGGGTTTCAATCCTAAATTTCTAGCAGACTATTGGACTATTGATCATTTCAAATCAGATATGCTGGAGGTATCTCCGACTCTAATTAATTAATCAACATTTGTTTTTTAAGTACCTACTATGTGCCAGCCACTGTGCTAAGTGCTGGGGATACAAAAAGAGGCAAAGGGCAGTCCCTGCACTCAAGGAGTTTATATTCTAATGGAGGAGAATGTATATAAACAAATACATACAAATCAAGTTCTGTATAAGAAAAGTGGGAAATAGTGAACTGAGGGAAGGCACTAGAATTAAGAGGGGTTGGGGGGGGCTTCCTGTGGGAGGGGGTTGAGTTGGAGCTTAAAAGGAGAGCAGGGAGGTCAGTAGTGGGAGTGGAGGAGAAAAGGTCTTGGTGAGCATGGGCGGACAGCCCAAGAGGATGCTCAGAATGAAGAGATGGAGTGTCTTGTTTGAGGAACAGTTGACAGGCCAGTGTCACTGGACAGAAAAGCATATGGTGGGGGGATGTGAGGTATAAGAAGACTGGAGAGGTGGGAGGTGGCTGGGTTATGAGGGCTTCAAATGGCAAACAGAATTTCGTATTTGATCCTGGAGGAGCTGGGGGACCCCTGGAGTCACTGAGTAGGGGTGACATAGACCTGTGTTTTAGGAAAATAACTTTGGTGAGGGTTGGAGGATGGATTTGGGGCAAGGAGAGACTGGAGGCAGGAGACCCTCACCCTCCAGCAGCTAGAGCAGTAGTGCAGGTGTGAGGCTCTGCGCCAGGGTGGTGGCAGTGTCAGAGGGGAGGAGGGGGTGTGATAGATATGGAAAAGGTGAAACCTACAGTCCCTGGCAGTAGACTGGGAATGGGGGAGAGGGGGAGAATGAGGAGTCCAGGATGACTTAGAGATTGGGAGCCTAGGGAATCCTCCCTCCAACCTGCCCCTCTCCTGAATTTGTATATTTATGTCCAGAGCACCCATCTTCTCAGTCACCAAGCTCACAGCTTCACTATCACTCTTTTCTTTTCTTTTCTTTTCTTTTCTTTTCTTTTCTTTTCTTTTCTTTTCTTTCTTTTTTTCTTTTGGTGAGGCAATTGGGGTTAAGTGACTTGCCCAGGGTCACACAGCTAGTAAGTGTTAAAGTGTCTGAAGCCAGATTTGAACTCGGGTCCTCCTGACTCCAGGGCCGGTGCTCTATCCACTGCGCCATCTAGCTGCCCTTCACTATCATTCTTGACCACTCATTCATCCCACATTCAGTCAATCCATTGTCATTTCAGTCTCCACAGTATCTCATAAATACATCTCCTACATTCACATAGCTGCCCCTGGCCCTTGGCTCCCTCATCCCCTCTTGGCAGAACTCAAGCAACAACCTCCTAATCAGTGTCCCTGCCTCCAAGTCCCTCCTGGCTCCAGTCTCTCATTCAGCCTCGCCAAAGGGATTTTCATAAAGCAGAGATCTGACCGCGCCATTCCCCTACTCAGTAAACTCCAGTGGCTTCCTACTTACCTCCAAAATAAAATGTAAACCTCACCTACTTGACATTGAAGGCCCTTTCCAAACTGGCCCCTTCCTACCATCCAGTCTTCTTGCGCATTACTGTCCTGCCACTCATTGGTCCATCTCTCTCTGTCTCTCTCTGTCTCTCTGTCTCTCTCTCTGTCTCTCTCTCTCTCTCTCTCTGTCTCTCTCTGTCTCTCTCTCTCTCTCTCTCTGTCTCTCTCTGTCTCTCTCTCTCTCTCTCTCTCTCTCTCTCTGTCTCTGTCTCTCTCTCTGTCTCTCTCACACACACCCTTTGTTTTTATCCTCCATGATCATCTGTCTCTTGTTTCAAGACTAGCTTAAGCTCTCCCTTCTACATGAAGCATTTTATGATTCTTCTCCCCTCCCCCAGCTTCCATGGCCCTCTCCTCAAACTATCTTTCATACGTACTTTGCTTATATTTATGTGTATTATTGCTTCCCTAATTAGAATGTTTCCTGCCCACAAGGAGGATGAGGATGCTTCTACTCCAGATTTCTCTGAATCCAAATTTCTACAAACCCTTTCCTTTCATCTTTTAGGCACCTGAACCATAACTTGTTCAGTTTTTTTCCCCCAATTAACAGGCATCCCTAAAATTCTGTATATCCTTTTCCTCCATTTTTGATCTCTTATTAGTTGTATTACTGAGTCAGATGGTATACACAGGTTAATGACTAGGCCCCCAGCATTCCTCCTTTTTTCATTATTCCCCTTAAAATTCTTTTGCTCTTCCTGATTAATTTTATTCTAGTTCTCTAAATTTACCCTTTGATAGGTTGATATAACCCCAAATCTATATATTAATTTGGGTATCCTCATTTTTTACTGTGTTGGCACAGCCTACCCATGAGCAGTAAGTATCCATCCTTTTATTTAGTTTTATCTATTTCTATAGAATGTTTTGTGGTTGTATCCTCATAGTTGCTGTGTAGATATTAGTAGCCACACCCCTAGATATTTATTCTCTGGTTATTTTGAATGGAATTTTTCATTTCCATCTCTTCCTGCTGGATTTTGCTTGTTAGTGTTTAGAAGGGCTGATGACTTTGATGGTTTCATTTTATATCCTGCTATTTTACTGAAATTATCAATGATTTCAACTACTTATTTTTAGCTGGATTTCTCTCCCACCCCCACTTCTCAGTGATTCACAAGTCACTTCCCTGGAATCCCTTCCTCTTCCCTTGACCCTTTTGTTGTTCCAATCTGCTAATGGTTAATCCAAAGAAACCTTTACCATCTGGTTTCTCCACTTTTGTTCTGAGGTTTACTCACTGTTGCTGAAGAAAGTCCTCCCAAGTCCAGCTGGTTCTGATTCCCACTCACTGACTGGAAAGTTCTTTGGCCATCTTACCCTGACTCAGTCCCTTAAGTGAGTGTTCTAAACTTTTATTGACTCCCACTAACTTCCAGCTGAACTCCCTGTTCCCCCATGCCCCTCCCCATCCCTTTTGGTCTCTTCCTCTCTTCTGGGACATCTCAGCACCATCCGGAACCATAATCCTCAGCAGTCCCCCCAGGATTCCTGTTGTTTAGGATTAGAGGTTTGATGGGCTTTAGGGGCTGCAGAGGGAGAAAGGAGAGATTACTAATCTCTAGTAGAGGAGAGCAGACACAGTTGAGGCAAAGCTGTAGGAAACATCAATATGTGCATTAACATAGGACCTCCCATTCCTGAGTACTGAAGGAATTAGTAGCAAAAGAGGCTGGAGCCTGGGAGACCCTTAACTTGGTATCTCCTCTTGTGAGCAGAGCAGCACCTGGAGGAAGGTGGTGGGTTTTGTGTGTGTTTGTTTTTTTGCTGGGGAGGGGGAAGAGTATTAAGGTGACACTATTAGGGGGCAGCTAGGGGGTGCAGTGGATAAAGCACCGGCCCTGGATTCAGGAGTACCTAAATTCAAATTCAGCCTCAGACACTTGACACTTAACTAGCTGCGTGACCCTGGGCAAGTCACTTAACCCCCATTGCCCCACAAAAAATAAAAAACAAAAGACCATCAAAAAGATGACACTATTAAAGGAGGAAGACAAGATGAAGAGGAAATGGGCTGTTTTTTAATCAAAGCCATGATGCTCTTTTCTGAATTTTAAAAAGTTTTTTTTTAAAGGAGTATTTCTGAAGTTTCCTATTAGAACTTTCTTAGCATGGTTAGTGCCTCAGAAAATTGGAGGCCAGTGCTCTAATCATTGCACCACCTAGCAAATATCACCAAGAGTTGGTACTTTATCCTATAGGCAATAGGGAGCCCTTGCAGTTTATCATTCAGGGGAACCACAGGGTCAGACCTTGAAGAACGGCTTTAGAAAAATCCCTTTTGGCAGCTGAGTGGAGGATGGTTTTGGTGGGGAGAGACAAGAGGCAGGGAGAACCAGTTTGAAGGCCAGAAGCCTTGTGGTCATCCCTGCTGGCAATACCAGGGACCTGAACTAGGGTGGCTGTGGTGGCCGTGGGAGTGGAAAGAAGGATTTAAATGCAAGAGATGGTTTGCCCATCAAACGCTGATTGCCTGAAAGAATGTCAGACGTCTGACCTGGCTTAGAAGAGAGTCAATGCTGTGTGACCCTGGGCAACTCACTTAACCCCAATTGCCTCACTAAAAAGAAAAAAAAAAGAGAGAGTCGATGGTGGGGATGATGGTGGGGAACATGCTTGAGAGCAGAACAAGTGGTTGGGGCTTAGCCTGCGGAAGAGGGATTTGTTCTGCTCTTCTTGGCCATGGAAAGAGAACCAGGACACATGAGTATGTGTCGCAGAATCCACAAGTGGACTGGGCTGCCCCAGGAGGGAGCTGTGTCCTTTTCTTCCCATTGACTTGGCTGAGCTGTTGGGAAGGGAGATTCCTGACTGGATTGGATGGGATGCTTCCAAGGGCACTTCCTAGGAGTTGGTGATTCTGTGACTTGGTTACGTCACAAAAGAATTGTGCCAGAAACAAAGGCATCAGGGCAGCTCAGGAGAGGAGAGAGGGAAGGAATTGGATGTAGAAATGCTTCCACATTGGCTAGTAAGATGGGCAAGGGATGTGTAACCTGAGGAACCGCATTTGAGGGAAGGTAACTTTTTTTTTTTTTGGCAGAGGGACAGAGAGAGAGAGAGAGAGAGAGAGAGAGAGAGAGAGAGAGAGAGAGAGAGCGAGCGAGCGAGCGAGCTTGAGCTAGCTGGTGGCCAAACAGGTTTTTGTTCTTTTCTTTAACATTGTGTCACTGAAGATGCTAGAGAAACAAATTTGTTTATTCTTCCTAAGAGAAAAAAGTCAAGTGGAAAACCAAGTGGTATTGTTTCCAAATGCTTTTTGAGCCAGAGAAATTGGATTTCAGGTCAGAGGAAGGTGGGATTCTAGACCCACTCCCTACCTGTGTGACCCTGGGCAAACCACTTTCCCCTGAGGAGCTTCAGTTTTCTCATCTGTAAAGTGGGAGGGGCACTGACTTTTCCACTACCCAAATCCAAGGGTTGTTGGGAGGAAAAGGCTTTGCACGCTTGGCTTGCTAATAATAGGAGAGTAAAAGCAGCAGCATGCCAACTTCATAAGTATCCAGTCAGAGGGCAGCAACACCGTTTTAGGAGGGTGACTGAGAAACCCTTGTTAAGATCTCTGTGGTGTGATAGGACACAGCTGGATCTGGCCTCAAAAGGGAATAGGTTCAAATCTTGCCTGCATCACATCTTTTTATTTCATTTCATTTCATTTATTTATTTATTTATGTTGGTGAGGCAATTGGGGTTAAGTGACTTCCCCAGGGTCACACAGCTAGTAAGTGTTAAGTGTCTGAGGCTGGATTTGAACTCAGGTCCTCCTGACTCCAGGGCCGGTGTTCTATCCACTGCGCCACCTAGCTGGCCCTCAACTGCATCATATCTTACCATGTGACCATGGACAAATCATTTTACCTCTCTGGGCCTCAGTTTCCCCCTCTGTCAACAGAAGGCTGCTGAGATCCCTTTGAACTCTAAATAAAAGATCTTATAACCTCCCTGAGCCTCAGTTTCCTCAATTGTGAAATTCACAGGCAAATGACCTTAAGCTCGTCTGGGACCTACAGTTGTGAGGACCTACTGTCTTTCCCTTTCTCAAAATAAGAATGGGATTCCTTAGTTTCCTGGGCCTACAATGGGCCTTAATGTCCCCCTGGATTTTTCAGAGATTCCTATTAGCAGCTGGGCATGTTTGTCACCTGCATTCGCTCTTTACTTTAGATGTGTAGTTCATTGGGGTCTCCCTCCAAAGGTTCCCTTCCCTTTTCCCTGCTTATTGGGGTTTCCTATTCCCTCTTAACTGTTCTTTTCTCCTCCCCCCTCTGAAGATCATTGCCTAATTGAAAATAAAAACCTCCTCCCACTTAATAATAGTATTTTATTTTTTCTTTTTTTCTTTTTCTTTTATTTATTTATTTATTTATTTTGGCAGGGCAATGGGGCTTAAGTGACTTGCCCAAGGTCACACAGCTAGTAAGTGTCAAGTGTCTGAGGCCGGATTTGAACTCAGGAACTCCTGAATCCAAGTATTTTCTTTTTTAAAAGATAGTTTTCAACATTCATTTTTGTAAGATTTGAGTTCCACATTTTTCTCCCTCCCTTCCCTCCCCCCTCTCCAAGACAGCCGGCAATCTGACACAGGTTACACGTGTACAATTGTGTTAAAGATATTATCAGAAATAAAAACATCAGCAAATTCTGTGTGGCCAGTTTGTGCAAGGACTTCCTGTGAAGGAGGTCACCAGGTATAGGTCCTGCCTCCTGCTAGGGGACATGGGTTCTAATTCTGTCTCCTCCTTAGTGGCCGTGTTGCTTTGGACCAATCATCTAGCTCCTTTGATATTTTCTCATTTCCAAATGAAGGGGTTGGACTGGATGCCCTGAGAGGGTGGCTAGTTTTAATCATGAGGATTAAGCAAAATAATTGTTTTGTACAACATTGCTTGGACTCTGAAATTTTACAAATCCCCCCCCCCCCCTCCTTAGGGAATAGATGGGACTTAATGAGCAAGTCACATTTTTTTCCAAGTGGATTAGGCCTTACCTTCTTTCTCTGCTTTCACTTGTTGGCAGCTCAGGTGATGGTCAGGGCAGGAAACAGCAGGGGCCAGATGAGATGAGGTGAACTTGGAGTCGGAGGGTCTGGGTTCAGATTCCAGTTTGGTCACTTCAACTCTCTGGAACTGTTTGCTTATCTAGAAAGTGAAAGGTCAGCCGAAATGAATTCTGAAGTGTGTGTGTGTGTGTGTGTGTGTGTGTAGCATACACACTCCTCAGAGAGCATTGAGCCAAATTCCCTCTTTTCTTTACAGATAAGGAAACTGAGGCACAGAGAGGGAGGTGCTTTGTCATAGAAGTGTCGGAGGCAGGCTCTGGTCCTAGCTCTCCTGATGCCAAAGCAGCCCCAGAGCCCGCCTCCCACCCCAGTCACCAGTGCACATTGCAGTCTGTCGCTCCTGAGGTGCTCTATGCCTTGGGCTTTGGGACAGCCAGGGTGTTCCCTCCTCCCTGAAGGTGCAGCTGGCCTGGCATGTCAGTACCATTTATAGACTTTGTGACTTTTATAACATCCACCTCATTCTTCTTGCAAGAGGCCCCAGCCATGGCCGGTGCTCCCATCACCCCATCCCTATCAGCTGTCGGCTCAGGAATGCCCAGGACATGGCAGCTGTCATCAGCACCTCAGCCAAGGGTCGCAAAGCCGTGTGGTTCTTTTGGGCTTCGCTGCTACCACTGTGATCAGTGTTGGCACCCAGGCTTGGCCTCTCTGGCTCTAGCGGCATCTTATTTCAGCATCTCCTCCCCCTGAGGTGAGGGTCACAGTGGGCTCGGCGTGAAGAAAGAGGGCAGGAGCAGGAGTTGTAGGTGAAGGGGACACAGGCTGACTTGGGCTTGAGCTAAGGAAAAGTTGCAGAAGAAGGGGAGGGCAGTGGGATTCCCTCTTACTGGGGTCTCCAAGCAAAGGCTAGGCAGTGGGCATTTTGGCCTCTGGTTGCTGTCTGTTGGTTACGTCAGTCTCTTCTGGGTATTGAACACTCCTGTAACAACCCCAAAACACTTAAAAATAGGCAAGATGAGATCCAACAATGTATGCAGCATTTAGTTCCCAAAGGCCCCCGCCTCTGTCTGAAAGAAGGCGGGGCATTCTGTTAACTGTTCTCCCTAACATGGATTTTTCTTTCCTGTGATTTTAAAACAGAAAAGGAATATCTTTTGTTATTAACATCACCTTCATTTCCAATTATGTGCCAGCCCTAGTGCACTTGTGGAGCCATCCCATGTAACAAAGAGTAAGAAAAGGGAAAAGGGGCAGTTCACTAACATTAACCATCATGGCACCATCATTCAGCATTTCACACCCCTAGTGCCTAACCTCCGCAGAAAAGGAGGGAGATGCATTTTCTCTTTTGGTCCCCAGGAAGAGAGCCGAGCTACTCAGTCATTGAGCAGAGTCTGGCTTCCTAGCTGACGTTCTCACTGACAGTGTCCTTGTTGGGTTCTGTGTATTTCATTCTGCCTCAGTTTATCCAAATCTTCTCATGTTTCTCCAAATTCCCCATTCCCCTATCATTGGGCACCTCCCTTTCTCTAGTTTTTTGCTGTAACCACAAAGGGTTGAGCTGAGGATTTCGATTCATGCTGAGCCTTTCCTTCTGTCTTTGTCTCCCTTGAGGTATGTCTGGTAATGGGACCACTGTTGGCAATGAACAGTCTAGTGCCTCCTGTTGCCCAGGCTGCATGGCTCCCCAAAATGTTCGAGCCACTTCACAGCCCCACCAAGAGGCCACATGTTTCTCGCAGTGCCCACACAGGAATGATTTATAACTTTAATATGGGTGAACGCTTTCCTTGGAAGGTGGGCCGATGAGGAGTTATATTGGTCTCTCACAGGTGGCTCTGGTTCCTGGTAATTCTTGGAACTCAACAGCCTGTTGCTTCTTGGACTGAATATTTGGAAGCTGTAGGCGGTTGCTGAGCTAGTTTCTCAAAGAAAACACTGGGGACTCTTCTGCCAACCCGGAAGTGGAGCTGCCCAGGGACACAATGGCTGCATTCATACCTTGCCCTCCAAGTGGGAAGAAGGTGGGCTCCCCAGGAGGCTCTGGTTGGGAAGTGGAGCTGCCAGTGAGTTATCAGAACTGCTAGATGTGATGAGAGCTGGGACTGAGTCTTGTTCACATGCAGCCAAAGAGGCAAACAAAAGGATCTGCTGGGAGTGTCAGAAGTAGCTCAATTTATTGAGGCTCTTTACATTTTACCTGCCCTTCATTTCAGATCAGATCCCAACCCATCCACTCTGCTGTGAGCAAAGAAAGGGCAAAAGCAGGTAACCAATCAACTGATGAGCCACATCTGACTGCAAATGCAACGCTCCACACCCATGGTCTCTCACTGCAGAGTTTAGGGGATTAAAGACCATGTTTATTTAGCCATTTAGCTTATTTAGCTATTCTTTTTTTATTCAATAAACATTTCTTTTTTATTTTTAATTTTTCTCAGTTACATGTAAAGATATTTTTTTGAGTTCTAAATTTTTCTCCCACCCTCCCTTCCCTCCTTGTTCCCGAAGCCAGCAAGCAATTTGATATGTTATACATTACTATCATGTTAAACATATTTCCACATTAATCAGAACAAAAGAAAAAATGCAAGAAAGAATAAACAAGAACAACAAAAAAGAAAATAGTATGCTTCAGTCTGCATTTGACTCCATAGTTCTTTTTCTGAATGTGGAGAGTATTTTCTACCATAAGTCTTTTGACATTGTCTTGGACCATTGTATTGCTGAGAAGAGTTAAGTCTGTCACAATTGATCATGACAAAATGTTGTTGATACTGTGTACAATGTTCTCTTGGTTCTGCTCATTTTACTCAGCATCAGTTCATATAAGTTTTCCAGGTTTTTCTGAAATCCATCTGCTCATCATTTCTTACAGCACAATAATATTCCATCACCATCATATACCACAACTTGTTCAGCCATTGCCCAATGGATGGACATCCCCTCAATTTCCAATTCTTTGCTACCACAAAAAGAGCTAGCTATTCTTATTGAACTTAAGAATCAAGATGACTTATTTATCAGGTGTCCACATACACATATTTATTGAGAGCCATCTCTTTGTGTCCCTCTGAGGGCTAAAGGGTCCCTAGTTGACAGCCTAGTTGGGAAGGGGGAGAGGGTTTACACCCATTTTTTCATTATCAAGTGAGAATATAATTGGGTTAAGCTGGCAGCAATCACTTGGCCAGTTCCAGTTTTAGATGCCATTGTTGGTCTCCAACTCGTGAGATTCATGAAGTAAGGCTGGGTCATGGGATGGACCCGTCAGGAGGCTTTAGGGATTCAGGAGAGAGAAAAGTGGTTGTTTAGAGAGAGTGTGGGGTCTGTGGAACAAAAAAAGCACAGGGTTTGGAGTCAGAGGACCTGGGCTTAATTTTAGACTCTGCCACTTACTGTTGGTTTGCTGTTTCAGTTGTGTCTGACTCTCACATGATGCCATTTGGGGTTTTCTTGGCAGAGATACTGGAGAGGTTTGCCCTTTCCTTCTCCTCATTTAACAGATAGGGAAACTGAGGCATATAGGGTGAAGTGACTTGCCCAGGGTCACATAGCTACTAAGTGTCTAAGGCCAGATTCCTCACTCCAGGCCCACCACTACTATTGGTTTGACTATCTGTTGATACTTGAGTTGTTACTCACTTAACTTTTCTAGGACTCAGTTGTCTTATCTGGAAAAGGGGACTCGATATGATTTCTGCTGAATCTAGTTTTATGATCCTGTGGATACATGTGGGCTGGGAGGCAGCATGGAGAAGTTGTAAGAGTCAAGTCAGACCTGGGTTCAAATCCCAGCTTGGCTTTTTACTGAGGTCACGGTCCCACCCTGACCCTCAATTGGACAAGATGAGCCTAGAGGACCTTTTTGCAGGACCCTGTGAATCACACTGATGAGGAAAGGGCTGTGGGGCAGGTGGGTCTTAGAGCTTGGGGAATTTGGGAGTAGGAATAGGGAGAGGAAGAAGGAAAAGGATTTCTGGGGGAAAGCAGCATCATGGACAAAGTTGGTCCAACTGGGAGCAGTAGCTAAAGATTGCACAGGGATGAACTTTCTGCTTCTTCCTGTAAGTAAAAGCCAATAGTGCCATCCACAAGGAGAGGCCTTGGGAGGTAGGGGCAGGCTTCCCCATCCGGGGAAGTTTTTAAGCAAAGGCTAAATAATTATGAGACCATATGTGCAGAGCCAGAAGTGGCTAAGCCTTCTTTTACAGATCAGGACACTAAGACACATAGGAAAAGTGACTCATCCAAGGTCATACGACAAGTACTGAGACAGGATGTGAATTCTGTCTTTCTGACTCCAAATCTAGTATCCCATCTATTCTACTGCCAATCAGCCTTGTCAGAGAAGCTTGTTCACTTGTGGGTCGTACTTTATAGACGTCTTTCTAAATCTGTCTTTATAGGCAGGGAGGTAGTATAGTGAATAGAACTTGGGTGATGGAGTCAGGAAGACCTGAGTTCAAAATCTGGCCTTGGACACTTGCTGGATGCATCACCCTGGGTAAGTCACTTAACCACCAGCTGCCTCAGTTTCCTCATCTGTAAAATGGAGCTAGTACCTACCTTCCATCTTTGCTGTGAGGATCAAATGAGATAATTTTTGCAAACCTTAAAGCACTATATAAATGTTAACTATAATTATTATAATAATAACAATTATTGTCATTATTCTGAGAGTTTGACAAGAGTGGAATGCTAGCCTCAGGAGGTAGTGAGTTTCCCTCCACTGAAGGTTTTTAAGCCACTGATGGTGACCACTTGATGGGGATTTCATAGAGGGAATTTCTGTTCCCCTTGGGATTGGACCATTTAGTTGGTTTCTGAGGTGCCTGCATTCCTGACCTTGTGTGACTGAGGGATGGAGGAAGAGGGCTCTGATCTTTAGTCTCAGAATTAGCTGCCTGCACTGCCCCTCACTCTGCATGTGTGGGAGAGGGGGGCAAACATCAGAGAGAACATCACCATGACAGTATTGGGTGACATTGGGCTTCCCTCCTTCCTTCCTTCCTTCCTTCCTTCCTTCCTTCCTTCCTTCCTTCCTTCCTTCCTTCCTTCCTTCCTTCCTTCCTTCCTTCCTTCCTTCCTTCCTTCCTTCCTTCCTTCCTTCCTTCCTTCCTTCCTTCCTTCCTTCCTTCCTTCCTTCCTTCCTTCCTTCCTTCCTTCCTTCCTTCCTTCCTTCCTTCCTTCCTTCCTTCCTTCCTCCCTCCCTCCCTCCCTCCCTTCCTCCCTCCCTCTCTCCCTCTCCCCCTCCCTCCTTCTTTCCCTTCCTAATTAGAAGGGAAAGTCATTATTCCTGTAAGATCAGAGCTTAGAGGTAATTAGATGATTCTCCACCCCACCCCCCATTTTATTGGTAGACAAATGAGACCAAGAGGAGTAATGTGACTGCCCAACGTCACACAGCTGGCATTTGAGCCTGTATGTAATGCCTCCTTCTAAAGAGCTTAGCAAACACTGGGATCTATCGCTATGTCCCTGAACATCAGAAGGAGAGACTCAATGGGCCTTTTCTAGCTCAGCTGTGGCCCAGCTGTTCTGCTCCAGGCATGGTTGCAGAGTGCCGGGCTTCTCAGCATTCTGGTTTCTTTGGTGCCCACATGGGCATCACCCAGTCTGAGGTGGATGATTTATCTCTATCACTTCCATGCCAACAGAGGTGAGAGGAAAGAAATCTTGCTCAAAAACAAGCCTCTGAACCGCCTCGCCCCCAGCAAATTCCTTAGATATGCAGGACGCCAAAAATGTAGCACATTTTTCTCTTCTTACATCTTTGGTTAGTTAGCGGGCAGCTCTGCAAAGCTCCAGTGCCATTGCAGGGGGTATAAATTTTCCAGCCAGCTCCCAACCCCTTAAAATTTATGTGAAAGCTAAAATCAGGCTTAATGAAGTTACCCTCTGAGTGTCTCTCTTCTGTCTCCCTCTCTCTCTCTCTCTCTCTCTCTCTCCCTCCCTTTATTAGTTGCTTTATTAGAAAGGGAATTCTGTCCCATAGAAAGAGGGCCCCTTTGATTTGACTCTTGTCATCCTGCCCCTTGTGCAGTGGGGTCCGAGGACTGTCTGGGTGAGTTTGTTTCTATGATCCTTCCTCTGAGTTCAGCCAGTCAACAGCATCCATAAAGCATCTACTGTGTGCCAAGCACTGTGCTAAGCATAGGTTACAAATATGAAAGAGAGAGTCCCTGCCCCCAAGGAACTTACAATCGAGTTGGGGAAGAAAACACCCACAAGGAAACTGAAAAGGGGGATGAAGAGGGAGGTAAGGACAGCACCCAAGGAAAGGGCGTGGTGGGCAGAGCTGACTGCCTTGAAATGGAGTTGGGGGGGTGGGGGGGGCGCTCTCAGCATAGCCCTCCAATCAGAGGGGCAGAGGGGCCTGAGGAGCTGGGAGCTGCAGAATGAAGATGTCTCCGGGGCTCTGAGACCGAGGGACATGTCTATCACAGATGTCTCTTGAGGGCTGTGACCACTTAAATTTTATTTCATCAGTAGTGCCCCCCCCCCAATAGAAATATGCTGCATGTCAGCAATAGATGGTAAATGCTTTTGTGATCTCATGATGGTGTCGGGAGGGGCAGTTAGTGACATCACTGGTTCTAAAGAAGGTCTAGGGGTCCCAGGAGACCACATTCTCCCTGTGGGCCAATGGTGTAATGTGGGAGAAGGTAACTTGGGTGAGGCTGTTTCCAGCAGGCTTCCAAAGAAGGCCATGAATGTCATGGTGGGTTTGTACAAGAGCAGGTATGTGGGATAGAAGCAGTAAGAGGACAATGGCCAATCCTACCAATATCTGATATGTATAGGGAGCATTAACTGAGGCAGAGCTGACACAGATGCTCTTATTTGAGCCGCCCCACAGCGGGGCCATTATAAGTCTCATTCCAAGTATGAGACCATGTGGCCTAGTGCATAGAGAAATGGCTTCAGGATTATGAAGACTCCCAATGATAAAGTACAAGTGTTATCTGTGATACAGGCTGGATGTGTGACCCTGGACACTCACTTAGCAAATTAACTCTGAGCCCAGATAGTTGTAGAGAAGCTACATGCCCTCCTGTGATTTTATGGGTATGAACACAAGAGTTCATACAGGTTCCAAGAGGCAAAATGGCAGGGACAGGCGGCACTCAAACACAGAGCCTCAGACTCCAGAGTCAGTTGTCTTTCCTCTGCAACATGCTAGGGAACAAAGTCACTCACCCAGTGCCTTGAGTAGAGAGCAGATGTTGCTCAGTCAGGTCGTGAAGAGTTGTTGGGGGGCCTGGCCTGGCAGGCTGAGCTTGAACTTGAACTAAGAGAGGTTTCTGAAGGTCCATCTGTCTGAAACCTGTTACAAATTGTTACCCTCTTACAGTTGGCTGGCTTCAGTTGATATTGTCATGATCTCCCCATGTTGGGGTGCTTTCCTCTGGAAGGAATTAGTCTAAATCATCGATGATCATGATGATGATGGTGCTGGTGGTGGTGGTGGCATGTGAGAGCCCAGAGGGGTTGGCTCCATCTTCAAGTCAACAATAAGCATTAATTAAGCATCTGCTGTGTTCCCAGAACTGTGCTAAGTGCTGGGGATGAAGAGTTCTAGACCAAGTTGACCAGGAATTCATTGATTTCTTATTTATTGCTATTCATGGTCTCAAAGTTAGATTTCATGTTATCGCGTCCATTTTTTTTGGTTCCTGTTAATTCCTTTCCATCAAACATCTTTGTTTCTCCTTCCTGCATTGGTTTCCACTTCTGCCATTTTAGATTGAGCCCTTGTTATAGCTTGTATAAACCATGACCCTCTTAAGCTCTAGAACTGAGAGTGACTGAGGACCACCTCCTTCCTCCAATCTACTTCTCATATCCTCTCAAAATGCCCTTCCTCTCTATGGGGGAGCTCCCCCGGATCTTCAGTGATTCCCTGCTGCTTGCCTAACAGTTCACCCTTTTCCTTCTTTCTTTCTTTCTTTCTTTCTTTCTTTCTTTCTTTCTTTCTTTCTTTCTTTCTTTCTTTCTTTCTTTCTTTCTTTCTTTCTTTCTTTCTTTCTCTCTCTCTCTCTCTCTCTCTCTCTCTCTCACTCTCTCTGTCTCTCTCTGTCTCTCTCTCTCTCTCTTTCCTTTTTTTTTTTTTTTTTGGTGGGGCAATGAGGGTTAAATAACTTGGCCAGGGTTACACAGCTGGTAATTGTCAAGTGTCTGAGGCCAGATTTGAACTTGGTTCACCCTTTTCTGTTCAGCCTCCAAGGACCTTCACAATCTCCCTTTATAGACCGTAAGCACCTTGAGGGCAAGAATTTTCATAAATAAATTCTTTTTTTTTTTTTGGTATATAGCTTTTTTTTTTGGTATATAACTTTTATATATTTTTTTACATATAAGGTATTTTATTTTTTCCGTTACATGTAGAGATAGTTCTCAACTTTTGTTTATACAAGCTTTACAATTTCAGATTTTTCTCCCTCCCTCCCCTCCCTTCCCCCTCCCCTAGACAGCGGGTAATCTGATATAGGTTATATCTATATACATATACATATAGATGTGTGTATATATATATACACACACACATATATATACCCATAATAACATTAATCCTATTTCTGCATTAATCCTGTTATAAGAGAAAAAAATCAGAGCAGTAATGCAAAACCTCAAAATAGAAAAAAAGCCAACAGCACCCAAAACAAAAGAAATAGTATGGTTCAATCAGCATCTATACTCCACAGTTCTTTTTTTTTTTCTTGCATTTGGAGATCCTCTTCTATCATGAGTTCCCTGGAACTCTTCTGTACCATTGCATTGGTGAGAAGAATATAGTCCATCACAGTAGGTCAACACTCAATGTTGATGATACTGTGTACAATGTTCTTCTGGTTCTGCTCATCTCACTCATCATCAGCTCATGCAAGACCCTCTAGGTTTCTCTGAACTCCTCCTGCTCATAATTTCTTACAGCACAATAGTATTCCATTGTATTCATATACCACAACTTGTCTAGCCATTCCCCAATTGATGGGCACCCCCTCAACTTCCAATTCCTTGCTACCACGTAAAGAGCAGCTATAAATATTTTTGTACATGTGGGTCCCTTTCCCCCTTCCATGATTTCTTTGGGAAAAAGACCTAAAAGTGGAATTGCTGGGTCAAAGGGTATGCACAGCTTTATAGCCCTTTGGGCATAATTCCAAATTGCTCTCCAGAATGGTTGGATCAGTTCACAGCTTCACCAACAATGACATAAATAAATTCTAATGGATATATTTTTAAAATCAAATACATTCCCTTATGTATCCCTCCTCATTTCCTATTCATAGAAAGACTGTCTTAACTAAACTTTGGGACCCACCTGGTACCTGCCACAATTCGCTTCCAACTGTAGTATTCTTCATTACATTAATCAGGAGATATCCAGACCAATCCACAGCCAAGTTAGAATCTCCTCTAGACTACCCCCAACAATGGCCATCCAGGCTTTGCTTAAAGACCTCCAGGGAGGGGGAAGTTACCAGCTTGTGCCCCCTAGAAACAATTTTCTTCATTGGGAAGCTTTTCTTTACTTCAGTGGATATTAGTCAGTCAATATTGTTTGTCCATCATGGCTGTTGGAACAATGTTTTCATCTGCCCATTTCACTGGGGAAGTCTTCACACGCTTGGGGTAGATACCCCCCCCCTAAGTCACTGACAGGTTTGAGTCTGTTGGTTACTCTCAACCTGGTTTAGCCTGTCTGCTGGGACAGTTTTACTGGGGTGTGGCCACTGCAAACTGGGGTGTGGCCACTAAGCAAGCTACAGCTCTTGGAGCCACAGGGAGATATGGATGAATCAGGTGGACACCCAAGGTGGGTGAGCAGAAGTGCTAGTCTTCCTGAACACCCCCTTAACTCTGGTCAATCAATAAACACTTACTAAGCACCTACTTTTTGTCAGATCCTAGACTAAGCTAAAGCTTATAGCTAAGTTGGTCTCTGCCACCTCCATCCACAGTGCCTTCAGGTACACGTTTGTTGGTGGATTTACTACATATTGTTGTATATCAATGAATCAGTCCTAAAACAAGAGTGCCCTTGAGGCCCCAGGACAAAACTGAATTCTTTGAGTATGAGCTACATTCCTGGAGAAACCCAATATTAGAACCGACTGCTGCATTTCCTGCATTCAATTCTAGTGGGTTTGTGTTTATGTAAGATCTCGCCCAGTCCACACCCCACCTTCTCTTCTCGTTTGTCAGATGGTGTTAGATTCAGGTGATGTGTGAGCACCCGGGCTCTGTCAGCTTGAGGGCACTGCCCTGCCTGGTCCAAGTCATGCCAAAACCTGGGAGAACCCCCTGTTCTGTCATTGTAAAGGAAAGCTGTATCTCCTGGGAGTTTGGGGACAGGTGATTAATTGGGAAGTAAGCCCTCCTGATTGCGGCACTGCTACCTATGCATCGAGTTGGCTAGTTGCTTAAAGGCAAAGAAGAGTCAAGTGGATGGAACCCAGGACAGCAGACTTTAGAGTTTATTTGGCTCCATCTCCTTACATTACAAAGGAGGAAACTGAGACACCAATAGTACATAAAGCAATGTGATTAAATAAGCATTTATTAAGAAACTATTCTATGCCACCCCTTGCAGATACAAAGATAGCAGTGAAATAGTTCCTGCCCTCTGGTAGCTTAATTTCTAACTTGCTCGCAAATAAGAAAGTAAGAGAGAAAAGCAAAATAAATGGAAAGTTATGTTAGGGAATCTAGGAAGTCTCTTGAATGGATGGATGATGGATAGATAGCTGGCTGGTTGGATAGAAGGCTGGCTGGCTGGCTGTCTGGAAGGATGGATGGATGGATAGACATTTATTAATCACTTATGCTCAGCATAATGTGCTAAGCTCCAGAAAGGCAGCATAGGAATAGGGCAGATGGAAAGGCCCATTGGCCTTTCTGGTGCACCAGCAGAACAGATTCATCATCTTCTTCAATGTTGGTTCCTATGTGAGTCTCTGCTCCAAACCATAGTGCTTGGGGCTATGCTATTGGGTCTTTGTTTGCTGCATTTTGTGTGACCTACAAAGAGAGGGGAGCTAGATTTCAAGTTCAGGATGCTTGATCTTTGAGGGTGAAGCCCCTGAGATGAGAGGGCTTTGAGCCATAGCATCCACCTGTCTCTTGCCTTGGGAGCCCCAGAGGGGCAGATATCTTAGTGGTGGGTGGCCATGTTCACTGTACATGATGAAAAATAAAGAAACCAATTCCACATGGGGAGGGTTAGAGCCCTTTGAAAATCCCCTCCTTTCAAGTTGTTACAACCATCTGTCTGTCATATTTCCCAAAAATTTTATTGAGTGATCCATTCCATATGGTTCGATATTATGGGTCATTATGACTACCGAATATCCCAGGATGTTGAATTTAACAAAACAGGAATGTGCTTCATTTTCCATTCCCTGTATTCTGGGTTCTAGCCAAGCCAGGGTCATCAGCAAAAGAGCTCATTGACATGACTGGTTTTATTTGACTTGACTTTTCAGAGGTCAGAAGTATTTCTGTCTCACTTGCCAATCTCTCAGCAATGGAGGGAAGATGTCCAGGGGACAATCTGTTCTGCTTGACTCTGAACTCTGATGCCTCTGGAAGCAAAACAGCAGGAGTGTGTAAGCCTTGGTCTCTTCACCTTTCATGTCTAATTGATGGTTACTCATTAAGAAGGCAAAAGTAAACATCCCTATCAGCAGCTGTCATTAAGGGGTGATCTGGAACCCCCAGCAAAGGAAATGAAAAGAAGGAAGGGTGTCATTGAGAGCAGACCTGGGCACCTTGGTGTCTGCCAACCAAGAACTGTGTATCCCCAGCCAATATTTCTGCGTAGGCTTGTCCCATGAAGCCATCAAGAGTCATGACTGGACTTAGGGACCCAGGTAGCCCAACTTTTCTGGTGGAATGGAGGGAGAGGGAGTGAATGGACAAGTCTTTAGTAATCCCTTAAAAAACAAAACTACTCAGAAGGTGTCTCCCTCTCAGAACAGGGGGTTGAGATCATGGTCTCAAAGACTAGATTTTGCAGAGCAGAGAATTGTAGTGTTGGGGACTAAAAGGACTTTAAAGATCATGCCATTGCCCAACTACAAAGTGTCTGAGCTTGGGAGGATCCAGAGTCTGGTCCAACCCATAACCTTCATCAGGAAACCCCTCAACAGCCCAGCCTTTGAGTGACCATCCACCCTCTACTTGAAGACCTGGGGTAGACAGAGTTGAGGAGGTGACCTTCGCCTCCCTCAGGGACTGTGCCAGCTTTGGACAGCTCTCATTGTTAGGCAGTTCTTTTCTAAAGGGCAAGCCTACATCCGCCTCTCCGCATCCTTCACCATTGCTTCCTCCTTCTGCCCTCCGGACCAAACAGAACAAGTCCACTCCCTTTTGCTCATGGGAGCCTTTAAATACTTACATAGGGCCTTCATGTCCCCCTCAAGTTCCAACATTTAAAGAGACTGAGACCCAGAGACCGATCTTACTTTTAGAGCTCATCTAGTTCGACCCCCTCATTTTACAGACAAGGCAACTGAGGCTAAGGGAGGCAGAGGAACTTGGTCAAGGTATCTATAGTGAAAGTAGCAGCATTAGGATTTGAACTCAAGCCCTCGGACTCCAAAGCAAAAGCTGCTATTTTTAATTTGTCCAAGTGCTGTGGTGTATAGAGCGTCAGGCCTGGAGTCAGGAAGACTCATCTTTGTGAGTTCAAATCTGGCCTTAGATACGTACTGGCTGTGTGACCCTAGGCAAGTCATTTAACCATGCTTGCCTCAGTTTCCTCATTTGTAAGATGAGCTCGAGAAAGAAATGGCAAACCACTCCAGTATTTCTGCCAAAAAAACCTCCAAATGGGGTCATGAAGAGTCAGCCAACTGAACGACATCATCACCACCATCATTTTGATAATAATAATAGCGGCTAGCATTAGCATAACACTTTAAGGTTTGCAAAACACTTCACACCATCAACCACCATCACCACCACCACCACCACCACCACCATCACCACCACCACCACCACCACCACCACCATCACCACCACCACCACTATACCACCATCACCACCATCACCACCACCACCACCACCATCACCACCACCACCACCATCACCACCACCACCACCACCACCATCACCACCACCACCACCACCATCACCACCACCACCACCACCACCACCACCATCACCACCACCACCACCACCACCACCACCACCACCACCATCACCACCACCACCACTATACCACCATCACCACCATCACCACCACCACCACCACCATCACCACCACCACCACCATCACCACCACCACCACCACCACCATCACCACCACCACCACCACCACCACCACCACCACCACCACCACTATACCACCACCACCACCACCACCACCACCACCACCACCACCACCATCACCACCACCACCACTATACCACCATCACCACCATCACCACCACCACCACCACCATCACCACCACCACCACCATCACCACCACCACCACCACCACCATCACCACCACCACCACCACCACCACCACCATCACCACCACCACCACTATACCACCATCACCACCACCACCACCACCACCACCATTTTGCTAAATGTAAAAGTTTCTTCTGGGTCCAGTCTAGCCTACACTCCAATCCTTGCTGGCTTGTGCCCGGTGTCCTTGCCGATATGGGTAGTGCACAATCAATCCTTGGTTCCTTTAGGGCAAAGATTAAAAGATTATTGGTGTGTGTGTGTGTGTGTGTGTGTGTGTGTGTGTGTGGTGTTTGCATGAGCGTGACTTTCAACCTCCAACTCCTTTTCAGCTGACTCCAATAGTGTCTGGCCATTTCTGGTTACCGTAGCTGCCCAGGCTGGAGTGTCTGGCGTCAGTGAGATGACTTGACATTACTGAGATTCCCCAGGCATGGCACCTGCCGAGGCTCGCTCTTAAGCTACGTTGCAGGAAAAGACCATTGGCCCCATCTTGCTGGTGCTGACAGGCTTGGCCTCTGGGGTCACTCTCTGTTTCTCCCTGGATGCTTTTTCAATATGGCTGAATCAGGCTGGCTGGAATCAGAATGGGATGCCTTGGGGGTGGGGTGGGAAGGAAGATGAGGGTGGATCAGAAGCCTTCAATCAACCCTCCTTTAATCTCTTCTCCCCTTGCTGGGCAGCCAGTCTGGAATTTGAGAAGTATACAAAAGGCACAAGATAAATGAAGAAACAGTTGGGATGTTTGTAAAATGGCAAATCTGAAAGCACTATGTAAATGCTGCTATTGTTATTATTAATTTGTTGTGTCTGTTGTTATTATTGGGCTTCTGAATTTGTCATGGAGCCATTGATTTAGTTCCTTTTTCCTTCTAGATGAATCACACTTAGATCATGCCAGTGGCCAGAGAATTGGATCCCCACTCCCACCCCCACCCCTTTTTTTCCAGTCTCCAAATTCAGCCACTCATCTATTCATGCGCTCAGGCCATCCTTGATCTTAGGGATGTGTACCCTCTCCTCACCTCATGCTCACTCTGTGCTGGGCCTTGTGCTAACCAGCAGGGACAACCCCAGGAGGTTGGGGGTGGGCTGAGGAGGGTGGATATTGATGGTGTGAAGATGGCCTGGTTCTGGGCAAGATAAACAGACGCCAAAGGGGAAGAGCTGAAGTTGAGAAGGCCAGTGGGGAGGAAGTGAGGATGACCGGCACTGCAAAAATAAATCCTGTCTTCCACTGGAGGCCACACATAGGAGGGACGGGTGGCCAAGGAAGCAAGATGAGGTCTGGGAAGTCACAGAGATGCCTGGATGGCCCCCAGATCCCCTTAGAGCCTTTGCACTCTCACTCTGTGATCCTTTTGTGACTGGGAAATACCTCAAGCAGAGTGTGGAACTTGAGCTGATATTTAAAGGAGGTGAGGAGGGAGGAGAGTCATTCCAGGCTTGGGGCAGCACTGTCAAGGCACAAAGGGGGGAGGTGGAGCATTGTGTGTGAGGAACAGGGAGAGGACTTGTTGGCTGGACACAAGGCTAGGAGAGATGGAAGTGAAGGTGTAACAACCTAGAAAGATAAATCAGGGCCAGGTCATGTTTTGTTGTTTAGTTATTTTTTTCAGTCATGTCTAACTCTTCATGACCTCACTGGGCGTTTTCTTGGCAAGATACTGGGGTGGTTTGCCATTTGCTCCTCCAGATGAGGAAACTGAGGCAAATAGGGTTAAGTGACTTGCCCAGGGTCACACAGCTAGAAAGTATCTGAGCCAAATTTGAACTCGGGTAGATGAGTCTTCCTGACTCCAGGCCTGGCACTCTCTCTGACACCAAGTTGTGGTGTTGGCATTGGAGCTCAGAGAAATTCAGATGAATTTAGTTCTCGTTCCTATGGGCCTCAAATCCAAGATCCTTCAAGTCTGTTGAAGTGAACAGGCCATCAGGAGGTGAGCATCTTGTCCTATAAATTGTGATGGTTCTCTGGCATTTCTTTCCATGAGCTAATCACAACGTGGGAGGCTCCGGCCACACGAATGAAATAGATGAGGCATCCAGGGCACCCTTGGCCTTGTTTGGGTGCTAATGCTACCTGTGGGTGGAAGCCACAGAGACTGTGTGGGTGAGTCAACATGTGTTTTCAAGCACCCACTCTGTGAGCCAAGTGCTGGGGATATAAAGGGGAGGGGTCCCTGATCTCAAGACTATCACAGTGTAGAGAGAAAACAGGAAAACAAGATACCCAAACAAGACATAACGGGATAAATAGGAGATACTTAGCAGAGGAAAGGCCCCAGTGTTAAGGGGATTAGGGAAGGTGAGATTTGAGCTGGGTCTTGTAGGAGGTGGGGGAGAGTAGGTGATGGAGGCTAGGAGAGAGGACATTCCAAACACTGCTGATGGCCAGTGCAAATGCAGCGCATCAGGGTAAAGGTCATAGACTGTCCTCTGAATCTCAAGCAGGGCAGGCCTCAGCTAGGATAGCTCCATAAGACCCCCTTTACTTTTATTTATGTTTTTAGAAGAAAATCACCTTTTATTATAAAAATGCTTGGAAATCCACCTCCCTTTTCCTAAGGGCTGGAAGAAGGGATTCTATTTTCTCAGCCATTTCATTATTTTAGAATTGCAGGATATTTAGCGAGCCTGATGAGATGCTGTGCCCTTGCCCAAGCAGACGCCTCAGGTCCCCTTTAACAAAAAGTCCCCGCCCTCTCCCAGGCAGCCCTGTTTTCTTCCGTTTCACTCTACTCCTGGACTTCTCTGTCATCATCTGCAGGAGCCTCTTCATCCGACAAGACCCCTTCAGCCTGGGAACTCGGAGCCGGTTGGGGCCCTGGGGGTGCCCAGAACCCCAGAGGATTTCTGACTCCGGCACACCCAGTGCTGCCACTCACACATCCCTGTTGCCTTCAGTCCCCAGACTGAGTGTGTTTGGTTACCGAGCGTCACTGCTGCCTCATAGCCACCAAGATGCTCAGGCCCCTTTCCCAGAGTTCTGCTTCCCCATTCTTGTACTTGGGAAGTTGGTGTTTGTAGGACCTAAGTGTAAGCCTTTACATTGATCTCTAGGGCGTTCTTCCTTCTTGGGTTCATCCCAGTGCTTGGACCCGTGAAGTTCATACGTTCTGGTTGGTTCCATCCTGTTACTCTAGCCCCTCCAGCTTGTCTGGGGCAGATTTCATAAGCATACCAACGGTAACTTTGTCAAAATGGCCTGGGGCCCCCCAAGCACCTCCCCCCCCCCAGGCCCTGTGGGACCCCTTCCTCTGAGCTGATGTGAAACCAGCCACCCGGCCTGGCCCGGCCTGGACTGGCCCATGACTTTGTATATCGTCCACCAGGAACACACAGAGACCATCGGATGCTTTGACTCTGGGCAAATGCCTGAGATCATAGATTTAGGTTTTTTAAAGGTGTCTAGTACAACATTTAATAAAATGCAGGCCCAGAGAAATGACTTGCCCACTGACATATCTAGTAAATGTCATCAGAATTTGAACCCAGGTCCTCTGGCTTCATCCACAGTGTCACCCGATCCTCTGATAATAAAGTCCAGTGTTTTCTTCTCTGCTACCCAAATTCTGGAGAAGTTTGGAAGGGAACAGGGAGCCTTCGCAAAGTCCCCGCCCCCTTAACACCCGGGCCTGGCGGGGACTCTGCAAAGAGCCAGCCTTCTCTCCACCTTTGTTGTGGAACCAGCGAGTAATGGATCTGATAACCGTCCCCAAGCAGGATTGGGAGCACAGGAAACTGTACCCAGCCCAGAGAATAAGGCTTCCCTTGTGCAGCCTGTGGGGTTGTCCGTCTGTGGTCAGATTTTGGACTCAGCCTGCCCCTGGGGCTGCTCTATGGGTTTGTTGGTGCTCACCACTCAACGCAGACCTCCCTCATACCTGCCCTTGGCTCTGAGTTCTTGGACTACCTATCTTCCCCCCCGATTTTTTGGTTCTGTCTGTCTGTCTTTTGTGAAACCAGACATTCTGGATTTGTCTTCATTAAACGAAACTTCAGTAACAGGTCACTCCACTACCACCACCACCCCTTCCCCAACCCTAGAGATTTCTGGACACTGGACGTTGTTTATTCATTTATTTATTTTGAATGTACCTTCTCTGACAATGAATCATCAGGTGCCTATAAAGGTTAAGGATCTTGTTGGCAGCTTTTGGAGGGAGAGGGGGAGGGGGAGGTAACTGAGAAGAGGATGATTTAGGCCGACCCAATTCTCCCAGAGTTTCCTGAGGAGGGAGAAGTAGCTACAGCTCTTCTGAGGATCAAACGAAAACTAATAATAATAACTCCTAGCACTTCCATAGTCCTTTAAGATTTACAAAGTGCTTTGTAAGGTTTTTATGGTTATGACAAACTTTGGAGGATAAGTAGCTTGCCCAGGGGTCACTTAACTGCTGGTTAAGTATCTGAGGCTAGATTTGAACTCAAGACTTCTTGACTCTATGCCTGGTGATTTTCCCCTGGACTGTTCTGGGAACTGAGACCTGTAGAAAGACTGGAGTATGAATTGATTGGGGGGGGGGTGGGGCAGGGCAGGATAGGTACAATGCTAGGAGATGGTGGCTAAAGGCCTCATCAGTTCTCACTTGTTAGAGACTTCTGAGTTCTAGCCTTTTCCCAGCATGGCCTGGGGTGGAAGGGAAGGATCACTTTCAAATGTTTTAGTGGAAATGCTTGGAGTCAGCTGGTCCTTGAGATTCTGGGTTGGAACTCTGTGGTCAGCAGGGTGCTTTGAATCAGAGGTTGACCCCTTGTTAGCTGGGAGACATTTAACTTCTCAGACCCTTAGCCTTCTCTTTTTTCTATAAAGTGTAATAATACATAATACATGACCTCACGCTGTGAAGAGAACACCTGTAACACTCTACGGGACACCTCTGGCCTCTGAAGGGCAGTTTCCTACTTTATTATATAATCACTTCTCAATAAATGTGCATCTATCTCCCCATCTCCACCCCCCCTCTAATAATTCAATTCAGTCAACATATATTTAGCACCTACATTATGCCAGTTCCAGCACTGAGCCCTGGGGATACAAACAGAGGCAAAAGACTCCAGGAGCTTCCAATCTAATGAGATTAAATAAGATGAGCACAGCCGAAGGAAGGTGGCTCATCGGTCTCCACCATTCACCCCTCATGGTCCCCCACTCCTCTCTCCAGAAGAGAATCTGTTTTATTATCTGTCTTCTGGAGCCAAGGTTGAGCAGTGTCACTTGATTCATTCACACAAACTGTCTTTTCCTCTTGCTCTATACACTGTATGTATTTCTCCTCCAGTTTTGCTTGTTTCTGCTCAGTATCAGCTCACAGAAGTCTCATGGGGCAGATTTTACAGAGGCTGGGCCTGGGGTGGAGAGTAGGGGGTTTGGGATAGGAAGGTATCTTAGTGGGCATTTTTCCTGGTCTATCCTTTCCCTTTCTATTTTCTCCAAATGACTCAAGTCTCCCTATGATTCTCTGAATTTGTCATTTGTCCAGCCTAGGGTGGCAGTGCAACCCATCTAGCCCTTAGGACATGGCCCCCTCTCTCTTAACTTAAAAAGGGGCTTGTAGTAAAGGATCTCTTGCCATAGTTGCTTTGGTTTATTGATCTTTACTTTTTTTTTTTTTTTAGTGAGGCAATTGGGGTTAAGTGACTTGCCTAGGGTCACACAGCTAGTAAGTGTTAAGTGTCTGAGGCCAGATTTGAACTCAGGTACTCCTGGCTCCAGGGCCGGTGCTCTATACACTGTGATCTTTACTTTTGCATTGTATTCCTGGTGCTACTTCCTAGTCTTTGCATCAGTTACAATACATCTTCTTGAGCTTCACAGGATTCCTCCAGTTCATCTCTTCACTCTAGGTGTCAGTGAGGGAGACAGCTACCTGGGACCTTGGCTCACAGGGGAAAAGAATCTGTTCCCTATTAATCATCTCATTACAACCATGTAGAACAATTTGTCCAGCCATTCTCTGAGAGAAGTCCATCTACTTTGTTTCTGGTTTTTTATTATCCCGGAATAGCAAAAAAGGGGAAATAAAGGTTGTCTCTGAAAGTTAAGAAGTCTTTCTGGCTGTTAGTGACATGGGCATGTTTCATGAAATGTTTCCTTTTTTTGTAGTTTCTGGATCCAAGGCAGGGACAGCCCCGTTCTTCTCTGACATCGGAGGGAAGCGATCCATCCCCTTCAGGTAAGAGAAAATGTGGACACCATTTGGAAGCCAGAGAGGGTGTCGAATAGGTTATTGACTTCTGGCAAACCATTTGAAGCTCACACACATAGTGGTCTGTTGGCAGGAGACCAGCGAGGGTCAGACATGTAGGACTGGAGAGGGCAGGAGTTCCTCAGAAGCAAGATGGCGCCTTGGCTTGGTGGGTTGTGGCTGGATCCTGTTGCTCCAGGTGACCTTTCCTGGAGGAGAGGTGATGGGGCCTGGCCAGGCTGCCAGTTTTCTCAGGACTCCTCCTCTGTAGCATCTGCTCTCTGCCATCCTGTCTCCAGACGTACTAGGAGGGCAGGAGTGAGCCGTGTGGGCAGAGATCTGGCTCCTGCGGGTTCCCAGCCAAACCCCTTCCTATCTGTTTACATTGGAGGCCTTTCTTTCCAGTTCCCACCAAGAGGGCTGTTGCTGCGGTGCCCAGAAAGGACACAGGAGGCTTTTTCTGTGTTGACAGCAGGTGGATGTGGCTGCACCTTTTGTTTCAAGACAAAGCCGTTCTTCTTGTATTGTGGGTATTCAGAAGTTTTGAAAACAATAAAGCGAGAACCAGAGTGGAGGTGGAGGAGTTTATGAGACCACTCTGGCTGCACAGTTGAGCTGTCATGAAGGCTTTTGGGAAATGGTGAGCCTTCTATCAAGGCACCTGTCCCTGAAGCCCATCTCTGCTGCCTTCATGGGGCATGAAGATGAGCCTGGGGTCTCAGAGGCTGTGTTGGCTAAGTGTAAGGTCCAGCAGTTCCAGCCATTGGCCTGCTCACTGTCTGTCTTTGCTCTAGGACTATCCCAGCTAGGTTAGAAGCTCTGAGGACTTTTATCAGAGATCCGTCTCCCCCTCAGATTATCTTCTAAGGCAGTGATGAGTTTTGAATTAGAGGGCACAGTCACAAGGGGGAAGGGGACAGTTTCTGCCTGTAAGCCTCTCTCCTTTGCCCCAGCACTCACCTTGTCTCCTAATTATCTGTGAATGTTGATGGAACATAAGCTTCCTGAGACCACAGATTATTTCTGCCTCGTATCCCTCAATTCACCATTCACACAATATAGTGTTTCAGGGCCTGGGGGGGTGGGGGGGGCGCACAAAAAAAAAACCCTGTGTTATCAAAGATCTCAGTTCTTCCAGGGTGATACCTAAGTGTAGAGGGAAGGAAATAATCTCTCCAAAGTGATGTCCAGAGGGAGGGGGAGAGCTGAAACAACCAGAGGGGTGGGAGGGGGCCCCTGAGAGGCACTTGGAAGGAACCTAGGCATGTTGGATAGTTCATTGGGGGGGTGTCTCCAGATGAGTCTCCTCTTATCCTCCCACTTCTGGTCACTTTTCTGGGCTTTCATAGTTAAGCCTTCCAGGGCAAAGGCCACACTTGCTACTAACCTTGCCAGACTTGGGGGTCCCAGCGTTCCTCAATGGTGATAGCAGTGGGACAAACAGTAGCTGAAGAGCCTACAGAGAGGCCTCCCAGTATGGCGACCAGCCTGGACAAAGGGGCAGAGGCAGAAGGGGCAGAAAGAGAGTGTTGATTGTTAGGCTCATAATTAAGATAAAAAAGGTATAAAGGGAACAACTTACAGATTGGAACCTAGTCGATAAGAATGCATTTGCCTTCCACATCTTTGACCTCTTTGGGAGCACGAGCTGGCTTCTGTCGTCACTTGACTAAGATGAGTTTCTGGGAGGTCTCCTGCATCTGGGCTCTCCCCAAGTTTGGCCCAGCCTCAGTCTTCAATCTCCTTCCTCCCTCCCTCCCTCCCTCCCTTCCTTCCTTCCTTCCTTCCTCCCTCCCTCCCTCCCTCCCTCCCTCCCTCCCTCCCTCCTTCCCTCCCTTCCTTCCTTCCTTCCTTCCTTCCTTCCTTCCTTCCTTCCTTCCTTCCTTCCTTCCTTCCTTCCTTCCTTCCTTCCTTCCTTCCTTCCTTTCTGTCTGTCGGTCTGTCGGTCTGTCTGTCTCTAGCTCTGTAGCTTTGGACTGCCTCCACTCCGCCATCTTCCCTTGATGTCCATGACACTGTGTTATACTGATTTTCCTTGTTTGACTGCCCCTTCTCGGTTTGGTTCACATCCATTTTCCATCCTTGGGTTGACATTGGCAGGTAGTTGTTCCCAAGTCCTTTCCTTCCCCAAAGCAGATGACTCCTCTCCCAAGTCTATATCAAGCCCTGGCCCCCGTCCTCACCCATCTGCGTTCTTCCGGATGTGTCCCCCTCCCCCACCATTTTACCAGAGTGTCCTGATTCGTTGTCAATTGTTACCAAAGTCTTCTACCTTAGAGCTGCTCTTCTTGGCTTTCCTGGTTTTATTGATGGTCCTGACCTTTGTAGTCTGGCTCTAACCCACTTTTCCAGCCTTACCTTCCACTAATCCCCCATGTCTGTCTTCTCTATGCCCCAGCCATGCAGGGCGACTCACAGTTCCCCAAGGAAACCCTTCTTGCCTGTCTGTGGGCCTCGGCTCATGTCTGGACCATCTTCTCTTTCCCCTTTGCCTATTTGTGCCTGTTGAAATCCTACCCGGTCTTAGACCCCTGGTCAAATGCCTCCTGTTTCCATGAGCTCTGCTTTGCCTCTTCTCTTCTGAGACACCCGGCACTGGGTGGCGCATCATAGAGGGCCTTGCACTTATTCCCTGACATCTGCACCTCATCTTGATTGACCTGGGTGAACCTCCCCCTCTTGGGGGGGGCGGGGAATGGGGGTGGAGGAGGGCTTCTGGCAAAGTCATGGGTCTTCAACCCAAGTTGAAATGATTGCTTTATATCTAATGCAGATGTTTCTAACTTGGGGCCACATTCTTCTTTTCTTCTTAAAAAACCTGCTTCAACAACCGGCACTCCATCCCTACAGATTTTATTTTATTATGTATTTAACTATATGGTTCTTAGGAAGAGGTTCCCAGGCTTCACCAGACAGATGCCCAAGATGGTCTGGGAGTCAGAAAGTGTTAAGGCTCCATGCTTCACATCGCCCACTGAGCTTCAAGCTCTTCTTTCCCAGAAGCACTTCTAAGCATTTGTGAAAAGCAGATTTTAAAGTTTACTCCCCCCCAAAAAAAATCTCCTTAGTGAGTGTTTATCAAATGCCTACTATAGGCAAAGCCCATTGCTGCCAGAGGCCCTCTGACTTATAAACTTTGCGGCCAAGTCTGTGCTCCAGGAGGCTCCCATGGCTAAATGTCAATATTCATTGTGTGTGTGTGTGTGTGTGTGTGTGTGTGTGTGTGTGTGTGTGTGTGTGTGTGTGCCATTCAGCCTCCAAATACTTTTCAGTGTGAATAAAATACAGAGAGGTGAATAACCAACTTAAACACCTACTAGTCAGTTAACAAACATTTGTCAAATTCTAACTGTGTGTCAGGTGGAGAGCTCTGTGTGCTAGAGATTGTGCTTCTAAGTATGTCATATACTTTCCCTCTCTTCTCATTTAAGTTCCATAAACAACCTTCTGAGAAAGGTGCTGCTTCTTAACTCCATTTTGCAAAAAAAGGAAACTGAGGCTCAGCCAGCTTGTGACTTGTCCAGGGTCATACTGTAAGTATGTTAGTTACCCTTATGTCAATGATTGAAATTTGAATAAACTGATTATAGCAGCCATGTGCAAGGATTGAAGGGCCATAGGTCACAGATTTATGTATTTGTTTATTTCAGAACTGGAATGGATTTTAGGAGCTGTTTTTAAGGGTAGGAAACTGAGACCTAGAAAGGCAGAGCTATTTGTCTAAGGCGAAGTAGAAAGGAAGTAGCAGAGCTGGCATTTAAACCCCAGGCCCTGTGCTGCCCCAACTTTGCAGCCTCATGTCCTCATATCTGAGCATGCCCAGGAGGCTTTGGTGGCTTGAGGTCAAGAGTAACTGTCCAAAGCCATGGAGAGCTCAGGTCGTCTCCTTCCTCCCCCCCCCCCCAACACTCAATCCTGTGCCCATGACTGCACAGCTCTGGTCTGGTTTGATTGTGGAGAAGCTCACAGACCAGGCACCCCTGGGCCTGAGATGCCTTTGGTGACATGACCAGCCCCCTGCCCAATGGCTCTGGCCAACCAAGACCAAGCCTCGCGGTGCTTGCCTGTTCCATGTTGAGGATGGAGGGCAGCTGCCCCTTGCTAAGATGCCCTGACTTTGTCATTCTCCTTCAGGCAGGTGGTTGACATGCTAAGATCTCTGCCAATGGGCTGTCTTCTTCAGGTTGTGGGGGACAGGGAGAGGGAGACAAGGGGCTCCATGGGACAGGACTTGTGAGTTCATTTTATAGGGAGTTTCCGGGGAGGAAGCTGCCCTTCCCAAGGCAGAGTAGCAGCATTTCTGCAACTCCAAGTGAGGTGACCTAAAGGTACCAAAGCAGCTCTAAGCTTTAGTAGTTTAAAACTCCACTGAGAACTGGGGGTACGAGGTTGGGGAGACCTTTCAAAGCATTTTTATCCAACCGATGTTCACCAAGATAGAGCAGGCCAGAGACCCTGCCCTCAAGGGGCACCCATTCCCTTAAGAAATCGTCCCTAGCTTAGTTCCAGGCTCAGGTCTCTCCCTCCCTGTGGTGGCCCTCATGCCAGCCAGTGGCCTCGGGCTTGTACTGTCTCTGCCTTTGTACACCCTGTTTCCTCGGAGCTGGAATGTCCTCCCCATCCTGTTACCCCCCCAGGGCTCCCTCCTAAAGCAGCCTTTTCATTCTCGTGGTTCTCACAAGAGAACCTCAGGGCCTGACACCAGGTGCCTGGTAAGCACTGCTTGGTTGGCTGAATGCACCCCGACTCCTCCCCAACTATTGGGTGGTTATGGGGTGTCCCCAAGTCTGGGACTGCTCTAAGCAACCATAACTTCAGAAGCATAAGTGCTACAAACTGACACAAGGCAACACTGGGAAGTTTATTTAAGTCTTTTATACTCATTTAGGATTTTGGGGGAATTTTGCATAGTGAATTAAAAATTTTAGTTTTCAGACGTTGGAGAACCCTATCATTAGATATTCCATACATGGTGGTTTCTGGATGACCCTTTTCTCAGAGAAGTGGGTCAGTCCTCTTGTTTGGGCACGGGATTTTGTGAAGTCCGTCAGTGGAAGATGCACCAGACATCATTCTCTGTATGATCTTAATTAAAGCCACCGAACAACAGCCGATGAAACTTTTTACAAAATTCAAAAGTAGAGCAATGTATTTCTTGGGGTGGTGGGTATGTTGAACTTCAATAAGATCCGTGTTAATATTTTATTATTTTCAATTGCTTACCTTTTCAACATGTTTTTGTATGTATAACATTTACAATTCTGAAAAGATTCAAGCTTAAAGGTGCACTAAGACTTTTGGGACACGCTTTGTATGTTATATGGACTTACTTGTATGTTTCCCCCCCAAAAAAAGAAAGCTTCTTTGGGGCAGGGACTATCTCATTTGTCTCAGTCTCTTTAGCAGGCCTGGTATGCAGTTGGTGCTTAATAAATGTTCATTGAATTGCACTGCTTGGAGTAGCGCCAAGCAGCCTGCTAAAGGAAGATGAAAGGCAGAGACGCTGTGTGGAGAGACAAAGGACGTGTTGTTTGTGGTTTGCTTGTCTTCTGTTTTAGGGTTTGCAAAGGAAGGCTGCCTGGCAGTCGTGCCAACCTGGGGGAACAGGCTGCGGTCTCATGCCTTATTTTACTCACTGGGGACCTCCAGGCCCATCATCCTGACTCTGAGTAGAGGGTCTGGTGCCTGGGTCAGGCTGGACTCTCCACTGCGAACTCCACGGGAAGCTGTGCCAAGCGTCCTTGGGAACCTGCGCGTTAAATATAGAATCTCAAGGCAGCTGCCTTATTACAGAACCCTAATGTAATTTGGCTGAGGTCATCAGCCACAGGAGTGAAGCTCCAGGAATTTGAGCTCGGCTCCTGGCTGCCTGTGGCTAAAATGGGCATTGGCCTGGGGGGAGTTGGGTCTCTTCTCTGGCCCTCCTCCACCCTCCTGAAAGTAGGGGCCTCAGAGAGCTCCTCGTATGCATCTGTGGCCTTGGAGAAGCCCCTGAGCAGCCTTTCAGTTGGGTCTGAAAACCTTCCAGACTCCACCAGCTCTGTAGCTTTAGTATTTCAACCTGGCTGAGCTTGAGGCATTTCTTCGTCCAGGACTGTGCTCGGTCACTGTGGCACTTTGGGGTTTCTAAGTATTTTAATCTGTTAGGGAAGGAGGTCAGGGTTAAGTGCCCAGTGCTGAGCTAAGCTGTGAGGATACAAATGCAGCCCCTGCCCTCAAGGAGCTGCTGGTGGCTGCCATGAAGCTTCTGGGTTGAAATCTCCAGCTCCAACAGTTTCTGCCTGTTCCCGGGATCCTCAGTGAGCTCCAGTGAGACTTCAGGTCATTTAGTGCAAGCCCCTCCTTGTGCCTGCCTGTGCACTGCCCACGGGGGCGGAAATAGCAGGACTGGCCCCAGCTCCTCATCTGGACAAAGGGCCAGGAGTGCCCTGGTGGGCAGGAAGGAAGGAAGGAGAAGCCCAGGGGAGGCATCTGGCCTCCAGGCCCATGTCGCTGGAGCCCGAGGTCCCCCGCTGGGTTCTGCCACTTCTAGGAAATGACCGTCTTGGGGCCTCAGTTTCCTTGGGGCCTCAGTTGTGCTACAGCATCTCCAAGGACCTTTTCCTCTCCAGCACTGGAAGCTCAATAGCCATTTGGGGCTGGGCTGGGCTGGTCGGGAGGTAAGACCGTGGGGCTGGAGGCACTAGGCCAGGGGATCAGGCCCCTAGAAAAGAAGCCTGTCCTGGCTTCCTATTGGATGACAGCCTTTCGATCCAAAGCTGTCAGTTTGTGCCCGATCTCTCTGCCCCACCAAAGGCGGGGCCGCAGAGGGTGTGCATGGTTTCAGTTCCTTAGACAGTTAACTACCTGTTGTGCACCTGGCGCCAAGCCAGCTGCTGGGGATGGGAAGTCAGATGTGGAAGCTGCTCCTGCCCTCCCTGTATCGGACACTCACTAGCTGTGTGACTTTGGGCAAGTCACTTACTCTCAGCCTCTGTCTTCTCATTTGTTTGGCTGGGATGATAATGTTGATAACCTGCCTCCTGGGTTGTCTGGAGGATCCATGAGGTCATATGGAAAGTACTTTGTTATGCAAATGCTGTTATTATTTAGGGTGATCATCATTATTCCTTATCATCATTGTTATTCACATTATGAGAAAATCCACTAATGGTAGACTGGAGGTGAGTTCCTTACTCCACAGAGGAGAGAGCCATGACCCCCTGCAGGGGAAAGAAGGTGGTTCTGCTTACTCACTGGCAAGGGACGGAACAGAGGCCTCTTGCAGACCTTTGATTGAGTTCACTCCACCAAGTATTAATTACCTGCCTACTTCTGTGCAGTGATGCCAAGATAAAAATAACAGCCCGTGCTTTCAAAGGCTTTACACTCTACTGGGGCTGGGGGAGGGGCAAAGAGGATACAACTGGTACAAAGAAAAGGAAGGAAATTTGAGGAGGGTGAGAGCGGACTAGCCGTGGCAGGGAGGGGCCTTGAAGGAAGCTCAGGACATCAGGAGGTGGAATAGCAGAGGGAGGGCACTCCCAGGAGGGGACAGCCGGAGACGGGCTCCTAGCAAAGAAGTCGGTTCATCCACAATGTCCATGATGTGAATGGCAATAACATAAAAAGCCAGGGAAACTTAAGATGGAGCATTTATTGAGAATCTACATGCTGGAGGCGACAGGCTTCGAATGCCAAGATATGCCAAGAACTCCAAGAGGAGTTGATATTTGATTCTCCAGGATTCAGGGAGCCATGGAGGATTCTTGAGCTGGGGAAGAGGCATGTTTTTGAGGTCCTTCACCATCCTAGCTACTCTATAGTTTATCAGTGTCTTTCCAAAACATGGCATCCTGAATGGAAGCAGTCTGAAATATTTTTTCATGCTTCTTCCTCAAACCTCCTACAAGTTTGTCACCTGTCTCTAACTTCAGATCTTGGACAAAACATCAGAAAAAGGAAGGTTACCTTATCTCCCAGGCTCCGGGCTGAGGACCCTGGGCTTCTTACAGATAGGCACATGAACCTACATGGCATTACCCACAGTCTTGTGTGGTCTAAAAAAATGATGGATGAAGGATGATGGATCTAGCCCCAGCCCTGCCCTGTATTACCTCTTTGTCTGACCTCTCTGGGCCTCTGTTTCCAAACCTGTGAAATAATTGTTCCATAAAACTGTTGAGAGGCATTGTTGTGTGAGGGGCTCTGAATTTGGGGTCAGTAAGATTGAATTAAAATCCAGCCTCCAGCACTTTTTAGCTGTAGGACTGCAGCTCTTAATCTCTCTGAGCTTCAGTTTCCTCATCTGTAAAACTAGGGGGTCATACCCAGTGTCCTCTAAGGCTCCTTCCAGATTAAGATTTCAAATCTTGTGCCTTGCTCTGAATGGGCAGTAAGTCCTTCCAGGTCTCCTGTGGTCTGTGATGATGCTAAACTAGATCAGGTGCCTGGTAGTTACTGACTTGAATATAATTTTAATTTGGTATAGAATTTTATTATAATTTTATAATTTTTCCATGTCTATATTGTACAATATTTAATGCTTCAAATGCTGATTTTTAAAAATCTGACTTTTGTTATGTAAGGTCACTCTGCACTCTCTACTGGAGGGGGCCCTAAGGTCAAGTTTTGTTCAGCATTGTTATCAGAGAAGTATTTTCCCAACTTTATTCTGGGGCAAGTTTGTTCATTATATTTAAATAGAATTTAGTTTGGATTTTGTTGATATTGTTGTTCCTTCATTTATGGTGTAGACACTTCATGCTGCCTTCCTGATTCTTCTTTTGTCACTATGAATCAGTTCATAAAAGTCTACTAATGCTTTCCTTTACTCTCTTAAAAATATATATTGTGGGGCAGCTAGGTGGTGCAGTGGATAAGGCACTGGCCTTGGATTCAGGAGGACCTGAGTTCAAACCCAGCCTCAGACACTTGACACTAGCTGTGTGACCCTGGGCAAGTCACTTAACCCCCATTGCCCCGGAGGAAGGGGGGAAATATATATACATACATACATACATACATACATACATACATACATACATACATACATATATATATAGTGACAAATGTCAAATAAAATGGATGTTTGCTTACACATTTTAGGAAAGAAGGAGAATTATATGGGGAAAGAGCAACTCTCATAGTTTACTTGTGTGTGTGTGTGTGTGTGTGTGTGTGTGTGTGTGTGTACAGGTAGAGATAATTAGGTTCAACTGTAGTTTTCAAAGCTTGCTTTTTTCTAGATTTCCTTCTTTTCCCTTCTCTGTCTTCTAAGAGATATCTTGATGACTTTATTTTCTCTCTTTTTTTTTCCCTTCCCTATCTCCTTAATCCTCTCTACCATTAGGAGAAAACAAACAAAAAAGAAAAGTTCTTGTAACAAATCTACATAGTTAAGCAAGATAAATACCCCCATTGACCTTGTCCCAAAATTCATATTAGTCTTCCCCCTGAGCTGCCACCTCTGACCAGACAACTAGCAAGTTTCCTCATCAGCCCTCTGAAATTGCAACTGACCCTTGCCTGGGTCCAGATTCTTGAGTGTTTCAGTGTTTTTTTTCTTTATAATGTTGTTATTGTATAAATCGTTCTGTGGACTCTGCTCACTTTGCCCTGCATCAATCCCCTTCCTTGTCTCTTAATAACCCTTTCTTACAGCCCAATAATACTCCATTGCACTCATGTACTACAATTTGTTAGTCCTTCCCCCGCTGACGGGCATAGTAGATGCCTCTTAACAGAATGATAAGTAAAGTGCTATGTTTCAGGTTGGTTTTTTTTAATCAATTTCACAAATACAGGATGTGGAAAATCTGGCTAGACAGCATTTCAAGTAAAACTCCCAGATCTTGCCATGACCACAAGCTTGCTTTGTGCCAAGCAGGGGTTCGATATGGAGACTAAAATATTTCCCATGATCCTGTTTTGAGCTGATGGGATTTGAGTGTCCCCACTTCACAAATCAATAGTCCAAGGGTACCTGGATTTGGTGAGAAGGCATCAGAGAACTGTACTTAATTCTGACTGGTCGACATCTAGAGACGTGTGGGTAGGTATCTGGAAACTATCTTTTATGGAAAATGGTTGATAGAATTAGGTCTGTTTAATCTGGATGAAAAACAAAGACATGTGAGCTGTCTTTGTCCTATTTGAAGGTCTGTAACTTGGGAAGGGGGGAGACAGTTTTTGTTTGGCTCTGGTTGATAATATCAGAGCCAGAGGATGGAAGTTGCAATGTGAAAGATTTTGTTTGGTTCCATAGGAAAAGATTGGGACTTTGTGACATAAAACAGCTCTAGATTGCAGGTCAAAGGTGCTGGGCTTACATCTCTCACACCTTGGCTATTTGCCTACTTGGTAAATTTGTGCAAGTTCTTTGATTTCCCTAAGTTGGGAAGTTGATTTTGTCAATTAATGGGGTGTGTCTTCTAGCTGTAGATGAATTCTTCTGTGATTCTGCTATGATAGCTGATAATGATCCCATAGTATAAGCATTCCTTAAGCAATCACTATGGGCTAAGCACTATACAGAACTGTCATAGTCTATTAAAAATAGAGCATTAGGAGTCTGGTTGCAATGTAGGTGTCATTGGTAGAAGGGGCTTCCTGGGGCAGTTGGATTAATGAAATCAACAGGTCTGATCCACCAAATACAGAAAAATGGAAAATAAACCCCAAAATTGTACCATGTGGGCAAGTCCCACAATTTTTCATACATCAGAATTGGCTTGGCGTGGTTGAATTCCTTCTTAGAAAGGAGTCCTGAATCAGATTAAGGTGGGGATTCCTTGGTTTGTTTCCAAATTTGAGGTTTGAAGGTTTCCTGCATGTTAGAATTCACAGATGGTGATGATTTTGCCGAATTTTTCTCCCATGAACAAACACCATATAAACATTTGGGAGTGGTTGTAGTTACCAGATGGGAACAGAGGAAATTAATGAGATGCCAGCCTCTGTACAATGCTTTCCTTGGCACCTCATTGTGAGATTATCTTTTAGGTGAAACCACTTGAAAATGAAGTCTTTTTTATTGATACTTTAGTAATTAAACTCCACTGGACGGAATCCAAGACAATGAACTCTTGTGAAGTGTGACAACAAGGTTCTAGTGTAAGGGACTGAACAAAACCCTTTCCTGCTGTAAATGATACCATCAGCTCCGTTCAGCTCCAGGGACCAAATGGAATGTTTCAGTTGTTTGCAGTATAGCTGCTTCTTTTGATGGAGTCTGCTGTTTGAAATGTCTCATGATCCTTGTGTTTATTTCTCTTTGCTAAATCTTAAATTGAGCTTCCATCACTGGGGTAAGGACAGGATGTGAATTAAAGACTTGAACTGGAGCTGAGGAAATTTCAAACGATGGCTCCGGGCAGCCACATTTGACTCCCATGTGAGATGTTTCACAGTTTGGGGGGTTAGTCTATCTGGGGAGAATTGATCTGTGTTCACCATCTGGTACATCTGTGCTTGTGTTGCCTGCTAAATCCCTTAGAAATACTGTTGGTTGTGAATAAAATTCACCTTTTCTTTGTTTTGTAAGCGCCGTGGAGATGGGAATAACTGGTTGCAACCAACTTGGAGAAGGCACTATATTCTAGTATGGACACTGAGGAGAATTCACATAAGTCCCTGCCTTTAAGAAGTTTTTGGTTTACCATTGTCCTCAGAGTGCTGAGCTAGGAGAGATGCATTGTTGTTGTTCAGTTGTTTTTCAGTCATGTCTAACGCTTGGTGACCTCATTTGGGTTTTCTTGGCAGAGATACTGGAGTGGTTTGCCATTTCTTTCTCCAGCTTATTTGACAGATGCAGAAACTGAGGCAAATAAGGTTAAGTGACTTGCTCAGGGTTACAGAGCTAGTACGTATCTGAGCCCAGATTTGAAATCCTGAAGATAAGTCTTCATGACTCTATTCACTCTGCCACCTAGCTGCTCAGGAGAGATGGGGAGAAATTGCAAAGAAGCTGTCAAGGAAAAGTCCTAATAATTGGAGGGATCCAGTGAAGGAATAATAGCCTACTAGCTCCTTTCCCCCCATGCACAGACTTTAATGGATCAGAATTCTACTTCAGGGATGGATTAGACTAGACAGCCTCTCAGGTCCCTTTCAGTCCAAGGTGATGTGACGTTGGTTGCTTCTCTTTTGTGGGGGTGGGGGACAGAGCGATGAGAGTTAAGTGACTTGTCCAGAGTCACACAGCTAGAAAGTGTCAAGTGTCTGAGGCCAGATTTTAACTCAGGTCCTCCTGAATCCAGGGCCAGTGCTTTATCCACTGCACCACCTAGCTGCCCCTGGTTGCTTCTTCCTTCCTTCCTTCCTTCCTTCCTTCCTTCCTTCCTTCCTTCCTTCCTTCCTTCCTTCCTTCCTTCCTTCCTTCCTTCCTTCCTTCCTTCGTGAGGCAATTGGGGTTAAGTGACTTGCCCACCCAGGGTCACACAGCTAGTAAGTGTTAAGTGTCTGAGACTGGATTTGAACTCAGGTCTTCCTGACTCCAGGGCTGGTGCTCTATCTACTGTGCCACCTAGGTGCCCTTTGGTTGCTTCTTCTTCTTCTTTTTTTTTTAAAGTGAGGCAATTGAGGTTAACTGACTTGCCCAGGGTCACACAGCTAGTAAGTGTCAAGTGTCTGAGGCCAGATTTGAACTCAGGTACTCCTGACTCCAGGGCCGGTGCTTTATCCACTACGCCACCTAGCTGCCCCTTGGTTGCTTCTTTAAAGAGTAGAGTGCATAGCATCTTTGGAGACCTGCCTGCCTTACTGAAGGCAAAGAAGAATTGCATCGACACAAAGAACATTTCGTAAGATGCACCAGTCGAGGCATCTCCATCCCAAATGCTCCAATAGATCATGAGAGCTGAAAGGGACTTTTGTTGCTACTGCTGCTTCTGCTGCTGCTTTTCCGAGACTTGAGGTTATCACATCAAACCACCTCACTTGGCAGCTGGGGCCTTTGACCCCAAATCCACAGTTCTTTCCAGCATAGCTGAGCATGCAGAGTCCACATTTGAAAGCAATAACCCTTCATGAAGTGCCCAGTATGTGCTAGGCCCTGGGATAAAATAAAAGCACAAGTGAGCGCCTGTCGCAATGGAGCAAGACAGCGTGCAAACGAGATATGTACAAGGCAATTTGGAGCTAATCAGCACAGGGAAGTCTGGCATTGAGGGGGACTGAGAAAGGCTTCTTGTGCAAAGTCAGAGTTTAGCAGAGACTTGGAAGAAGCCAGGAAAGCCGGGAGATGGAATTGAAGAGGAAGAGTATTCCAGGTGGGGGGGCAGCCAGTAAATGCCCAGAGTCTTGGGCAAGGATGCCACTGCCCTGAGATCCCAGATTATATGGGGTCTCTTCAAGAATGTCTCCTACTCTGGCCTGGTGGGACAGTCTGAAGGTGTGTTGGGGGGGCGAGTGTGGCCTCTGACCTTCCTCCAAGCTCTGGATATAGGGTCTGATGAAAAGTACGAATAATCCTTGAAAGGATGTAAAGAATTCAATGAAAGATGATAGTTCTGATAAGATCTGGGGTCTTTGAACAGAAAGGATTTTCAAAAATCATCAGCCAGTGGGGCTTGTCCTCTGGAGGCTCAGAGTCTTGCTGGAAAGATAAGATTCACATTGCGTCTCCAGTGACTTGTTGACTGAAAGGGAATAGGGAAGACTTTCGTGTTGGTTTGGGTAGTGACACAGGAGGCCGAGGGTTCTGATGAGAGAAGCTGACTTGGGGTCTTGGAGGGTAGACGGTTAGGGTTCGAATGCTGAACAGGGAACCATCTGGAACGACTGGAATGATGCCACCTGCTGAAGAACTACTGTAGGAAAGCTCCGCCATGAGGAGACAGCGTCTGAGGGCAAGCTATGCAGTCAGGTCCTTGGCGTCAGGAAGTGACGTTTGCTCGTGGGTGCTATCAAAACTACCAGCCAATCCACTTGAGGAGCCTCCCATTTCTGGGAGGAGAGCAGCGCGGTGGAGCCTTTCTCTCTCTTTTGGTTCCTGACCTCACTATGGCGGGTCGGATGATGGGGTCTCTTAGAAATAGATAGTTTTTACCTTTCTCTCTGATCCTAATGCTCTTTAATAAATACTTAAACACATAAATACTCTTGCTAAAGCTTTTAATTTATTGGCAATCACTCATTAGATTTTAGATAGTATAGCTAGAATTTTAGCCCCTTACACATCTAACAGAAAGCAATCAGAATGGCAAAAGCCTTTGAGTACCCCAAAGGGGCGCGGGCAGCATCCACAAGTGATGGTGGAAAGGACTGAGCACATTTACCTTGAAGTAGACTTGGTCCAGGGAGGGAAGAGAAAGGACAGGTGGCTGTGCTCACTTGTGTGAAGGGCTGTCAAGTAAAAAGATCAGTTCCATTTGGCCATAGGAAGTATGACTACTGGCCATGGGAAATCAAACCAAGTCCTGCGACGTCACTTTAGGTGACTCTACCTTCCTTTAACTGAGTCCAGAGGCTGCTGAAAGGATGAGTTCCTGAAAGCTGTGGAGTTCTGTGGCCATTGTTCAAGCACTAAAGATTGTGAAACCCACTGCTCCTTGGTCATGAATCATATGTGCAATAGAAAGGTTTCATTCTACTCTTGTTTGACCTTTTGGTCAATGTAATGACAGAATAAAAGCTGGGTTCTCAGCTAGAGGATTGCTCTAGGTTGGGCACAAACGGAGAATAAATGGGTAGGAACCCAACTAGATCTGCTAGAGAAGTTGTTTTAAGGAATTTGAGCTATTTCATAATTATTATTTAGAAGGCAGCATGGGGGCGGCTAGGTGGCACAGTGGATAAAGCATCTGTCCTGGATTCAGGAGGATCTGAGTTCAAATCTGGCTTCAGACACTTACTAGCTGTGTGATCCTGGGTGAGTCACTTAACCCTCATTGCCCCACCAAAAAAAAAAAAATTGGAGGCAGCATTTTGTCCTGGCATAGAGATCACTGGACCAGGATCAATCAACTGGCATGTGTTAACCTCCTGCTTTGTGCTGAGCACCAGGAACACCAAAACAGAACCCAAAGAGACCTGCTCTCAGGGAGTTTACATTCTATCCAAGCAGATGTGCATAGATGGGGTAGGCAGCTTATCTCTTCCCGGCTCCCTGCAGGTATGACTTTAAGGGAAGAGAAAGGCCTTGGCCTGCCTTGTTCTGCTCATTTGATACAACTCAGCTCAGGTGCTTCCTCCCATGTGCGGCCCCAACTGTTGGCTATTTCCCCCCTTATCAGGGCTCCTCTCCACCCCCAGCATATTTTTAAGACCATAGATCTACTTGTGGAATAGTATTCAGAAGTCATCCAGGCTAATCTGCTTATTCCAAGAAAGTAGCTTTGGGGGTGGAAGGTTTGGTCTCTATCCCGGCACCTACCTCAGTGCCTGACATATAAGAGACACTCAGTAACAATTTGTCAAGTGGAGTTTAACTGATGATCACCCTCCTTGTTTTTTTCCACCCCAGTAGAATGCAAGCTCCCTGAGGACAGGACAATCTGCATTTTTTTTTGTCCTCTTAGCCTTAGCACTTAGCACAGTGCCTGGCATGCCATAGGCACCTAATAAATGTTGGTAAAATTGAGTTCCTTGTTTTCTCCCCAGCAGAATGTAAGCAGCATTAGGGCAGAGACAAGTTCACTTTTGTATCTTAGCTCCCCAGAACTTGGCATGGTGCCTGGAGCTCAACAGGCACTTCATAAATCAGAAAACCTAAGAGAGCTCAGACAACCCCTGCCAGGCACACAGGTAGGAAGAGTGTATCCCCAGACTTTGTGCTGTTGATGTTGAGTTGTGTTCAACTCTTCATGACCCCATTTGGGATTTTCTGGGCAGAGACACTGGAGCGGTGGCCATTTCCTTCTCCACCTCATTTGACAGATGAGGATACTGAAGTGAATAGGGTGAAGTGATGTGCCCAGGGTCACACAACTAGCAAGTGTCTGAGGCCAGATCTGAACTCAGAAAGATGGGTCTTTCTGGCCCCAGACTCAGCACGCTATCCATTGTGGTGCCACCTACTGCCGATCCCCAGATTTAAATCCCTAAGCATCCCACTGCCAAATGTCAGAGCTCTGTCCGTTGTACTTGGTGGAGCTCGTTTAGCTTATGACTCTAGATTCATGCTTCATGCTTCTGGTTGGCCTAGATCATGTGAGCTGCTGAGTTTTTCATTGTATTTTTGCCGCTTTCCCTCCCTATCCCCCAGGCCCCAGCAGGATTCTTCGATGTTTGAGTGGGCGGTTCCCCAGGAGCTTTCTCTACCCACACCAAACAAGGTAAAATAGTGTTGTTGTGCCCGTTGGCTCTGGGCCACACCTGTGTAGCAGCAGGGGCTTGGATAGAGGTATGTTCTGCCAGTGCTTGGTCAGCAACCAATGGAAGCACATTTGAAGTCATTCCACCATCAGGGAAGTGGCTTCAAAGCTCTCTCTGCTTGAACTGAACCAGCTCCCCTTCCCCCAAGCCGTCAGGTTGAATTCCATTTCTGGTCCAGCTGCTACAGCTGCATCAGAGAATCTACTTAAAAACATGTGGTGATTCACACAGAGGATGCTAATTTATGACTTGCGATAGCAGATCAAGACCAGATGCCCCATGTTTGTATTTTTGTAGCGAACCACTTTGGGTTTCTGGTGAGCTCAGCTGATGCTTGTCACAGGTGGGGCACCAGGAGGCCAGAGTGCCCTGCATGTGGGCCTGGGTTCATGTCTAAGTCCTGGAAATCAGTCTAGTGATGGTGAGGGAGACATACCTGAAATCATAGAACTCAAGGAGATTGAAAACTGGAAGAAACAGAGCTTAGAAGTCTTAGGCACTAAACCTTTGATTTTGCAGATGAAGAAATTGCTTCATTCCTAGAAGGCAGTCTAGGTGAGAAGGAGCCTAGTGGTTAAGGTCATTAAATAGGAAACAGAGGTGCTGATATTTGACCTTCGAGGTAAGAGTGGGAGGAACCATTGGAGTTTGTGTAGGAGGTGAGGTGGCAAGACTTGGAATTGAGGAAAATCACCTTGGTGGCTGAGTGGAAGAATGGAGGGGGTTGGATCAAGTAGGAGGCTCTTGCCATGGTTCAGGCAGGAGGTGATGAGAGAAAGGCATCTGCTCCCTTGAGTTGGTCTATACTCTGCCTCCCTTTCTATACTCCAAGGTGGGGGAAGAGGGGAGGAAGAGAAGACTCCTGTTTAATTAGTGCCTTCCCTTTCCCATTTGTATGATCATTCCCCCTGTCTCCCACAGGATCATTGTTACCCTCAATGTGGTATCTATCCCACAGGTGTGCAGGATCTCCATAAAGTCCTTAAATACCTTCAAACTTGAGCATAAAAAAATGGAAATCCATTTATTTAAAACCTTAAAGTTTGGGAGCTATGTGCTGATCTAGCAGAAGGGTCAACTCTGTATTAAAGACAAAACTTCTTTCAGCTGGTGGGTAGATTTATGGGGTCCCCGACTTTCAGCTCCATGGAACCTCTGAGGTCATCTTTTCAGAACCTCCCTCTCCCATTTTTTGATTGAGGAGACTAAGACCCAGATAGGGAAGTGACTTATTCAAGGTGACACAGATTGCAGGTACCAGCATCTGCATTTGAACCCAGGTTGCATCAAATGACAAATCTTTTTTTGGGGGAGGGAGGGGGGACGAGGCTACCTCTTGTGACCCAGTGCCAGAAGAATGGAATTCTGCTTTATGCATCAATGTCCTTGTTCATTACCCAAATATTTAATAACTTGAGCTGTTTTAAATGATGAAGAAAATTAAAAATGCAGCAGATCTTTAGGAAATCTCTCCTGTCTCCCTTTCTTCCTCTCCTTTGTGACTGCTTAGGTTGTTGTGTTGTTTATTTTTTTTAATTGTAAACATATCCAACACACTTAGTAAATCATATAAAGCTATGTACTATATTTGACTCATAATGTTAAGGAGGAAAAAATATTGCTTTAATACCATACCTATCTTCCTTTTCTCCCCTTTTTGTACTTTTTTTTTTTTAAGCAGGGTAATGAGGGTTAAGTGACTTGCCCAGGGTCACACAGCTAGTAAGTGTCAAGTGTCTAAGGCTGGACTTGAACTCAGGTCCTCCTGAATCCAGGGCCGGTGCTTTATCCACTGCGCCACCTAGCTGCCCCTAGGTACTTGATCTTTAAAATGTAGATGGTTGGACCAGATGACAAATGAGCTTCAATCCCCTTGACTTTTCCCACTCTATCTAACTGCGTCGTAAGTCTGAATTTCCAGGACAATTGACTCACTCTACTCTTGGAGAAATGAGGCATGACTTGATTTCTGTTTCTACACACACATATCTTGCATCTGATTGCAGTGCATCCACAGGGTCTCCCTAATGAGAGAATCAGCTTGGGTCTTCATCCATTTTCTTTCACTCCCAAGTCATATATATGCCTTTGGGGGTTGGCCAGTTTCCCAGCTGGGCTAATGGTTTTCCTGTCTGAACCTGTTCAACCAGGCAGGCCAGAAATGGCAACAGTTACTCAGGCCCCAGCTGCTAGCGTCATCCTATGGCACGGTCTTGCCTCTGCCTCTTCTTCTACCATTTGCCTGCTTGCATTTCCCTGTTAGGTTCCACTCAGGCTGAGCCATAATCCCAGGTGGTTTGGAAGGCCATCAGAGGACAGAGAACATGCCTGTACCTGGTAGGGATACTCTGAAACCTTTTGTAGGGAGACCCTTAGGCCTGCTGGGACTGGGAAGCCTTTAGAATCAAGGGCACTTGTGGTTCGAAATGACCTTAAAGGATAGCCATCTAGCTTCTGCTTGAAGACTTCCTGAGGTTGTAGGTTTAAACAAATTGACCTAGAGCTAGAAGGGGCTTCAGTTGAACCCCCTCGGTTTACAGAGGCTAGGGCTTTATTCACTGCACCACTCAGTTGATGGTCCTTGGGAAAGGTTGCTTCTTTCTGGCTGGATCTCTTCTGTAGTAGCAGAGGCTTGGATCAGACTCAAGATAGTGATCTTGAAGTGGGCACATTGAACAATTAGTTCCATGATCATTGGGCATGACAAGAGAGGTTCTTCACTAGGGATCTTCTGGACCAAGCCTCTGATTTTGCAGTGAGAAAACAGGCCCAGAGAGACAAGTAACTTGTCCAAGGTTATGGAGCTCTGAAGATCATGGGTGTAGACCCCCAAAGGACCTCAGAGACCATTGCTAGAAGAGTGCCTTGTAGAGGAAGAACCAAAGGGTAAGATCAGGAAGTGACCCAAAGTCACAAATAGAAAGGAGCAGGGCTTAGATTCAAACTCAGGTCTTCTGCTTCCTTTCTTCACCATACCATGAGGTCTGGGGATTTCCAATTAGGACAATTCCAGGCTTCTGTCAACTTCGTGGACTGCTTGGTTGAATAGAAACATGAGACCATGAGGACAGCATATTTATTGTTCCTGACCTCAGTTTCCTCATCTGAAAAAGGGAGGATTTGCAGTAGATCATCATTCTTCTTTTTTTTTTTTTTGGTGAGGCAATTGGGGTTAAGTGACTTGACCAGGGTCACACAGCTGGTAAGTGTCAAATGTCTGAGGCTGGATTTGAACTCAGATCCTCCTGACTCCAGGGCCTGTGCTTTATCTACTGCGCCACCTAACTGCCCCTAGATCATCATTCTTTACAGTTCTAACAGTCAAAGAGTAGAAAATACCTAGGTGACAAACCATGGCAGAAGAAATAAACTCTCCAGGCTCTATCTGTGAAGATGCCTGGGAACCTTAGGCTCCTGAGAGCAACAGACAAGCAAATTAAATCTTGCTTGTGGTTGAAGGTTCTGTAGCAATCAGTACCTTTCAGACACTGTGCGACTAACTCTGGAGATTGTGTGTGTGTGTGTGTGTGTGTGTGTGTGTGTGTGTGTGTGTGAGGAAGTGAGACAGAGACAGAGATAATCCTGCATTTGGAGTCCAAAGGCAACTTAGCTTGAACCCCAGCTCTCCCCTTTCCTGCCTCTGTGACATTGGGCACATCCCTGCCCCTTTCTGGCCTTCAGCCTCCTCTCCGTGTAAAATGACAACCCGAGGTCCTTTCCAGAACTTAATTGTGATAAAACTTGGTGCAGGAGAGTGATTTCAAAGAGGAAAGGAGTGCTGCCCTTCTTCTTCCTCTAGGTCGAGGGGGAATGATTTGTGCAGGAGACATCCCTCGGTGTTGTTTGAGAATTCCTCCAACAGAGACCATCTTGCTCTCTGCCCACCAGGTATCTGGCCTCACATCCTCACAAATGGCTCATTGGGAGACTCCTGATAGCTTCCCAACTGCCCTCTTCCTCTTTCTCTGGGAGTTCTGCTTCTCCGTGCTTCATTTATCTTTTCCTGTTTTGTCACCAAGGCCTGAAACTGAGAAAAATTCTGCCAAGTCGAATATTAGCTCCCCAGGGGCCCTGTCCCTCTTGGGTTTGGAGGTGAGATTTCTATCAATTCTCATAAAAGGAAGTACAGTGATGTCTGGAAGAGAAGAATCTCTGCCAATGTATTCTCTCCCCACCTCCATCCCCATCCCTGTGTGTGTGTGTGTGTGTGTGTGTGTGTGTGTGTGTGTGTGTGAGAGAGAGAGAGAGAGAGAGAGAGAGAGAGAGAGAGAGAGAGAGAGTGTTCTGTCTACATACACATAGATAAGATGTATTGAGATCCTCCCTCTTTAGAGGCTTAGAGGAACAATTGGATAGTTCTCCCCTCCTGCACATCCCCCCACCCCCCAAGAGTTTTGAAGGTCTTAAAGTGCCATATTAATGTCAACTGTAAGTTGTAGGGCATCTTCATTGGTAGGGCAGGCACGGTGGATAGATTGCCAGGCCTGGGGTCAGGAAGACCTGAATTGAAATCCAGCCTCAGATTAGCTGTGTGACCCTGGGCAAACCTCTCCAGTATCCTTGCCAAGAAAACCCCAAACAGGGTCACTGAGAGTTGGACACAACTGAAACAACTGAACAACATTTTCACTGGTAGAAGGGTTTCCACCCAGACCACTCCCGTATAGCATCTAAATCTCAGGTTTAATTTTTAAATTATCATCATTGTCGTCATCGTCGTTGTCGTTGTCGTTGTCACCACCATCCTTTGCTGGGCTAGCCAGATTTGGCGGGGGAAGGTAGAGATGTGTGTCTATATTTAGTCCACTCCAGGAAATAATCAGCTAGTTCCAGAGGTCATCCCCACTAATTCTGGGATTCTTCCACATGGAGTCTCTCTGTCCCCTCACCTGCTGGGGCACCAGAGGGAACCTCAGTGGGGACCACATGCCCTGAATTTTTGAGGAGAGTGTGGATTTCAAGAAAAGGAGATACTTTCAAAGGGTCTTCTTTAGCCCCAGACCTCTGATCCTGCAAGTGCAGATTTGTGGTTCAGGAAATAGAGTTACTCTGATTTTTTCCTTGTCTCCCTTTCCCCCAAGACAAAAGCCTCTGACCCTACCCATATCCGCTGGACTGGCCATGAAGTTTGTATTGTCTAGTTTGGGGACTATTGAGCCCAAGTGCCACCTCTGCTTTTGGAGATGGAAAGTCATCTTCCCTCTCATCTGTGGCTGAATTTGTATAAGAACATGGATGAAAATATGTGTGAATATAGGAAGGCATCAGTGTATAGCATCATAGAATTCAGAGCTGGAGAAGGACCTCACTTAATAGACAGTGCACCCCCATTATGGCTGCCACAGCTAAGGAAACGAGCCCAGAGAGGTAGTGCCTAGCTAGTGGTCGGCAGAAACCAGTGTTTTTGTCTTTTGTTTTGTTTTGTTTTGTTTTGTGGGGCAGTGGGGGTTAAGTGACTTGCCCAGGGTCACACAGCTAGTAAGTGTTAAGTGTCTGAGGTCAGATTTGAACTCAGGTCCTCCTGACTCCAGGGCCTGTGCTCTATCCACTGTGCCACCTAGTGACCCCTGAAACCAGTGTTTTTAAGGTTTCTACCAATACACGACTCCAGTGCGGACTCTTGAAAGGGAGCTTGGATACTACCAAGGTTAACCCTTCCTTTTACAGCTGAGGACAGGAGGCACAAGGAGGGCTGACTTGCTTAAGGTTGAAAGCTCCCAAAGGAGAGGTTCTTCACTTGGATTCTATGAACTTGTTTAGCACAAAAGCCACGCGTTAACCAAACGTCACAGCATCGTTTGCATTGTGATCCTTTGGGTTTTGCTTATTAAAAATGAGATTCTCTATTAAGTCCATAAGCTGTAGCAGACTCACTGTCCGTGGATTCCAAGACATCCCAGAAGGCTGAGCGCTCCATTGTCTGGCTCCCTGTGGTGATTACCTCTCCTGCTCTGCATTTCAGATCCGCTCCATGTGACTTCTACAGTCCCTTCCAGGTCCCTCTCATCTGATTCCAGGCCACTTAATCAAGGTGGATCTCAGTTTACTCATCAGTCAAATGGGATGGGGGAGGGGTGGTCCTCTTGGGGCAAAAGCTGCCTGATCGTGCCTCCTCCTATTTGGGTCATGGATAAGCCTCTCATCTCTCTGGGTTCTGTTCATGTTTGTTCATACTTTATGCAGCCTGGTCCCTCTGCTGCTTTATCTCAAGCCTTCTGCCTGTTTGCTTCACAGGGTTCACAGGTTCTTAGGGCTTGGAATAACTCTTTTGGTTCTGTCTCCCAGCTCCGTGTCACACACTTGGCCTATTTCTGTTATTGTAAATGTTTTTTTTGGTGTGTGGGTGTTTTCTTTAGTAGTCAAGTCCCACTGAAGCCAACTTGAAGGCCTGGCAGGGTCAGGTGGCCCACAGGTGGTGGCCCTGCAAGGTAGGGGCTAGTGTTGCCATGGCTCTTGTATGCTGGAGCCCTCCTGGGTTTGCCTTTATCCTGTTCTGACCCAGAACCACTGGGCCACTTCATTCTTTCTGATAGCTTTGTATCGATTGTGATAATAATAACAGAAAATATTGATACAAGTATAGTTAAGATAACCCAATGTGGAATTTGTACTTGCCTTCCTGTGAGGCCTGATGGGAAGAGGTCCATATACTTGCTAGTATATGGTCCTGGGTTAGTCACTTTACTGGAAAGTGGTGGCCTCTTCGAGTTTTCTGATGTATCTGTTGTCCAAGGATGGCATTGAACCTGACCTAGAATACATTCTAGTTCTGATAATCTGATTAAAATTGATGCTTAAAAGTTTAGTTTAGCTTCATATTTTGAAGCGATTTAACAAGCTTTTAATACTATTTTAGGAAAACAGTTTTTAAAAAAATTATTTATTTTAATTTTTCTCAATTACATGTAAAGATATTTTTTGAGTTCCAAATTTTTCTACCATCCTCCCTTCCCTCCCTGCTCCTGAAGCCAGTAAGCAATTTGATATAGCTTATACATTACAGTCTTGTTAAACATATTTCTACATTAATCAGAACAAAAGGAAAGAAAAAATGAACAAGAACAGTAACTAAAAAGCAACAACAAAAGTGAAAATCATCTGCTTTGGTGTGCAATCAGACTCCATAGTTCTTTTTCTGAATGTGGAGAGCATTTTCCCACCCTTTTGGCATTGTCTTGTACCATTGCGTTGCTGGGAAAAGCCAAGGCCATCAAAGTTGACCATCACAAAATGTTGAGACTGTTTACAATGTTCTCTTAGTTCTGCTCATTTCACTCAGCATCAGTTCATGTAACTCTTTCCAGGTTTTTCTGAAATCCATCCGCTTTATCATTTCTTATGGCACAATAGTATTCCAAGGAAACTATTTTAGGGAAAAAAAAAAACTGTTTTCAGAAGTTGAACAGGTTCAGAAGACTTACTTTAACAGTGTGAGCAAAGGTCAGGTCTGAGTCCCATCCCCTTCTCAAGAGTCTTCACTAGCTTCCTGTTTCCTCGTGGATCAGACAGAAAGACCTTAGCCTGGCATTCAGAGTGATGTGCAGCCCAACACCAGACTACTTATCACACTTGGCATTATTCCCTTTTGTTCGTTTCAGTCTCATGGGACCATCCTCCGGGCTTTCCCCACCCCTCCAACTCCACCTCCCATCCCTATCTTTATACAGCCTCTACGGACCGTACACCTGCCTAGAATGCACTCCCTTCTTATCGTCACATTTTACAATCCACTGCCTTCCTTCAGGGCCTGGTTCAAGTGACATCTCTGATGTGAACCCTTCCCTGATCTTTTTTTTATCTTAAGTCTTCATGAACTTAGTTTTCTGCCAATTGTGTATACTAATTCCTCCCCACTTCAGTGTCTGTTCTGACTGGGCAAGGGGCTAGTTTTGTCCTTTGGAGGAGGGGGGTTGTGTGTATATATCCGGGGACTAAGACAGCCTTGTTACATCCTAAAGCACTTGATAAATGGTTGGAGTTGGATTGAATGGAGAGACAGATCTGGCAAAGGGGATTCTGGGTCAAGACCTTTGAGGGAGTAGCAGGCAAGACTTATCAGAGGGCAGAGTGTTATATAACTCTGCCCCCTCCCAGCCCCCCAGGCTGGACAGATGGTTTATTTGTTTAATTGTGCCCTGTGCTGTGGTAGAAAACAAGTAGCTTGGAGGATGACTAGAGGAAGTTTAAGTGTAGCTCTGCCGTCCAAGAGGATCCCCCTCCCTCTGCACGAGACACATTAGTTCCAGGGCCCAACGGGCCTTCAGACTCTCTGCCAGAACTGCTGGGGAGAGCGTGGCCAGCCTGCTTGAGCCTGAGCTGTCTATCCTTGAGTGGCCCAGATGGGAGAATTACATGGGGCGATGCTAGCCAGCCACATCTGGACAATGTCAGGCTTGGAGATGACCGGCGCTTCCTGGTCCAGATCCAGTGGGTATGTGACAGCTTCCCCCAGATGCATGTAGTCTGGTAAATTTCACTTCATTTATTTTTTCCTGGCCATGGAAATTGACGTGCTTTGTTGAAAGACAAGAACGATTTTTTTTTTTCCCAAAAGAAGCAGGGTTAGGTAGAGCTAACTCTAGCTCCAGTCCATTTTTGCCAAAGAAATTTTTACATGACCCCAGGCATATAAGTATATAAAATAGGCATACATAACCTTGTACTGTTGCCGAATTTTTTGTGACCTCCCTACCTTCAGTTATGTGACTCCATATAGGGGGTGACTCATGGTTAAAGAAACTTTGAGCTAGGGCTTGGGTGTATCAGAAATGTAGTTGTGCCAGGGGTAACTCTGTGAGGAAGTAGTGAAGTTAGCAGCAAACACTGAGCAAGCTAGAGATAGAAGGTATGGAGCCTGTTATGTCAAGGGCACTGAGACCTGCTCCTGGGAATCCCAAGAAAACATCATTGGGTATTGGAAAAGGGGCAGAGAGGAGGCTCTAGGGTCAAAGTCTGACTCTCTTACCTCCTAGTCTGTGGCCATGGACAAACCACCCTCTTTGAGCCTCCATCCTTCCCTTGTAAATGGGAGATGGCAGTAGGATGGAGTAGTGGTTAGAACCATGGATTTGGAGTTCGGAAGGGCTAAATTTATCTCCCTTCCCCCCACTCCACTTTCTCTTGGGGATCTTCTTACCTGCCATGGTAACTCTGCTTATCACATCACACCTACACCATTATGACCATCCTTGGTCTCCTGGACCCCAGGCCTCTGGCACTAACTGATAGACATCTCCAAGTGGTTGTTCCCTATGCATATGGAACTCAGTATGTCCAAAATGGAGCTTTCTTTTATTCTTAACCTCCCATCCAGGGAAATACTGTCCTCCAAACTCCATAGCAACCCTCAGATCATCCCTCTCTTTCACTACCCCTACAGCCAATCAACTTGTCAAGGTTTGTTCATTCTGCTTCCATGGCCTATCTTCCTATCCCACCCATGCCCTCCACTTACCCTGGCATCAGGTCCTCACCTGCCTTTACTTGGGCAACTAAATCTATGGAAAGTGCAGATAGACCAGACGGGGAGGCCACATTGATTCATAAAAGTTCCCAGCAGATGGAAGAAGCCATAAAGTTGTATGATCCAAATGGAATCAGAATTAAGTCTATTCTGGGAGCTATGCTTTGGAATTCTTGAGCACCTATTATCTTCATTATATTTAGATAATTGACCTCTGTGGAATTTATTGTTGGATATGGCATGAATTCTAATTACTTTTTTTTTTAGCCATACTTCATTGCCTTCCAATTTGACCAATAATTTTTACTGAATAAAGATTAGGCATCATGTTACCCAAAGGGCAGCAGAGTGACATGGTGCATGTAAAAATAGGATGCAGAGTACCACCAATGGAGAATTATGTGCATGCAAGAAGTGGTGTAACCAAGATAAATGGATGTACAACCCTATATGACATGAGACCAATCATGTTTCAGGATTGAGGCATGACCAATAGCAGGCCATGTCCTACTGTCATACTCATGAAATGTCCAGAGATTTATTTAGAGGACATGTTGGGTGGAATCCCCTTGGAGCATTTATGGTAGGTCATGGACAAGAGTCCCTGGGAAAAATGAGATGTTTGTATTCTGTGCCATTGGAGAGAGGGTAAGCCATTTCAGTGAGGCTAGGGGGCTCCATGGAAACAATGGACAAAGATTCTTCCTAATAGTCTGAGATATTGCCTTGGTAGTACTATTCTGTCGTAGTGATCTAGTAACATTTGCTACTTGTATATTATAGCAAGGCTGGCTTTTGATGTTCTAATCCACTACCAGGCATTTTGTTTGGGTTGTGACCAGGAAGGATGCTAAGCTGGAGAAGCTTCATCCAAGAGTAATAGGGATAGTGACTGGCTTGGAGCTTTAGCAGGCCATCGAAGAGTCAGCTGAGAGGACTGGGGAGAAGGTTCATCCCTGCCAGGACCCCTTTCCTGTTTAATTCCCAATTGTGTTATTATGTGGCCTTTGCTTTTCCTTATAAGTTTCATTCTAATTTTGCCTTTCTGTGAAATGACCCATTGGGTGGTTTGATGACTTGATGAAAGGATAATAACTGAAGAGTTGGGAGGATCCTGAGAGGCCATTTGGGCCACAGTCTGCATTTTGTAGATGGGGAAACTGAGGGCAGAGAGCTTAAATGACTTGATCTAGGTCACACAGCCATGAAAGCAGCCCTTATGTATTTGGGATGATATTCACCTATCAACTTTGTTGTTTTCACCCAGCCATGTGCGTGGAGGACATTTCCAGCCATTGAGTCCAATAGTGACTTGGAGTCAGGAATTCCTGCCTCAAATACTTTAGCTGCATGACCCTGGGTGGTCACTTACCCTCTCTCCAAGCCTTAGTTTCCTTGTCTGTATAAAATGGGCATAATAACACCACCTACTCGCTGGGTAGTTGGGAAGATCAATTGAGCTAGAATAC